>NC_142517.1:60668000-60996000 GCF_057876585.1 Rhinolophus sinicus | reverse complement strand
CTTTTTAAACTACACATCATGACCAAGTTTATCCCAGGAATTTAAGGATGAATTCAAGGAATTCAAAAATCATGAACACAGATTATGAAAAACAGCATTTCATCTTGAAATCATGTGCAACTCTGACAGACAAACACAGTTCAGAAGGGTAATATTTTGATTCTGATAATAATGAAGAAGGTGGTATACAATTTTATGTATAAAAACATATAATTTAGAAATGTTTCTAAAATTGTGTATATTAACCTATGGGAACTTGGAATCCATCTCCTGTTACTATACAACTATTACCTTTTTTTCTCTTCTGCTAGCCCGAATTGTTTTCTGTTAATTTTGAATAATTCTTCCTAATATACAAATCAAACAAATAATTAGTGAAAAAGCAACCAAGAATTCCAAAATCTGGCTGACATTGGAAACACCTGGGGAGCTTTGTAAAAATAAAAATTCCCTGAGCCCTCCCAGGTGCTGGGGAGGCATGGATTATTTTGCGAAAAGGCTCCCAAAGGGGTTTTGTTATCAGCTAGTTTTGGGTTTTGGAACCATTGCTATGAGGAAATAAAAGCATTAGGTATATCCTGCCCTTGAAGTTTTTTCAACATAGTTGTAGATATAAAAATTTCAACATGAAAAAAAAAAAAAACCAACTAAACAAAAGATATAAACATTCCATAATAATACATGACTCACCACCATCCAAAGAATTTTACAGGGACTAATTGCTACAGACATTCAAATGAGGAAGAGAACTTGAAGCTGAGGAGGATGAAGGCAGCCTCCCTTATGGGACAGTGCCTGACAGGTATTGGGAATTTAATTCATCCGCTGAACAAATCTTTAAGGATAGAAGGACTTGCCAGTCAAAAAAACAAGTGAACACTATTCCATGAAAGGATAAACTCATCGTCAAAGGCAGAGACAGGAGAGTGTAAGTTGGGTTCACGGACAAGAAATGAACAAGTCTTGTTGGTTTGGGGGTCAGATTATGGAGGCCCTTGGGTTTCCTGTGAGAAACAGGGAGCCACTGCAGGTTTCTGAAGGTGGAATGACACTGTTAGACTGTGCTTTACGATGAACAAAGCAATCAGGTGTAAAAATGTATCTGTGCCATGGAGAGGCCACCGTTAATAGTTCAGGGTGTGCCAGCAAAGGCCTGGTCAGGAGCCACAGCAATACGAACGTACAGCCAAGGCTTTCTCCGTCTGGGGTAACCAGAACGCCCACAGAAAGAGGAGGCGCTGAGCAGCTGTGGTTATCTACCACCAGCTGCTTTCCTAGGCGGCTGCCCAATCACTACAGAAAGCCTGAGAACTCCCTACCACACCACTGGTTGAAACAGGAAGGGGAAAATCGGTAGCCATTGCGTTAATTGTATTATGCCCACCAGGAGGACCCACTGCAAAGACAGCAATTTCTGGTCGTAATAAGAGGCAAGTTCTAGAGCAAGGACTAAGGTCCTCCAGACGCACTCTGAGACAACCTGCTGCCTCCTCATTAATATGCTCATTTCCACAAGGTTAGCAACCACGTGACTGTGAAAAATGATCACGCTATTGATGCTATAGTAATACAAAAATAGTAAATGGGAACTTAACTTGGGTAATGGCGAAGGGTAGGAATAGGTCTGTTTTGGGGCACATTGTGTGAACAGGCGTAGTAACTAGCAGGAAATGCATAAAGTTCAGGAGGAAAATTAGAATGGTTACACCTAAGCATAAAGAAGACAATTGGAGAAGTGCAACAGATGAGTGGAAAGCACCTTCTTACAGAACAGCAGATGGGAAAACCCTTAGAATCTTCTGTGGAGCACTTCCATTCACCCCATTAGCCAGTCCTTTGACCCCCATGTCTGAGCACCTGCGGTGTGTCAGGCACTGAGCTAAGGGTAAGGACACAGAAGAGAACCATGGCCTTTGCCCTTGGGAGCTCGTGGCCTAGTGGGACACCACGCCTTACGACTAAGGTGGGCGAGCACTTGTTCATCTGCCCACAGCCTCCTCAGGTAGGTAGAGATGTGGCTCCTCTCTCCACTTACAGAGGCACCCACCGACACCTGACTGCAAACCATGGCCTCTTCCTGGGTTTTCACACAGCCTCGGAGGACACTCCATCTAGCCTAGTCCTAGAAAAGGAGAAAGGCGCTCCTGCCAGGTCAGTGGAGACGGCCAGGACCTCGAACTGTTCATGAGGGTGAGAATCCCTGAGAAGGATGGTGCATTCCAGAGTCAAGGCAGACCCTGAATACAGTGTCTGCCACAGATCGTATGTCTGGATATTAAGTGGGATAGAGGCTAGGACTTCAAGGTCGGTGGAATTCGTATGGACAGATGCAAGGTACCTGGAGTCAGACAACGGCAGTGATCACAGTCAGACCAGACACAGAAATATTCACCCCTGCTGCCCATGAACCGTTAGACTAAAGAGGACAAACTTCAGGGGCTCTGGAGAACCAGGTGGAACGTGTGATGGAACCAATGTGCTTCCATTCCTCTGGCCCAGGTCAGACCTTCCAGCCCCATCACCATCCTCTATCAGGGTGGGGTGAAAAGAATTCTGGCTGTTTCCAGTTCTGCCCCTAATCATTTGGCCTCGTAGACCTGGTTTCCACCTCAGTATAATGCAGGTGTCAGGTGGACTGGTTTCCTGCAGCCCAAACGCCTGCCATTCCAGAACCAGGAAATGAGCTACAATAAATGAAGCATGAGGGAAGAACAAAAAGCTCTGGGAGCCCAAAAGTCTTCCATGGGCCTGGGCTTTCATGCTTGCTGCAGATTTGCTTCCCATTCTTTTTGATCCAGTATAAAGTCAAAACAAAATTGTTCCAGGAATAGCCTAGGCAGCAGAGGGAAAACGAGCCGGAATGAAAACCACCCCCCAAATAATCTCAGGACAAGCAGGCCTCCGTGGTTGAGAGCTCGCCACCAGGTCAAACGTTCCAACAAAGGAAGAGGTAAGAGTTCTAAACACGGGAGCCAAGGGCTCCCGCCTTTCTCTCTCCTGCCAGTGCCCCCTCCCTTCAGGGACCTCCTCATCTCTGAGGCCTTTCCTCACCACTCCAGCCCCTGAATTTCTTGCCACCCATCAGTCCCCTAATTGAGTCTGTACCACAGAACTTGGCCCTGTTTTCTAATGACTTCATGTGTTAGCGGTTTCCCCATATAGACTTCGAGTCTCTTGAGCTTACTGCCTTTGTTTCACAATCCTCCACAGGGCTACATGGAGAGCAGGTCCGTAATTAATGTTTGCCGGCTGATGGATAGGTCATTCCATAAGCACAGAGAACATTACTTGGTATGTAAGGTAATAGTGATCCCTTCTTTTGTGTCTCTTTATATTTGCATATTCATTTAATTTTTATAACCACCCTCATTATCAGGTCAGGAAACTGAAGTCACTCATAGAGGTTAAAAACATGCGTATGAACATCTAGCCAATCAGTGACCGGGATGGCTCTGAACCCAAGTTGAACACCAAAGACCACATTCCACCCTCGTGCTGCTTCCTCCTGCCAGAAATCTGAAGGAGAGCTACTCTCTACTAGAAACCTCAATCTCTGAAAACAAAAAATAAACAGCATCCTCAACTATGACAACTCAAAACCGTAGGGGTTTGGTTCCCACAAGATTATGAGAAATAACTCGTGAAGTCCCACATTAACAAATTAGCAACAGATCTGGCGCCCAGAGCCGGGCGGGGGTGGGGAATCAAGAAGCAGATCTGAAAGAAAAGGAAATCCTCTCCTCATCCTTTTTCCTTTGTCTCCAGAGGGCTCTGTACTCAGGACCCAAGAGAAAAGGGGAGAAGAAAAAGGGGGACAGAAGTACCAACTGTGGGGGATGGGGACAATGGGAAATTCCAGAAGCTGGATCTACATGGAAAATTCCCACAGCTCCCTAGTGGGGTGCCCATTGTGAGCATTCACTCTTAGACACTGAGCAGGAGGGCAATGAAAAGAAGGTGGAGTGAGCATCTGGAAATCCAGCCTTATCCCCATGCCACCAGCTATAAACAGGGAGCAAGTCTTACTGGCCCTCCTCCTGCCTCAGCCCCACTGGGCTGGCTGCCACTGTCCATTTAGCAAGGGCTGCAGCCCGGGTACACCAGGTGATACAGCAAGGCAGGAGGGATGCATCTGTTGGTCTACTGTCAAGCACCAAGGTCCACCCACTTGAGATGGTAAGGAAAACTGCATTTGCTCAACCTTTTGGCTTAAAACGAAAAAGCATGAAACCAAAACTCAATAATGAGACAGAAAATTCATCTGTGGAATGGCACAGGTGGAAGAAGGGAATGGCTCCAGCAGACCCCAGGCCAGCACATTCATTTTTCTGTGCCTGTGGGGCACGAAGGTAGAGTAAAGGGAAAGGACCGAAGTCACAGGGCACAGAGACCATCCCAGTGACATCTGTGATGTCCTCACTCTGGCTTACTGGCTGGGTGGTTCCTTGATTCTGAGCCCACTTGCAAGCCGCATCCACCTGTTTGTTTTCCATGGGAATGGTCCTTCCTCAGGTTCTCCGGGTACACCTTCTGTTAGTCACAGGAAAATGACTTAATAGTCAAACTGGGCAAAGACAATGTCTTCTGTTCAGTAAGATTACTGTCTAAAGGTTGTTTTATAATGTCACTACATTTACAGAGAGGAAAGAACTGGAAACTTTTAAGAATGAACAATTTTCCAACCTGTGTGCTGGTTTGAACTGGGAGAAGGGCAGCTGGGCTTTCAAGTGGCCTTAGTGTATATTTCCAGAATACCAAGAAATGTTGTTCTCAGAAAAATACTAAATAAGACTCCACGTGTTCATGGGGTCTCTGAACCCTTACCCCCAGACAGGGCTGCATTCTCAGATTGCCACCTCCTGACCCTCTTTAAACACAAAGAGCCAATAAACCAACTAGTTCTGTTTCAAAGACTCTAGACTCATATTTTGGGGGAAAATACGGGTCATTCCTGTAGGCAGTGAGGACATGGTGACTCCAGAGCATTCACAATCTATTCTTCTGAGGCTGGCGAAGACCTCCCCAGCCAGGATCAAGACCCCTCCCTCACCTTTGGCACTGCTGAAGGGGCTCCTCTCCCTTCAGCACCATCTGGGGCCACCTCCTTTCCTGACAAGCCTTCCCAGCAGACTCCCCTGCAACTGCCAGCCGGGGGCCCCCTGCCCTGTAGTGACTGCACCTGTCTGTCCAAGGTCCAGGCAGCGGGTGGGTCCCCCTGGCCTGACTAATTAGACCAGGAACTTCCCAAGGGCCTCGTCTGCTCTGTATATGTCCCCCAAGATCTGGCCCCTGGGGAAAGTCTCCTGATGAGAGGGTCAGCAAATTTCATACAAAGAAAATGACTCCAGTGTCCCAGCTGCCCTGCTCCTCAGCTAGCAGGCCATGCACAAAAGAAACTAAACACACAAATCCTTCACCACTGCGGATGGTTCTCCAAGCTCACGCCTAGCGGTGGGAGGACCAGCGTCCTTTTGTGTCATTGAATGAGGGGAACGACATGCACATCCGGATGAAAAGGCCTGTGCAAGTCCCCAGAATGCCCTCTACCCAATCCAGACCCAGACACTCCCCACCCGGGACCAAGTGCCCAGGCTCCCACCTGCTCTGGCTAAGGCCCTTGGCCCACTGTGGTGGGAGACAAAGAGTCAACCTCACTCTGGCACCACGATGGTCTAGGGTACTGTGGGGCCAGCAGCGTCACCCTCCACAGTCCCAAAGTGTGCAGGGCAGGGTCACAGAGGAAAGGAGGTTAAGAATTTAAGAGAAAATAAGAGAGATAGGAGGGAAGAGGAAAAGCAAATGAGAAAAACAAGAACTATTTTACTAGCATCCGAAATGCCTTTTAAGAACCCACTAAGGTTGCCAGAAGCACCTCCACTTCCCCCAGAGACTTGCATTGTGGATTCCACAGGCTTTGACGTGTGAGGGGTTCACCAAATGTCCCCTCAAGCCCCCCATTTGGAAATAATATATTCACAAGTTGTGCATTTTGACAAAAGGATTGCCTTAACATACAGGGAAGAACCTACAGCCCGGCTGGGAAGGGGGAGGCAGCTCTAGAGCAGGCTCCCGAAGGCTAGGGAGATGGGGCATGGCACTCACTCTGATCTTTGCACTTGGAGAGAATGGTGAAAACCAGTGGCCTGAGGGCTGGCACTGTGCCCACAGCCCGGGTGTACCCCCACCCTCATCCAGCTCCCTGAATCTCACAGCTACTTTTAAGCCCTCCAGGCCTCAAAGGAGCGGGCTCTTTCTCCTTCAGGTTATGATATAGAGGGTGCATCCCCCATCCAACCAAAACAGTCCTAGAAAACCTCTCCCCATCAGCCATTCTTCGCATCTACAATACCACTCCTACATCCAGTCCTTTGGCTCTTGAGGGATGACAGCAGCACAAGTTCTGGGGAGGAGTTCTACCTCCACCACGGACAGCTAGCACTGGGACTAGTTTATCCAAAACTTATCAACCGCAATGACTGCAAACTAGGGTCCTTCAACCATGGAACCCCCGTTGAAACGAAGGAAGCAGAGCAGGCGAGGAGCCTGAATGAGGAGCAGGGAGTGAGAGCCCGACGCCCCAGCTTTGCCTGGGGCTTCGCGGCCGCCTTCGCTGCCCTACCTTCCGGGTCTCACTTTTGGGCTGGGAGGACCTTCACGTGGCACCCCGCCCCCGCGCCCGTCATCACGGAGTCTTTCTGCCAGGGGTTGGGGAACTGGAAGAAGAGCCCACCTCTCTTCTTTGGGGGCTAGCGGCAATTCGCACCCCTCGAATCAAAGGCACGTACCTCGGATGACGCTAAGAGACACACCCGCATCACTGTCCCCAAAGCACCTCACCTCCCCAAAGAAAACCCGGGCTGCTGGAGTCCTGGAGTCGTCCCCTCACGCGCCCCCTGGCCCAACTCCTTGCTGCACGTAGGAACCCCTCTCCAACAGAGGAGTGAGGATAGGCTTCCAAGGGAGGTCCCGACCTCCGACCCCCACCTTCGCAGCGTGACTCCCAGGGGCCGCGCCGGGACAAAAGCGTCGGGCGGGCTCACTCACCCGCGCAGCGAAGGCGGCCCGGGAGCGGAGGCACAGCGCTCGGAGGGAGCGTCCCGGAGGGAGCGCGGGGGCCGGGCTCGCTCCGCCGCCGGCTGCCGACCTGGCGGTGCCAGGAAGCGGTGAGGCGCGTCCCGGGCCCGACGGAGTGGGACGGGGATAAGCGGCCCAGCGAGAGCGAGCAAGTGGGAGAGTCAGGAGCGAACGCGCGTGAAGAACGACTGAGAGCGCAGCGCTCCCGGCCGGGACTCAAACTGAGGACGCCGGCTCACATGCGCTGATTTGCATGTCATTTGCATAGCGCTCAGGGACTGGACCTGCGGTCCTTCCCGCCACGCCCACCCGCCTCCTCCCCGGAGTCCCGCGCGGAGAATCCCCAACAGAACCCGGCGCCCGAGGCGGATCCACCTCCTTTCCCTGCAACGCCCCAACTCCTCCTCGTACACCAGACTGATGGTGGTGGTGGTGGTGGTCAGGGTGTTTTCTCGATTTTGTTGTTGTTGTTGTTGTTGTATATTCCCCTGGAAGACCATTCGATACAGGACAAAACAAGACCACAAACTGGGAAAACTCTGTAGACTTTTAAATTAAATTTTTTTTGATGTGGCTGTCAAAAACAACCAATAATCGAGTACATCCCCCAAATGACTACAATTTTTTTTTTTTTTTTGGACAGAGTATCCTGAAAAACCTAATTATTAACAGATTAACGTGCAATTTTCAGTAAATGAAGAAATAACGAAATTGTATAGGCAGGATGACATAGTCCTTAGAAATGCGGCTCTGGAGGCGAGAACACCACCCCTTACTTTCTAGCTGCAAAGCTTTGGGCAAATTACTTACGATCTCTTACTCAGTTTTCTTATCTCTAAAATGGGGAAATCTAAGTGCCTAATAGGAATGTGGTTTCAGTGAGATATAGGACAGTGCCTAACATTCTTACTATAAATGTTATGCAAGTATGATATACGTCTACTTAGCTGAGAGGCAATCAGATCAAGGCAATCAGAAGCAAGAAGCAGGGAGAAGGGGCGAAGAGGTTATAGAAGGCAAAGCGAGAACCCCTAAGATTAGAGATAGTCTCTGGAGGGTTTAGATCAGGGTTTCCCACCCAACTCTGCTGCCAGGCTAACCAGACCCAGGGGTGATGAAGCCTCCTACTCCACTACCCTGTTTCCCCGAAAATAAGACCTAGCCAGATAATCAGCTCTAATGTGTCTTTTAGAGCAAAAATTAATATAAGACCCAGTCTTATTTTACTTATAATACTGGGTCTTATATTAATTTTTGCTCCAAAGGCACATTAGAGCTGATTGTCCGGCTAAGTCTTATTTTCAGGGAAACAGGGTAGTGGATTCCTCTATTTCTCCTTGAAATTCTATCAGTTGTTGCCTCATGTGTTTTGTTCCTCTGTTGTCAGGTGCATACATGTTAAGGATTGTTATGTCTTCTTGGAGAATTGACCCCTCCATCATCATGTAATGCCACTCTTTATCCCTGATAACTTTAATTGCTCTGAAGTCTGGTTTGCCTGAAATTAATATAACTACTTATTTTTTTTTATTATTGTTAACATAGTATATCTTTCTCCAACCATTTACTTTGAATTTATGTGTCATTATATTTAAAGTGGGTTTCTTGTAGACGATATATAATTGGGTCTTATTTTTTCATCTACTCTGATAATCTCTCTTTTAATTTGTTGCATGTAGACCACTGATGTTTGAAGGGATTGTTGACATATTTGCATTAATAGCTACCATATTTGTTACTGTTTTCTATTTGTTGCCCTGGTCCTTTACTCTGGTATTCACTGTGAGAACCAAATTGAGCTAATGGAGGTGAACCTCACAAAATTGTGGGCTCCTCCCACCTCCGTGTATGGGTCCCCCTGAAGTTTTCAACTGTCAGAGTTGTCCACACTGAGCTTCCAACAATTTGTCAGTTACAGTTCACTGGCTCCTGTTACCGGCACTGGCTCCTGTAGAGATTTCTGCTCCTGTGTTTCTGCTCCCATAAATTGTGATTCTCTGTATCCAGCTGTCTCTCCAATATAGGAAGTGCAGTTTGCCCTGTGAGATCATTTCTCTCACAGATCTGAGTTGTTGATTTTTGTTTATTCTGCTTTTTATTTGTTAGGATGGAGATTTCCAAACTTCTCACAAGCCAGACTAGAAACTGGAAGTCTCTCATCAACATTTTACTTTTTTTTTTTTTAATAGCCATCTTAGCAGGTGCGAAGTATGTCCCATTGTGGTTTGATTTGCATTTCCCTGATGACTAATGATGTTGTGTATCTTTTCATGTACTTATTGACCATTTGTATGTCTTCTTTGGAGGAATGTCTGAATTATTTTGCCCACCTTTTAATTGGATTATTAGAGTGTTGTCACTGAGTTGTAGGGGTTCTTTATATATTCTGCATAATTCTGTCAATTATTTACAAATATTTTCTCTCATTCCATGGATTGCCTTTTCACTCTGTTGATGTGTCCTTTGATGCACAAATGCTTTAAATTTTGATGATTCAAAATTTTTTTCTTTTATTGCTTGTGATTTTAGTATCATACTCAAACTATTGCCAAATCCAAGGTCACGAAGATTTCCTCCGTTGTATTCTTGTATTTTATAGTTTTAGATTTTACTTTTAGGTATTTAGTCCATTTTGAGTTAATTTTTGTATGTGGTGTAAGGGAAGAGCACAATTTCATTCTTTTGTATGTGGATATCTGGTTTTCTCAGCACCAATTGTTCAAAAGACTGTCTTTCCCCACTGGTCTTGGCGCCCTTGTCAAAAATCAATTGACCATATATGCAAGGGTTAATTTCTGGATTGTTTATGCTAGTCCTTTGCTATATATGTCTGCTCTTATGCTAGGATTGTGCTGTTTTTATTACTGTAGCTTCATAGTTAAGTTTTAAAATCAAGAAGTGTGAGACCTCCAACGTTGTGTATCATTTTTGATATTGTTTTGGCTCCTTGTTGGGGGGCGGAGGTGGTCACTTGAAATTTCACATGAATTTTAGGATGGTGTTTTTCTATTTCTGCAAAAACTGGTATTGGGATTTTGACAGAGATTGCGTTGAACCTGTAGATGGATTTGGGTAGTATTGTCATCTTAACAATTAAAAATCTTCTAGTCTGCGAACACAGCATGTCTTCTCATTTATTTAGATCTTCTTCAATTTCTTTTAGCAATGTTTTGTAGTTTTCAGGGTACAAGTCTTTCAGCTTCTTGGTTAAATTTATTTCTAAGTACTTTATTCTTTTTGATACTATAAAAAATGGAATTTGTTTTCTTAATTTCCTTTTCAGATTGTTCATTGCTGGTATATAGAAGTACAACTGATTTTTTCGTTTATTGATTTTTATATCCTGCCATATTATGTCAATTTTATTTCACTTCCAAAATTTCTCCTTAGTGTGGAGTCCTATCCTATACGGGAACGCTGGCTGGTTATTTCGAGAGTTAATGAGGGTTAGACCACACCAGTCCTTCTAAACTCTGCCTAATGACTAGAGATCAAGAGGGTTTGCACAAAGTTTTCAGAAATATATCCATTAACCTGAAAAATACCATGGTCCAAACACACAAACCCAGTACATAATGTTTGGTTTGCCAAGATAAAGAAATGTGACAGAACCGTGTTTGTTCCTTTACACATCCCGAAATAATGCAGTTTAGTCCCATTGCCCCAAAGCAAGACACTATTTGTAGAAAATATTCCTTTGCTTTTGGGGAGAGGGGTGCCTGTTTATTTTTACTGCCTCCCTGGGAAGTTTAATCTGCCAGCCCTGGCCTCCATCTGCCTGTGCACATCCTCTGCATTTCCTTCCTATCTCTGAATCCCTTCTCTGGCCTGGCCCTCTTCACTGCTGGGTCTTTGTCAGGAAAGCCAAAGGAGAAAGAAAGGGAAGGAAGACAAGGTAACAATGCCACAAGTCATTAATCTCTCACTGTGTTGAATAATAAATCGCTCACCTGAGTTTATGAATGTATTCAATCCACCTAGATCAGCATTGGTGGATTAAGGTTTTTAAAGTATGGCTGCATGTTGGATTCACCTTTAGAGCTTTTTAAAAATCCTTATGCCTGAGTGCCAACCGCAGAAATGGATTCAGTTGGTCTAGGGTGGGGCCAGGGGAATGATTTTTTTTTTTTTCAATTCCCCAGGAATTCTGATCTGGGACCGGAATTGAGAACTACTTATAGCTTAGGTAAATTCCAAAGCAGAAAGAACCGTTTGGAAATTAACTTTAACTGTGCTTCCTTTCACTGTGCTCTTCAGTTCTAAAGGCTTTGTGTAAATACCAGTGCTTTAACCAGATGCACTGACATAGGAAAATACAGACACACTGAGCTCCAGAATGTTTGTGGATTTGTTCCTGTAAATATTTACTATAAATTGATTTTCTGTACTTTAAATCCTATTTTTGGATGCATTATAATTACATAATTGAAAAAAATCTTTGGGGGGAAAATATTTGACTACAAATCCACTAATGAAAATATAATTCCAAATTCTAGAAAAATGTTTAAATTCATTTTTTAACCCTAAGTCATACATTCTAATTGTAAGAAGAAGGAGGAGACCGAGACAAGAGACAGAAGGAGGGGGGAGGGGGAGGAGGGGAAGAGAAGAAGAAAAAATACAAAAGGTAGGAAGTAAAATGTGTCATCTCCCCCACGACCAGTCCCTGCAATCCCCCAAGTAACTCTGTTGAAAATTTCTTAAGCATCTTACAGGAAAGGACTGTTTTTATTAGATCACTTATTATAATAATAGTTTCAGAATTTAGTCCAAAATGTTATTTTAAAGTTCCTGTGGTTATTATTATGTAAGAAACAAGTTTAAGATCGAAATCAATGATTTCCAGCTGCAGAACCCCAGGATCCAAGAAGATGATTGGTGCGGATGGGGCAGGGGACTGGGGCCAGGCCCCCAGACCCCCACCTGCTCCCTGTCCAGAGCAGCTCTGCTTTTCTCTGTTTCATGCATTGGGGTTTCACGTGCGACTGCAGGACACTTAAATCCACTGTTTTACATAGTGTGAAAAAACAGCAACAATAGTTTAAATATGAACTGATCCCATTCTATTATTTCACATTTTAGCTATCATTCTTCCTCATATTCTGCTGCTAATAACCTATAGCCTTTCTATTTGCTCTCCCACCCCAAACCACATTGTAGAGGTTTATCTTAGAAACCAGAGAGGGAAGTAGTATAAAAACCCGCACAGCAAATACCACATTTAAGGACAAAATGAGCACGTGAAAATTATGGGTAAGAAATCTATCGTGTAAAGCAAATATAGGGATATTTTCTATGTAAGACCCGTGCTTTATATATTCTGTAAACTCAATTTTCGGCATAATGAGAATACACAGCCAGATAATATCATCTATTAAAAATTCATGGTTTTGCAGAAGGGGAAATGGAAGTTAGCGGGAAAGTCATACCTTTCTACCTTATATTTTTTGTGTGGAAGAAACACGGTGTAGTGGAAAGGTCTCCTGAGTCAACAACTTAATTTGTACTGAAGCTTTGCCATTAACTAGTTGTGTGACCTTGGACAAGTAACTTGACTTCTTCTGGGCCTTCATTTCCTAATTGTTAAAAATGAGATACAAAAGAAATAAACCCTGTTCACGTCACAGGATTGTTTTGAAGTTTGAATGAAAAGATGCGCCGTAAAACATATTAACAGAGTGCTTGACACATAATAATTGTTCCACAGACGGTAACTATTGTTCTGTAGAATATCACTTAGTTACTCAATCATGCCATGCCAAATTCAATACTCCACCCTCCCTTCAGCTAAAATTCTTTCCATTATTTGTGAATACACAAAGTGAACAAATGAGTATATTTATTGTATTACTTACCTGTGGAAATAAACAACAACAAATAGATATTCATTGCAAAAACAAAACAGCCAAACTATATCGTAACAATAAAATGAAATTTCTAAGAGGAAAGAAAAAAAAAAAACACAGAAAAAATTCTTCTTTGGGAAATTGTTACTCTGGATTATCCCAGCATGTTTTATAATGGTCTCCTACACGTCCATGACCCACTGGAAAAACTGTCTAGTTAAGTCAAGAGCCCTCACAAGAACTGAGGTCTGAAATTAGAAGCTTGGCTAAAATTGCAACATTCCTGATTCTTCTTTGTAGGTTTGCCAAGGAGTACTCATCTGATCCCTCCCCCTCCCTGTCATCAAGATTATACGTAAATGGTCTTAGAAAGATGCATATTCACCTTTCCTTCCTGGTGATATGAGAAGAAGCCCTCAATTCAGTTATCAGTTGCAGTGACTGGACATTCTGTCTTGTAAGTTCTTTCTTATGCTTATATAATCATTCATGGTGCTAATTAAAATCTATTCAAATTATGATAGTGACAAAAAATCAAAATATTTATAAACAAATTTAACAAAATATTGAAGAAAAAAAAACTATTAAAAGACACAAAACAGGATTTGAATAAAATGAAAGACACATCATGTTCCTGGAAGGAAAGACAAAATAAAACTTTTAATTCCAGAGATTTTAATACACACATTTAATGTAGTTCCAATTATAATTCCAACAGGGTTTTTCTTGGAATTAGATAAAATAATTACAAAGTTCATAATATAAAGAATGCCAATGAATAAACAGCTAATACAACTATTAAAATAAAATAAAAGTGTGTATATAGGGGGGCTTACTAAGGTATCAGTCATACTATAAAGTTTATGAATTCAAATCAATATAGCACTGGTTAAGGATATATAAAAATATATTTGTGGATCAGAACCAAATAATTGACAATTATATCACAATGGCGATTAAAAATGTTTATGTGCTAAAGTAGTAGTTCAAATGGAAAAAGATGAACTATTTTTCTAAAAGTGCAAGCACAAGTGGCCACCTATCCAAAAGAAAAGAAAACTGGACTGCCATCTTATATTAAATTCAAAAGTAAACTGCAAATGGATTGAAGATTTAAATGTAAAAGAAAAATTATTTTAGAACTTGAAGAAAAATATTTAGGAGATTACATGTATAATCTATGGTTTGGGGAGACTTTCCTTACGGAGAACCAAGAAACTATAAAATAAGAGATGGGCTTATTTGACCATATACAGGTACTTTCTTTCTTTTTTTTTTTTTTTTTTGGTATGGCAAAAGGTACTAATACAAAGTTAATAACAATAAATATGTCTGGAAATATGTTTGTGCTATGATATTCTCAAAAAGGATTGCTTTCTATACAAAGCACCCTTAACAAATTAATAAGACAAAACCAACAGACACAAATGAAAAATGCACTAGTGAGTAAACAGAAAAGGCCCAACAAATGTGAATATGCTCAAATTCACTAGAAATTAGGGAAATAAAAATAAAAGTGACATAAAGTTACTTGACACCCATCACACTGGCAAACATAAAAATAGCCATAGCAAAGCTTCCACTGATCAAATGTGGGACAATTTAAACATGAATAAGAATCATAACTGCAATGGATTGAAATACATCAAATAAATGTAATCCATGAATTTACAGTGATACTAAAAATCAAGTCACAATTGAAGGAGATAGGGATCCAATTCATTATTTTGAAAACTGGTAAATAACTAGAATCAAGCATTTTTCTTGTCTTATGTATATGACCTGTATTATCAGGTAACCAAAAATCAGAGATGAGGAAGTTTCTCTTTATAGATGTATTCTACGTCATAAATGAAAAAGGACAGAGCACGACTATCATCATTTTGTAATGTTAATGGATCTGGACACGGAGCATTAATAATTGCTAACATCACAAAGGGAAGAGGCAACTAGACATTATGTGATTCCTGATGGAGGAACAGACACCAATCTATGAACTATTCTTGCCATAAAGGTCAAATCCACATGTGACCCAACCTACAGCTTCCACTACCAACTCACAGGAAATAACCAGGATGAGGTAACTATTCTATTTGAACATGGGGATGCAACCTGCAAAATTCAGACTGTGAGAAACTTCACGCACTAACAACCTAGTTCCTCCAACAAACAAATTGTAAGGAACAAAAAGATGGAGGGGGAAACTATAAATTAAGAGACATAACAGACTAATCAATTGCAATTTGTGGACCTTATTTGAATCTTTACACAAAATATACATGCTAACTGAATATTTAATGAATAAATATTGTTAAATTTCTTGAGTATGATACTATTATGCTTATTTTATCTTTTAGAAATATATTTATGGATGAAATGATATGGTGTCTGGAATTTGCTTTAAAACAATATGAAACAAGGGAGAAGTAGATGAGACAGGATTGGGCATAGGTTGACGGTGGTCAAGGTGGGCTGATGGGAGCATGAGAATTCATATACTATTTGCTTACTTTTGTGTGTGTTTGACATTCTCCATAATAAAAAGTAAACACATGCACACAAACACACCAAGCCATAGTTCCTATTACTGATTGCTGGTGGTATGTACGCAAGCAATTTTCACACAGTGTTGCAGAAATGTAAAGTTACAACCTTTTTAGAAGGCAATTTGGCAAGACCTATTATTAAAAATACATAATCCTAAGGCACATTGTGAATTATTTTCTTAACGATATTGTTCAATGCATTTCAGACTATGCCTCTGCCCTGGCCCTCTACACCAAGTGCTCCACCTTCACCTCCAGAGAGATCCAAAGGTGGTTCGCCTGCTCCGCCCTGGGAGACCGGCAGGCACGCCATGTCTGAGGCCACCAAGGCAGTCCTCAGGCACACCAGCTGCAAATGCACCGCCCGGGGTGTGCCTGAGCATTGCAAGCCAAAGGCCATTTTCAGAGCCATCTCAGTTTTCATAATAACTGTATTTCAGTAAAGTTTGATCTACTTTATTTTTCAAGTGTGGTGTCTGGCTAATATGAAAACATATTTTTTTATTGTTTACAATGAACTAAATAGTACTGATTTGATTTTAATAGATCTATGGTCTAATATGTTCAAAATAAAATAGTGAGTTTTGTTCAATATTGTTACATTACTAAACAGTCAATTCTTTTAGTTGTTTTTTTAGGTCAACAAAAGAAAAATACCTACATCCTTTGACCCAAAAATTCTATTCCTGGGACACTACTCCTTAGAAACAGAAGTAGAAACACATGAGGCCACATGACAGGTATGTTTACTGTAAGACTGTTCATAGGAGACCCCAAACTGGAAACAAAGTGAACGCTCACAGCAGATTTGGTATATTGGCCCACTCCCGCTCCAGTTCACCCTTTTCTTGTGTGTCTATT
The DNA here is from genome assembly GCF_057876585.1 of Rhinolophus sinicus. Taxonomy (NCBI): domain Eukaryota; kingdom Metazoa; phylum Chordata; class Mammalia; order Chiroptera; family Rhinolophidae; genus Rhinolophus; species Rhinolophus sinicus. Next base: position 60,979,673 of record NC_142517.1, on the reverse strand, counting down.
TTGCAGAGGCTGGAGAGCTAAAGATATGTTTCCCAGACTCCCTTGAAGCTAGGGGTCTAGATTGTGATTGAAGTTTACCAATCAGAGGTACTAATGCAGATCTAACAGACACAGTATGGGTCTAGAGTCAATAGTTATGGTGGTAGCTTCCTGATCCCCAAGTTGCAGCTAAGGGGGTGTGATTCTGGGACCAGCAGCCAGGATAGCAACTTTCTGACTGTGATGATGGAGCAGCTCCCTTGCTGGGCAGGTTCTGTAGTACTGGGTCATTCCTGGAGGCCCAGCCTAGACCCTGCTACTTGGACCCCTCTAATAATTTTCTAAGTCTCAGATTCCCTACATCAAATCCCTTTCTACTTCAAATAACTAGTTTCTATTATATACAACTGAACCAAATTGTTGACTAAATTGGACTATATCTCTGTATCATGGAATATGAAACAGCCATTGAAAACCATGAATTAGATCCCTACTAAATGACTTTCTAGATGTCATCTAGAGGAACTTTCACAGGTACTTCTAAGTGTGAGAAAATCAAGAGACAGAAAAGTATATAATATGACCCATTTTTGTAAAACAATGATCAACTCCCTAAAATTTGTATAAATATAAGGATCTATATAGAATTTTATGAGCAAGGAGAAAATATTGACGGTCACACACTGGGTTATGAATATTACAAGTGTGTGGCTAGGGAATAGGAAAGGGGATAATACGGGAAGAGGAGGTGAAGAGGGAAGGTACTGTTGAAAAAAATATATATAAATTCGTTTGTGTACCTATACAGTATGTATAAAGAATGCTTGAAAAGATAACCACCATGTTAATCTTAGGATAGTGGATTTCAGGTGGGATTTACTTTCTTCTTTACATACTTATAAAATGATCAAATTTTTATAAATAAGAGTTTATTTGTAAAAAATAAAAAAGGGAAAAAAAGTATTTTTCTTGTGAAAAAAAAAGAAAAAAAAAAGTGATTTCCAATAGTAGCAATAGCTACAAGGTACCTAGGAATTAACTTCAAAAAGTTTAACAAGATCATTATGGGACATTACACAATATTAATGGATTAGCGGTCTCAATATAATGAGATGGCAATTCTCCAAATTAACCTATAAATTCAAAGCAATTGCAATAAAATCTCAAGAGGATTTTTCACAGAACTTGACAAACTAATCTCTCAATTCACAGAAGAGTAAAGGGCCTAGAATAGTCAAGACAATTTAATTTAGAACAGGGGTGTCCAAACTTTTTTCAACGTTTTTTACCAAGGGCCATACGCAGTAAAATACACAAACAGCCGGGTCACTCACTCGAGGTGAAGTACGTATTGCCTCACCTGGTTTATTTAAGTAAACTAAATATATTTTTGGAATTTGCTGCGGGCCAATTAACAATGGATTGCGGACCGCAGTTGGCCCGCGGGCCGCAGTTTTGACACCCCTGATTTAGAAGATGAATTAGAAAGTATCATCCTGTTAGATATGAAGACATTATAAATCTATAAATCTGCATTGTTAACATATCATGAGGGGTCTAAGTTATAGTCTGGGTTTCAGCTACCTTTCCCAGGTGTACACTACCTGTCTAGGTAGCTAATGTTCCCAAGGAAATATGAACTTACAGAGGGAAAGAATAATGTAAACAAGGTACACAAGCTTAACATTCTGTGCTAAAGGAAACAGAATCAATGGGCCAGACACACAAGAATTTAAAATACATAATAAATATGTTTAACAAGATAAGATAAAGGGTTGGGTATATGAAGCAGAAACAGGCAATTATAAAGAAGTACAAACTGTGTGAATAATACAACAGTTGAAATTAAGAATCAATAAATGAATTTATCAGCAAAATAGATATAGCTGAAGAATAAATTAGTGAGATGAAAGATCAGATCAGGAAACTTTCCTCAGAAGAGTTAAGAATAGATATGGTAAAAAAAAAATAAGAGAAAAGAGACATGAAGTTTTGAAGTAGAAGCTTAGTAGGAATCACAGAAGGAAATATTTGAATAGTGACTAAAAATTTTCCATAATTAGAAAAAGATGTAAGATCACTGATTTAAAAAGCTAACAAAGCATTAATAGGAGACATTAAAAAACACACAATAACACTGTCATGCTCATTAGAGTGAAATTTAAGATCATCAAAACCAGAGAGAAAAATTGTATCACCTTCAAAGCTACAAGAACCTGCTCCATGACAGGTTTCTTAATAGCCACACTGGGAGTGAGAAGAGAAAGGTGTGATATGCAAAGTGATGAAGGAAAAACGTGGGTACCTAGGATTTTATACTAAAACTATCATGTTTTAAATTTATTGATTTCTTCCAACTTTTATCTACTCCATGGCAACACTTCTGATAAGTGTGTGTGTTTTTTTAATTTTATTAAATATATTGGGGTGACAATTGTTAGTAAAATTACATAGATTTCAGGTGTACAATTCTGTATTACATCATCTATAAATCCCATTGTGTGTTCATCACCCAGAGTCAGTTCTCCTTCCATCACCATATATTCGATCCCCCTTACCCTCATCTCCCACCCCCCACCCCCCTTACCCTCTGGCAACCACCAAACCATTGTCTGATAAGTGTTTTTAATTTAGTTTTATTTTTCTATTTCTTTTTTTTCCCCTCAAAATATTTTAATATAGATCCTCTGCTCATACTTCTTGATAACTCACTTTTTTGAAACAGATAAGGAAGGTTTTTCCAGATCAGCTATTTGCAGAATTCTTGTAAGAAGGGTTGGACTTTTCCTTAACATTGTTTTGTGTATTTATTTTAGTGTTTACTTCTCCACATGACAATAGGCATCTATGTCCACCTGTTCCCCCCACCCTCCCATGTAAAGCCTATGGATCTTCTTCCCACGGTCATAAAGTAAGCATTTAAAACTGTTCTCTCTGGGTGAGCTGTTCATCAGAGAATAGTACTCTGCCAGCTCTTTCTGTTTGCTATCTGGAGCATCCCCTCTCTGCTTCCTTTCCTATGTACCCTGCTTGATTACTACTGCTTTTGGCAGTGCTTCTAGCTAATTTGTGGCTTGGTTTTAGAGTGCTCTCCTAGTTTCCCCACACAAATGGAGTTTGTACTCCTCTAGCTGGTTTTGATTTCTACAAAGGAAGGGGAAAGGGGCAACTTTACACGACCATCTTCACGTTGAAATCCAGTGGAAGCTATCATTTCAGTGTGAGAATGAAATAAAAATATTTACTTTTATTTCAGAGAGTCACCACACAGAGATACTATTTGGAAGTGACATCAAATAAATATGGAAGGCACCTAAGATATGAGTGTGAAAGGAAGAGAGAGAACAGCAATCCAAAGCTAAGATTCTACATGACACCACCATGGTGTGAGGGTGTATCAGAACAATGTGCCTAGTTCCTGGGGTGTTGGGAGACTTCTCCTTGGAAAATGTAGCATTTTGAGCTGGAGAGGGTCTTTGAGATCAGATCCCCTCATTTGGCAGGTCCTTGGGCTCTAGTTCTCTCAAGGGCACACTTTGTCTTCTTTGTCTTTACATGCTCAGAGAGCAGCATAAATTAGAGTTAATACATTATAAATGAATGAAGGGCACATAGAATATGAAGACAGTCACTAGGTCACGATTCCTGATTCAGGGCTCTTGCTCTTCTAATGCACCGTTAATACGAACTTTGCCACAGACTAAAATATCATTGCCTGTTTCAGTGTCTCATCTTCATCAGGGACCTATCATGACCTTTTCTCAAACTTTGGTCAAAGATACAAAACTACAACTTAAATTCACATATTCTTTCTGGGTAAGTCAGGCGTTGAGAGGAGTTGCTTTATGTGTTAGTCATCCATCATTACAGAAATATGACCTGACAGATTTTTAGACTAATTGGGAGGGTGGGAGAGAAGAGGTGATGACAGTGGTCTGAGTCTCTGGTGAAAAAAAGGATCATTAGCTTTATGGTGGGGGAAGTGTAGAATCGTGGGATATATATAGGTCGTGGCTCTAAATAGTGAAGCCCTACTTACTCAAATATTTATTTACTGACTTGTTCTAGTCTGTCTCCTCTTCCACCAACCTATCTCCCTATCCAAAGATAGCAAGTCTGATAATATTGACAGACCTAAAAAAAAAGATTAATTTTCTCTCCATCCATTGAGGCTCTGGATTTGAAATTTTATTTCTCCTTCACTCATTTCTTCTTGCCAAACCACAAACAAACTACTACCCTCCAAGAGGATCTGTTCTGCTTGTTTTGGAGCTGCTCACTTTTAAAATATTTGATTCTGGTCTCCTACCCCATTCTGGGCCTAGAGCTCACAGCCAAGTGCAGAATAATCTCGAAAGGATGATGGGGTGAAAATATGTACCTTGGCTGTATGCCCCCTACTGAGCAGTGGGCAATACTCCTTGTTATAGACTTGACAAATGTGTAAGTCTCCAGTTCCAAAGGGGGACCATGTTTTCCTCCTGCATAGCTTGTGATACAAGGAGACCTCTACATGTCTCCTTGAGAACTTCATGGAGAAATGAACCATTTCAGACTGAACAGAAGATAGTCCCGGAAATGTCAGAATGCACTGTGAAGGTCAGTGTTAATGGGAGAAAAACTCATGTAACTTTCTCCATCTACTTTAAAAATAGATGGAATTGGCTGAATGACAGGTGGGAAATTTGTTTTACTAGCACCATGCCACATGCTAAACAGATTTTAAGAGCATTGTGTGCCTTTCATTAAGCAAAAGTAAAACCTTAAGTGTCTAGTACAGTACACACACATACGAGGTCTGCCAATTAAGTTCGCGAACTCATCCTAGAAAAAGTGCTACCTACCTCATTGCTGAATATCACTATCACCTTCGAAGTGCTCCTCTCGGGAAGCTATGCACCGATGCCAGTGCCTGGCCCATCCTTTAAAGCAATTTTGGAACTCTTTCCTGGAATGGCCCTCAGAGCTGTCATCCTATTATCCTCGATGTCCTGAATGTCATCAAAATGTCTTCCTTTCAATATTTCCTTTATCTTTAGGTCAAGAAATTAGTCATTGGGGGCCAGATCAGGTGAGTAGGGAGGGTGTTCCAATACAGTTATTTGTTTCCTGGCTAAAAACTCCCTCATAGACAGTGCCGAGTGAGCTGGTGCATTGTCGTGATGCAAGAGCTCCTTTGGGACCATTTTTGCACACACCTCTCATACCAGGATTTTCAGTTAAGATATTCCTGACTGTTTCTCTATCGATGTTTACTTGGTCTGCTATGCTTCTCACAGTCAGCCGATGATTTTGACTCATAATTTGACAAATTTTTGCAATATTTTTGTCAGGTCTGCTCGTTACTGGCTGCCCTGCCCTCTCCTCATCAGCAACGCGTTCTCTCCCCTCAGAAAAAAGTTTAGTCCATTTGTACACTGCCGTTTTCTTCATGGCATTATCCCCATAAACTTGGACTAACATGTCCCTGATTTCACTTCCACTCTTGCCAAGTTTAACAAGAAATTTAATGTTTGTTCATTGCTCTAATTCAAGCTCAGACATTCTTGCGACGGCACACAAAAACACAAAACAATAATGAACGCCACTCAGCAAGACACCGCCACATGTCGACACAAACACAGCTGTGAGACACTGATATACCAAGGTTATGAAACCTTCCCGAGCTGTTTGTACAGTGCTGCCAATGTAAGTGCACGGTGGCAAGTTCACAAACTTAATTGTCAGCCTTTGTATATACGAGTATATACACATAGACTACCTATATACCAGGTGTGCCAAAAAAATGTATACAAGTGGACACTTTGGTCAACATTGCTCAAGCAGTAGTTCCTCGTAATCAGAAGTGTCTGGACACTGATGGCAACCACTTTGAGCACCTCTTGTAATTGCAGAAGTCACACGTGACTTGTATTCATCTTTTGTTATCGGTCTATATTATTACAATTTTAATAGTTTTTCCTTTCTTAAAATGTGTATACATTTTTTTGGCATCTTCTATATAATTAATGATCATTAGCATCTATTTAGTGGTTATAGTTCACAAAGCATTTTCACTTATTTAATCCTTGCAGCAAATCTCAGAGGGAATTCCCTATTATTAGACCATGTTAGTAGAGCAAGAATGGCATACAGCTAGATTCTAGTGACAGATTTCAGGCCTCATGGGTTCAAATGGTTATGAGATTTGTCCGATAGTGGGAAGATAACATAGTGAAGAAAGTGGACTGAGAATCACAGTATCTGGTTCAAAACGTTAGCTGTGTGACCTTGAGCAAATGTCTTTAATATTTTTTGGTTTCAGTTCCCATTACTTCTAAAAATGAGATTAGATCAGATGAGCATAGGTCCCTTTTAGCTATAAAAGTCAATGTCTGTAAAAAGAAAAGCAACAGTTATCCACCATGTTTTTATACTGGGAGTACTTTAATCTTCTAAGTAGGGAATGCTAATAGAAATGGTGATGTTTAAAAATTAGTCCTGAGATAGATGGAATTATTCATAGAGACACCAGCAACGTCACAGCTTTTTTGAATCATATGTGACAAATAATGACCTTCCTTCTTTCTATAAATCTGCTCTGGAGTTGGCAGGGCCATCCCATTGATTGGGAGAATGGCCTGCCTATAGAGTTCTAAATACCCTAAGCAGAATCTCATGGCTGACTAATTCAAAGAAATGTCCTGTCAAAATGCTAGAATACATTATTAAAGTCAAGCCGTGGAGTGACCATAGAGAACTCATAGTCAAATTCTCGCATTGTGTAACTGGAAAGCAAGGTTCGTACATAAAAACTGCAGCAGAAGCCATGGAAGAACCTAGGTCTCCTGATTCCTAGTCTAGCTCGTCTTACCATTCTTTGTGGCCTTTAAGACCTGGCTTCAAGGAGAACACTTCGAGTTTGTGGTAAACGTGAGCTCTTCCTTTAGGGGTAACTGAGGCCACTTGTTTGGTCAGGCAGAACCTCAGACTGTGAGGAACTGCTCATTTCTAGCTGGACAGGACCTGGGCCCCGGAGCTGAGAATGAGGCCACTCAGCACTGAGAATGACAACGTGAGTATTATCTGGAAACTGACTACAGCCCTAATATGATTTGCAGTAATATAGGTATGATGACCAAAAATAGCCAACTTAACCTTTGTCCATTTAAAAACGACTTTATTATTATTTTTATTGTTATTATTATTTTTTACACCTGAATAGGAATTTATTCTGCGGAGTTGACTGTGTATATCAGCAGCCATCTCAATATGTGGAAATGATGACTGGGTTCCGGTTTTTGGGTTTTTTTAAAGTTTATTGGGGTGACAATTGTTAGTAAAGTTACATAGGTTTCAGGTATACAATTCTGTAATACGACTTGAACAAGATTACAGGAAATGATAATCTAATTGTATTTTCTTAATCACATCACATCTGGAGTTCATTGCTCATTGCTGGATTTAAATGTTAAGACACGGACAAACTGGAGGACATCAAGAGGCCAAGAAGAATGGTGAGGGCTCTTAAATGTTGTCATGAGTCAGACTGTTCAGTGCCCTCCAGTTTTCAAAGGGCTTTTTCCTACATTTATCCTTCTCATAAATTGATGAGGGAGGCTGGTAGGATAGGTTATCCCTGCACTGGTGATATAGTTAATGTTTCTGCCGTATCTCTTCTCCTAAATATTTAACAATGTATGGTTTCTCCTTAGAACAAGCAGTAGTGTGAAATGTTTGCTAAACAAAAGTGACTTTTCTTTCAGAAGTAAATAATAGGAAGAAAGCACAAAAGTTACAGGAAGACTAATGCAAAGAGCTTATATGTGTGCATTAAAGCTAGAAAGAAGCTGTTGCATGAACTTACCAACACTAAGTGAAATCAAGTGAAGCTTACATGACCATTTGTCAGAGATTTAGTTAAGTCCAACAAGAGTTATCAACTGCCTATTATATGAAAGACACCAAGTGTCACAGCAGGTGTCAAAGATGAAGAAATCCTGGTCCCTGACTTTAAGAACCATACAAGGTAGGAAGGTTGACACCTGTGGAGGTGCATACATCAGTGGAGGTACATACAAGGTACAGAAGTAGTACGAGGGGCTTGAAGCATGAGTAAGAATTTGTCGTCAGGAGCCTGGGCAAAAGGGCAGTCCAGGCAGAAGGAATATACATGGTGCGTTTGGTATCGTACCAGAATAGGTATCACTGTAGGACAGAGTCCGTCTTTGGCTATGAGAGTGAGATAGGTGACTTCTAACATCCTTCTGAAAACTCAATTTCTAAGCCCTAAAACCCCTAAAATCTTATCATATCTGATAACAATTTTCTGGAAGGTCCTACTTGGGCCCACTGCTTTAAATAAAATAGCGACCAGTTCTCCACAAGAGGTATACAAAAACATCAAAATACAAGGTGCAGTATAATTGTAGAAATCATTCGTTTAAGCAATTTTGAGCATAAGGACATTTAGAATTAACAGATTTGAAAAATGATTGTTAGCTAGCAAATTAAATCCAACTTTATCTAGTGGTATGCTTAAATTCTGGACATCATTTCTGAGAAGGGGCCTCTTACCATAATTAAAACTTAAGGCAATTCTGCCATTCTTTGGCAATTCTCCCTTTACCAGTTTTCTTCACAGTATTTATCATGTTTCCCTGAAAATAAAACCTAGCTGGACAATCAGCTCTAATGCATCTTGTGGAGCAAAAATTAGCATAAGACCTGATATTATATTATATTATATTATATTATATTATATTATATTATATTATATTATATTATATTATATTATATAAGACCTGGTCTTATGTTATAGTAAAATAAGACTGGGTCTTACATTAATTTTTGCTCCAAAAGACGCATTAGAGCTGATCGTCCGGCTACGTCTTATTTTCAGAGAAACATGGTATCACTATACGTTCCTTTACTTGTGTCCCACTGTAATGTAAACTCCTTGAGGACAGAGAATATCTCGTTTTGTTGTATTCTCTGAGCTCAGATTAAGACATGGCACATATTAGAGCTTTCATTTATTTCATTCATTGAATGAATGAATGAATCTGTAGCTGAAGGGGTTAGCCCACATGAGCACTAGATACGTACTTGGTAAGATGTGATTTGGCTGTATGCCCTTTCTAACTAGGCTATGCAAGCATGCCCTACTTCCCATGTAGTTTAAGCAGGCCTTTATAACCTGTAAGGCACTTGACATAAATGCTACCCTTAGTGAAAAGTAAAGATTTTTGAAATATTTACTAGCTCCAGGGTGGTGGCCAAGTACTTTGGCTTTTTTAGCTCTGCCCCTAGGATCTTTACATTTGGTCAAATAGAATCAGATTCTTTCATCTTCAATGGTACACAAATGCTAAATCCATTAACAGTTTGTACATTACCACCACAGATCCAAGAAAGGACAGCAGAATAGTGACAAAAGGCTGGAGGATGGTTTTCCCTCCTCTACACCAGTATCTATCAGGAGATACTGAATTCGCCCTGGCAGAGGTTAGGGGACACTCCACTAATATGTCTCTCACACTCTGGGACATCTGAAAAGCATTTGTGAGACAGCTGGGATTTGGACGAGACTGACTGTTTTGAGACTACAATGGGCAGTTGTACTCACTCCTGGTGTGCAGAGCTAGACGACTCCTGAGAATGGGCACCCTTTCTCTCTCTCCTTTTTATCCAACTCCTCACTTACAGTTCTGTATTAAGACTCAACTTGGGATTTGTTAACTTGGGACTTAACAAATCTTGGACCTTATTTTTTATTTGCTCAGTGTGACTCAAACTGATCAAATTGGAAATCTTGGAGTCATCTTTGAATTCCCCTTGTCTTCCACTTTCTATTAAGTCACCACCAAGCCTATTGAACAGTTTTTCAGTTTGTCTCTCCTTTTCACTTTTATTGCCAAAGGCTTGTCAGTTTATGTGTGGACTACTGCAACAGCTTTCTAAGTGGTCTCCAATCTCTCCCTTCTCTAGTCCTGATTTACCATCACTCTGTGCAATTCTAAGAACACCCAATTTCATCTGGTGATCCTCAATTAAAAAAAACCAAAACACTATCACCAAAGATACCCAAACACCCAATGACTTCATGTTTAATGGTTGTTCCTCAGCCTGGAGCTACAATCTAACCCCCAGACTTCTAATTGTGTAATCAACATCTATTATTACCATTATAATATGATCTTGACCCTTCTGGTTTAGTCAGGTTGATGTTATTATCTACCATCCTCTTAATATTCTACCCAAACAACCCCCACATTTTGTGATAATGAATTTCTGTGGGGTAAACATTTTGAAGATATTCACAGGATTGTCCAAATCCTATACATTACTTAAGATCCAAATGAAACCTCTTCTAAGTTTTCTCCTACCACTTTTTTTTTTTTTGCCTTCCTTCTTCTCTAAATTTCTATGAAATACAGTGTCTCTTCCATCCATTTTGTTAGGGTCATATTCCACCTTGAAATTTAACTGAATTTTTTCATGTTTCTATGCCATGTATGTCTTATATCAAATAAATAGTCCCTCAAGGATTTTCCAGTCTCATTTTTCTTCAATCAAATTATTAACCCCTAATTAAATGAACTCATAAGCAGCTTAAAATTGTCTTTGCGCATAAGAATGCTCATCCTGTAGTAAGAGTAAAATAGGACAATCTTCTTGTATCATCATATAATAATCTTAAGAATGTACTTCTGCATATGAATAACAATTGAATATTTGGGAATATACAGATCACACAATTTTCTTCCTTGCTTTATTATCTTATACTTGTGAACTTAATATGTTAAAGAGTTGTGGCCTGTTAGCTTGTGTTATCATGAATACTCCATACAAATCCCCTACCTGACGTCATGTGTTTAGTGGTTGGGCAACCACTAAATGAATTAATTGATGAATTAATTCATGAAGAAAATTAATCACTGGAAGTAAGAAAAATTAAAAGTATTAATGGACAATTCTGTGAAAATAGCCTAGAATTCACCTAATATTTTCAGACTTAAGAAATCTCTATTTATAAAATGTGGACCTGTCAAAGAGGTTATACCGGGTTACTTCAGAAGCTGCAGCACCAATGCTTAACAAAACTGCAGGAAGAGGTTCTGGGACCAGCAGAACCCTCTTTAATGCTAAAGCTTGCCCAAGCACTAAACACATGACGTCAGGTAGGTGATTTGTATGGAGTATTAGTGATAACACAACACTCAGCTTCCTAAGAGTTACAATGTGCTACTTACATGGAGAGAAGAGATACTGAGTAGTTAAGTGGTGTTAGTACAGAGCAGCAGAGTCCAACCTGGTTCATATTATTTATAGAGAACGTTCTCAGCTCAAGTGCTGAAAAAAAAATTAGTCCAGAAAGGCAGAATTAAAACCAGTGCAAGATTTACAAACTCCATCACATTCAAATATACAAGTAGTAAGGATAAAACACAAATAAACATTACTTTTTTATTAAAATAACCAAAGTGCTCAAACTGAAACTTACCTGTTAGCAATTCTTTTATGAGTCTGACTTTATTTTTTAAAGGCCTTAAACATGCATTCAGGATAAAAATAAATAAAAGTGCTAGTTTTAAGAAACCATATGCTAACTTAGTATGTTACCTATATTTTATTGGACCAATCAATATTTTTTAAGAGGTGGAATACTTTGTGTCTTAAATATTTATACATCTCACTAAAAATACTAGCCTGTAGCACGGAACATCCATATAAAAACACAATGCCGTTAAAAAAACCAAAAAGGAATCCATAAACTCTAGGTTGAATATATTTTACCCAGAGACTCCCTTCCTATTATCCTTTAGGAAAACCAGAATCCTTCCAACCTGCACCCTCTGCCCAGTAGGGTAATAAAAGACCTCTGACTGCTAAGTACTAAAATAAAATATTATATATAATACTTCCCTAGTTATCCACGACTTTCTTCTTTCAGCAAACGTCAGTGTAAGATGACTTCTTTCATAAGTTCCACTGTGTCAATATATTCCAATAAATTTATTATTCATTTTTTCACACATAATTAATATAAAACATCACTTCTCTAAAGAAATTTAAAATATACATTCAGAGTAACCAAGTTCTATTCTTTAAAAGAAGCCCTTGATCCACTTTCTTCTGAGTTCACTTCTCCGTAAGACCAGCCCTCAAGGACTCCTGGAGTCTAGCGATGTTGGCATCCAGCGCTGCCAGGCCATTTCGGAAGTCTTGCTCGTCACGAGACGTGAATGTTGAGAAAGAAGAGATGCTCCAGTCAGATGTCAGGTCCGAATGTAAAAAGCTACTGTCGGAGACAGCACTGCTTTTCGCTTGAAAGCGGCTGCTCTGACAAGTGGAGGGGCCGTGATGCACGGCCGGTTCCTGTGGCTCCTCTGTGGCCACGGGGATCTTGCAGATGGCTTCCTTTATTTTTTTGAGGAGCTGCTTGTCCTCTATGTCAGCTGTTCTGGCCAGTTTCTCAGGTGCATCTTCTGCTTCCTTTCCGAGAGAAGAACAAACTCCGGGTGCACACAATTTCTTTTCTTTTTCAGAGACAAGTCCACTGTTGCTGATCAGCTTTGGCGGAGCTACGCTGACCTGTGGCTGGGGGGATAACCTCTTAGACAGTGCTGCCTTCCTTTCAGAAGTGCTTCTAGCAAATGGAATGTAAATTGTATTATCCAGATTACACTCATCTTCTATTAAAGTCGTCATTTCGCTTTCCTCACCGGAATCCTGTTTGGGAAGGGTAGACAAGATTCCAGGGGCAGGTACTTCCTCTCCGCTCCCAGGGTCACTATGCGGAGCGCCTTTGGAAGGCAGAACGTTTTCGTAGGGACTATCTGGCACTGTGTTCTCCTCACTCTTCATTGTAGAAAGCGGCTGTGAATGTGTAAAAGAGGGATCTGCTTCTAACTTATTTAGGTAGCTCATTATGGAAGTGTGAGCTGGGATTGGGTCATGTTGAGGCTGTTTTTCATAAATGTTCAGAAGTGATTTGGTCAGATTATTCCCAGGCTTGCAGCGAGCAGTGTCCATACTAAGATCTGACAGGAGCTTTGCCATACTGCTCTGTAAAGTTCTGTTAAGAAGAATTTAGCACACTAATTATTTTTTCACCCATTTCTTTCATTTATTTATATATACCTCATCTTTAAAAAAAAGGATTGGAGGCAAGTGTCTGGCTCTTACTATGGAGAAGAGCAACTAAAAGCACAAAATCAAAGAATACTCTCAGGAAAGAGCAAATTAAAATAACAAATGATGAAAGATCTTGGTTTGCATCAAATCTAGCATTATTATATCTAAAATATTAAAAGGAGAGGCTCGGAAATTTTTTTCTCTTAAGGTATACAGATGCTTTATTCTTGAGCAACATTGCAAAATGTTAAATATACTACTCATTTGATAGTGGATTTTGTTAGTAATTAAGTTATTTCTCTTTATTCAAAAAATATATGCAAAGGACACTGGAACAATACTGGGAAAAAAAGGGTGGTTCGAATATCATCTGGCATAAATAAGTATAAGCAACAGCTAAGTACCAGGAAAAGTGTGATGTAAGGAAAACCACACAGGATTTGAAGTCAGACAGAAATGGAATCAAATCCTAGTGCCATCACTAGCTCTTGGGCAAGTCACTCAACCTTTCTGAATCTCAAGTTTCCCAATTGCAAAATGAAGATACCTACTTCAGAATTACAATGAACATTAAATATGATAAAATAATAAAACCTAAGGGTGAAGTGTGCTAAGCACTTCATTTAATGGCAGCTTTTATTATTAGTCTTATTAAAGCCATTTTATACCAAGCTTTAGTCTATTTGAATTCAATCGCATAAGTTCTTACACATTGATAAGAAAAAGAAACGCACCAATTTAAAAAAGAGACAAAGGACATCAACAGGTGATTTTAAAAGATTGCAACTAGCCAATAAGCATGTTTTAAAAGTTCGACTTTTAATCAGACAAATTCAAATTTTTAAAATGTGACTTTTTTTGCCTATTAAATTAACAGTAAAATAAGCCCTTGTGAGAGAAACGTGGAGAGGCAGGTACTACTGGTATAGCTCTCTGGAGAGCACACTGGCAATACATCAGAAAATTTGTATGTGCCACACCTTTTGAGTCACCAATTTGCACTTCTAGGAATTTATCCTACTGATAAATCTATCCTACACAAGATGCTGTACCCAAAGATATAAGTTGCAATAAAAAATAGACAGGCTTAATATTTTTATCTTCAAATACAGTGGACTGATTTAGGTAAATTATCGTATAACTGCACCACAGCCATTTACATTCCTGTTGTACAGAATATTGATGGGGAAATGTGCGTTATATGAGGTTAAATTAAAAAGAGCAGGCTATAAGTAACATGCATACAATACTATTTTTGTAAAAGCAATCACGCACATCCAAATAATGTACCAAAAGGAAATGTTTATACTAAACAGTTAGTAGTGATTATACCTCTGGATGTAGAATGAGTGATTTTTTTTTTGCTACGAAAGAAAAAAATTATTTTTTCCAACTTGGCTTACACCATAATCTTAAACATGCTCTATTTTGAGTTCTGATTGTTGTTCAAATGGCAATGGCTCCTGCCATCTTTTCTCATAACTCTTCCAAGAAGCTAATGAGCTATTATTAAAAGACAAAAAATATGCTATAGGTACATATCTTTAAAGGAATGCTATAATAAATAATGACCCATTAATTAATCCGATCAGAACTGCCTACTGAAGTTTTCATTTATTTTTTGAAAAGGAAGACATGTTGAGCTCTCTTTCTAGACTTAAAAACGTTATCTTTGCTATGGACAAAATCAGTGATAAAGAAAGGAAGGAAGGGACAATGACATCAATAACAGCTTAATCTATGGAAATTAAAGATTCTGATGTATAAACAAAATATATCTCACCACTGTTTCTGAAATTAAAAGAAAAATCTCTAATTAAAGAGATGAGACTATGCCAAAATTTTAAAGGTAGCAAAGCAAGCATTTAAAGAGCAACAAAGTGGATATATCTGTGTTCGTATTAGTTGGGGTACAGCTAAACACGTTGACTTTTAATGCTTAGAAAATTAGCACAGACAAGGTTCTTTCTTGGCTAGTTATAAAAATATACTAATTTACATAAATTTCAGCACTTGGAAGAGTGCTCTTAGAAGCTATTAGAAGATTTACTATTTCTTTACTGAAAATATATTCATTTTCCCCACATTTTTAATGGTTTTATATGTATTGTGGTAAAATCTAAAAAAAAGGATAAATACGTATTTCAAAATTATTGAAGTTTGGAGAAGGGACAGAGAGGTCATTTAGGATATTTGGTTAAACCTTGAATGTGTTTCTAGTGCCAGTAGTCCTCCCCAATAGTCGGAGAAAGGCATTCAGAAATTTTGTGAACTCTCTCTTCCAAGAGATTATTTAAAACACACATACAAAACACATACACCTAGCTAACTGAGGTAGAGTACTATAGGGAAGAGGGATGGGGTAGATGAATGTGAAGATTTATCTGGACTGTCGGATGTTGCTGCTTTACCTTCTAATGTCAAAGTCAAAGTAAAGTGGTGACGGTAGCCCAGCTATAGGATTGTACTGCAGATGTTCCTAATGAATTGAACTGCATAGGATGTCACCAAACATATTAATACTATAAATCACCAACGTGGGTGAATTTAGATACAATTAAGCTCAAAGACAGGCCTGTTGTTTTGTTTTGATTTTTAATTTAAAGGACAAAACAAAAATTGCCATCAATGGGTATATGCACTTGCATTTTGAGGCTGTTACTCAATCTTCAGAAAATGTAGGGGTACTATTACCCCTTATAAGACACTGTGCTAAGCCAGCCCATTTAAATCATTCTATAATCATTTAAAGAGTCTAATGGGTGAGCTAGCAGTCATGAGGCAGGATTTATGCCAGCATAAAAATAAAAGGTCCTTGACAACAATGGAAAAATGCTGACAGGGAAATTCTTGAGTCTTAAGAAAAAGAGAGCAAAACATCTATGTCTAATAGGTCAGACATAGTCTGTTTAAGAGTAGATAATATACAAGAAATAATGAGCTTTTTCAGTTCCGATGCTTCTAGGTTAGGATAAATGTTAAGAAAAGGTTCCAGTTACAAGCGAATCCTTTTTCATTCCTAATAAACACTGGAAAAGGCAGACTGTGTGTTATTTTGAAAGAATGAGCAGACACAAAGGTATCCTCTACAAAGGTAGAAAAATCTCTCAATAATGGGTCATCTTCTCTCAGAGAGAAGCTGTCCTTTCAAAACAGCAAACAAGGCTAAAGAGGGAATCTGAAAAATTGGCTCAGGTCCTAGCTCAGGCACCAACTAGCTGTGAAAATCAGGTTAAGTTCCTTAATTTCTTTGGGCTTGTATTTATGCTAATTTCTAGAATAATTATACTATTACAAATTCTGAAAACTGTTCTTACAGTTTTGTTAATTTTCTTCTCAAATGCACCACACATGTTAAAAGTTTTTAGTCTAGTTTATTCTTAAAAAAAAGATGTATCTCCCTACATAAATAATCAATGCACTAGAATAAGCTTTCTGCTTCATGATGCGGACATTTAGCAACTAAAATGTTTAAATATTTTTGTTTGTGTTTTACACATATAGGTATATTTGGAACTTAATATATAATAAATGTTTGTTGAATAAATGAATAAGCAAATGAATCCATCTATTTATCCACCCATATCCCAGGTAGAAAAATGCTAAGGTTTACTTAGAGTACATTAGGCATGGAGTTATTACCAGGAATAAACTATCCTATTATAGCTAAGGCCATGACATGTGAAAGAGTGAAAGAAAACATGTCTAGGAATTAAGAGATGTGCGTTGTAGTCCCAGCTCTGTTATTCAATTTGTATTAATATTTAATTTGCATGGTCCCAGTTTCCCCATCTATGAAAATGCAGATATTAAAATCTTCCCTCTGTAGACAGGGGAGAGAGGACTTTTTTTTTTTTTTTAAATCAAAGTACTTTATAAATAAAAGATAACATCAGCTTCTGATTTCATGCCCGTAAAGGAGCAAGATTTTGTGGTATGAAGAGAAAAACTGTGAGAAGAAGAGTAAACTCCCAGGGAACCAGATTCTCTGCTTCACTCTCTGTTTGAGGCTGAGAACCAAGCCCCTCGCTCCCAGTGACACTGAAGCAACCGCGCATGGACCTGGACCCTGCTCACTTGTGTCCTTTTTCTTTTCCAAACGGACTATATATCAATACACTTTTTAAAAAGTTGGAGATTAAATTTATATACTATAAAAGTCATCTTTTAAAAGTGTACAACTTAGTGGGTTTTAGTATTTTCAGAGTTGTACAATCATCACCTCTACCTAATTTCAGACATTTGCATCACCTTAAAAAGGAACTCTGTACCCATTAGCAGTTACACCCTAGTCTCCCCTCTCTCCCCAGCCCTGGGCAACCACTAATCCACTTTTTGTTTCCATGGGATTGTCTACTCTGGACATTTCATATAAATGGAATCCGTACAGTAGGTAGCCTTTTGTGACTGGTTTATCATAAATATTTGATAACAACAGACTTTTCACCCCAAAAGTACTCCTCAGAAATGAGATGCTTTTTCTTTGGAAACCTTATAAAGGCTTTCATAAGACAGCACATTTTCTCAATTATTTTATTTTAAATGAGAGTGGTATAGGCCAACATTTTAGGAACTTTGACTAGAGCCTAATTAATTATAACACTACATGAATATAAGAAGTGTCTTTGCTTTTCCTACTGTTCAATAAAGTTTGAATAAAATTATTCTTTGAAATATGAAAGTGGATGAAAAGCAATATTTCTATGCTAACATAACTTCTACAAAGTCATTTCAAATGTTTACAAAACTAAATGAATAAACTAAATAATATATATATTACTATTTCATCTATTTTTCTCCTAAAAGTTTATAATTCAAAATGGATCTGCTCATTTAAAATACAAAGGAGACTGTTTTCTATTCAAAATTGTTTTATATTTAGAACTATGAACTTCCAGGATCACTCAAAGGCGCAGTCAGATGTGACGATATGCAGGCCTAAAATAACTGACTTCTGGGATTTTAAAAAGTAGTTAAAAATCCAAATCTTAGCAAATGTCTCAAGAGAAAACTGAACTATATAAGTGTGTACCATATAAAAATTGAGTAATGCACACCTGAAACTACTAATAAAAACAACTGAGTGAGGTGATTTTATTTATTTGAGTAAGGAGAACGAAGGGATCTTAGGGGTTGCTGCCATCTCCCTCATTTTACTGATGAAATGCGTGAGGCTCAAAGAGGCTAAATGACTTACCCAAGATCATATGCTAGGAGGGCTTACTGTGCTAGGTGCTTATCCTGACATTTCTTAGTCCCCCTATCAACCGTATTTAACGTTACGGCTCAGGTAAATAACTTGCTCAACGTCACATAGCTAATACATGGTAGAGCTGGGATTCCACTCAGGTCTCTCAAACTTCAGAGCCAGAGCGCTCTTAACCATTTTGCTATACAAGTCTTCAGCTCCTCATCACGGCCCTTTTCCTGGAATCACATGACTTCAAAAAGCATTTAGCCAGGTTCGAAATTTCTAAACTAACTTAATTGGAGCAACAACAATAAAAATCATTAGAAATTAGCAAAAAATTGATAAAATAAGAGAAAAAGGGAACAGTCAGCAGTTCTAAAATTATTTTGAAGCTCATAGATACATCTAATCAAAGGAATAAGTTATTCAAATAGCCAGTATTACCTGGTTAAGTCTCTCAGTCGAGTCACCTCGGCATCACGCTGACGTAATGTTATTCCCAATATCTGATTTTCCTTTTCAGCAGCTTCTAACTTAAACTGGGAGCTTTTCACATTGACTAAGGCTTCCTCCAATTCTAAAACGACAAACAAGTTTCACTTTCCTTACTCCTTTTTAAAAAATGTGACCATAACTACAGTTCAAATACGTACCAATTTTTATTCTAGTTGTCTCAATGTCAAATTGCTGTTTATTATCAAGTATAGTTTGATCTTTCTCTTTAAATATATCAGCAAATTTTTTGTTTTCATCTTTCTGATTTTCAATCACTTTTAAAAGCTCTTCATTTTTACTCTGTAGTAATTCCTGGCTCTTCAATGACTCCTGTAATTGATTCTGCAGTGACTTATTCAATGATTGAAGAGAAAACACTGTAAGACAAAACAGATCAAATAATTACTTCCCCAATTTAAAAAGTACATACTTGAGATCTGTTTTTTAAAAAAGAAAAAGCTTAGAATTTATTGATTTCACTTAACAATTATGTGCTTGAGCACTTCTATGTTAATACTAAATGTATTTTGTAAAATTGTTTGGCAGAAGCTATGCCTTCCTTCTCCAATTGATATTTTGGGCATTAAAAAAGATTTTTTTAACCTTTTTTAATGCAAGAATAATACATGCACAAAAATTTTAAAAGTTCCAACACCACGAAATACCAATGATTCTCTGTGAAGAATCTCTCTCCCATCCCACCTCCACTCTCCCCCAGAGATGAACACTATTAACTTTGGTATCTTTCTTGAAAACATTTTTGCAAGTAATACATATTTAAACATAAATTAATCATACCACAGTATAGCCATAGTTTCTAACCTTGCCTTTTCCCCCCATAAGATTTTATGTATCAGCCATATATCTATCACACTCTTTCTAACGGCTATAGAAGTATGTGATACCATTTTTTTAAACAACACAGGCTTGAGTGAAGGCTTACTTTGTGTGAAGCACTATAGTAGAATTGGGGCACACAGTGGTGAACAACAGAGACATGGCCCACACTCTCATGGAGCTGGCAACAAACAAGTGATTATAAGTAGCAATAAATGCTCTCAAGGAAACAATAAGTAAATGCGTACAGAATAAAAAGACATAAGCTAGTTAGAGTAGGAACCACTGATATCCCTACTTCCCATCTGGGCCTCTCTCCCCCGCATCCTCCCTACCCCCATCATTTATTCAGAGCAAAATTCCAGTGATCTTTTCCAAAATTATTCTGAAGTTGAACACTTTTATGATGTGCATATTCTGTTGGGTGCTCATATTTTTCTTATTCCTTTGTAAGAGGAATAAAAGAAAATTAAGCCTTTGTCATATCACGTTTGCCATTTTGTTGATGCATTTTGAATGTATTTATAATTTTGCTGAGCAGAAAATGGAAAACAAAATTTGGGGGGGTGGGCATATTTTATCAATCTTTTCCATTTTGGCATCTGAGTTTCTGTCAGGCTTAGGAAATGTCCTCCCCAACTCCCCAAAAAAGTTCTCATCCTTCCCTCTAGTACTATTAGTTTTTGTCCTTTTCCTTTTCTTTGACTTTAAGCTATGTGATCCATGAGGACAATTTGGCAATAGCTGTCAAAATTCCAACTGTATATACCCATTGGCTCTTCATTTCTGCTATAATCAATAAAAACATTTGCTCACACATGTGCACAGACATATGTGCAGCACTGCTGGCATTGAGAAAATGGGGAAGTATCTAGATACCTATCAGCAGAGGACTTTAAATGCATAATCCTATAAGCAGAATATCCAAGTAGTCCTTAAATAGAAATAAACATGTTTATATATTTTGATAGAGAAAAATATCCACTACGTGTTAAGTAAATACAAGCTACAAAAGAGTACATACCATACAAATCTCATACAAATCTCATATATACATACATATATATATATAAATCTCATTTCTACAAAAAGCAAAGTATTTACATAGTTCTATTAGTACCTGTCACATGGTAGCTACTCAGTAACTATTTGTGAAGTAAATCAATCATATAGCAACAGAAAATATGTGAAAGGAAATACAGCCTTTTTTTAAAATGGGGCACATGGATTTTTTATTTTTCTGTTCCTATACTACTTTAAATTTTAATAAGGAGTATTATTCCTATTTTTAAATTTTTTGATTAAAAAATAGTCCATTCAAGACAAAGATATAATTAAGAAAGTTCAATTCTTTATCAATATTTCCAGAGCCACAAAGAATTTACCATCAGTTCTTAAAGTTCTTTTACCTACATTCAAGGTTACATTCCCATGAACTAGATGCCTTTCGAGTTTTTTCTTGTTCTCTAAGTTGCTGGTTCAAAATTCTCAACTGCCTAAGGAAATAATAAAGATATATGAACATAAATACAAGAATCCCAAGCTTATTTAACAATGTACATTTGACAGTCTATTTAAACAGATAATACAAATGATGGCATCCAGGAGGACAGCAGAAGTCCATCTCAACCCTAAAACAAAAGACAAAAACCAAATAAAACCACACTATTATGTATAGGTCTGAGATAATTTTAAAAGATTGACGGGGACAGCATAAAACTTCTCTCTAGGGAAAGGTGAACTTCTCTGATTTTTCCTCTTTTCTTTTTTGTTCTCTTATCTTTTCAATCAATAATATCTTTGTTTTCCTATTTCTTTCATTTCCTATCTCCTCTTGCTGTTTTCTTCTGCCTTGATTCTCTGTATTTTCTCTATACTATAGTAATGATCTACTTTTTAAAAGATACGTCATAACTATGAACTAGAATACCTACAGGAACTGACTGCTATCAGACATCTATCTGCTTAGTTTGTCACACACTGAAAAAAATTGGGAAATGCAAATCTATACTTCTAATAATTTCTTTATTAGATGGAAAAGTTAATGGTCTAATTTAAGTAAAGAGAATAATAAACAGCAACTTTGCCCTACAATGAACTTCCTAATATGTAGCTGCTTCACAAATAGAAACATACAAAAGGAACTAAAAAAGTGTTTTCTTTAAGTCTAAGAAGTTAATACTAAAAAAGGTTATCTCTAATATCAGTCCAGAATTACTTATCTGAAAATATTCTGCATTAAAGTATTTGTTCTTGTTACGAATCTAAAATAATAGTGCCCTACCTCACAACATTTATATGTATTAATTCCAGATGGATTAAAGAGCTAAACATAAAATATGCAAACAAACCCAACTATGCAAGCTTCATGTGGAAATCTACATAACCTTGAAGTAGAAAGGCATTCCTAAACAAGACTCAAAATCTAGCAACCATCAGGGGAAACAATGAAGGATTTAACCATATGAAAATTTGAAACTTGTTCTAGAATTAACAATCTAGAAGAAAACAGTTTCTACATATATAAATGACAAAAGGTCCAAAACATTTAAAGAGCTCTTATAGAATAGTTAAGAAAGGCAGAAAAAAAGTGACCAAGGAGATACATAAATATGAGAAGATCCAAGATGGTGGAGTAGATAAACATTGTGCCTGTTTCCTTCCATGAACACATTAAAATTACAACTAAATTATAGAACAATCAACCTGGAGAACCATCTGAAGTCTGGCTGAATATAAGTTTTATAACTAAAAATATAAAGAATAAGCCATGTCAAGACTGGTAGGAGGGGCAGAGACACAAAATGGGATGGCCCCAAACCTCCGGGTGGTAGTTGAGAATCAGCGGAGGAGGTTCCCCCAGAGGAGTAAGGGACCCAAGCAACACATCAGGCTCCCCAGCCCAGAGTACTGGTAACAAGAAGAGGAGCCCCCACAACCCCTGGCTGTGAAAAACAGTGGGGATTCTGATCATCCACGTGGGATGAAAGGCTGCGGGAAATGCAGACATCTTCGGAAAAGACCCGCACACAGACTCACTCACCGGCCACTCACCCTGGGGTCTGGCAAAGGGAAGGTGACTTGGGGATCAGAGGCACTGGCCTCGGTATGCTCTGAGACTTTTGCTGAGTATCTCTAGGCTCAGCACTGGCACCGAACCAGAATCTACATTAACCTGGTAACCACAACTCTTCCCACTCTAGTGACTCCCTGAAACCCTGCCTCACCCAATTTGTGTACTGCTAGAGGTTTTATTAGTGGCTGAACCTTAAGGGAGCTGGCAGGTGGCAGCGGGCTTCAGGGTGTCCTGGTTTTTTGTGGAGCTACCTCAGGCCAGGTACTGGTGGCAGACATCCTCAGTTCGCAGCACAGCCTCTCCCACACGTCTCCAGGTTTAGCACAACCAGCGAACAACTGCAGACGACTTTGCAGCTCATACCAGGGTAGTCCCCAGCAGGTCACAGGTAGTGGGTGACCTGGGCCTGCACCGGAGCCACTCCCAAGAGGTCCCAGAACCAACATACTTGGAGGCTGGCTTCAGACTACAGAACACCGCCCAATTAGTCCCACAAGCAGTACACAGAAAGGGAGGTATCAACAGGCACCAGAGTCTCCTGGAGGAGAATCCCACTCAGTGAGGGGATCCCCCTGTACAGCAGCCCATAAGCTGTGGATGTGGCCAAACCCCACAGCCAACCAGCCTGAGGGCCAATCCCACCCACTGTCATGCCAATAGCACTCAAGACTCAACTATAACAGGAGGGCACACACAACCCACAGAAGGACGCTCCTGGAGCAAGCAGAGCAGGTGACCAGGCAAACTGTGCCAGGGCCCCACAGGGCACCTACTACATATGCCCACCCAGTCACGACTGGGAGACATAGCAGATCTACATAATATAAAGAAACAAACATAGAGAGGCAGCCAAAATGAGGAAACAAATGTGTCCCAAATGAAAGAACAGGAGAAAACTCCAGAAAAAAAACTAAACAAAATGGAGGCAAGCAAACTACCACAGACAGAGTTCAAAACAATGGTTATAAGGATGCTCAAGGAACTTAGTGGGTACTTCAACAAAGAGATAGCAAGCATAAAAAAGGACATAGAAACCATAAAAAAGAACCAGTTAGAAATGAACAATACAATAACTGAAATGAAGAATTAACTAGAAGGAATAAAAAACATGAGGATAGTTTAAGAAACCTCAGGGATAACATCAAGCATAACAATATTTGCATCATAGGAGTACCAGAAGGAGAAGAGAGAAAGCAAGGGATTGAGAACATATTTGAAGAAATAATGACTGAAAACTTTCTTTACCTGGTGAAGGAATTAGACATACAAGTCCAGGAAGCGCAGAGAGTCCCAAATGAGATGAACCCCAAAAAGGCCCACACCAAGACCTATTATAATTAGAATGTCAAAGGTTAAAGACAAAGACAGAATCCTAAAAGCAGCAACAGAAAGGCAACTAGTAACTTATAAGGGAGCTCCCATTAGATTGTCAGCTGATTTCTCAACAGAAACTTTGCAGGCCAGAAGGGATTGGCCTCACATATACAAGGTGATGAAAAGTCAGGATCTACGACTAAGACTCACTCCTCTACCCAACAAGGCTATCATTTAAAATTGAAGGATGGATAAAGAGTTTCCCAGACAAGAAAAAGCTAAAGGAGTTCATCACCACCAAACTAGTATTACAAGGAATGTTACAGGGCCTTCTTTAAGAGGGGATTAAAAAAACAAACAAAAAAAAACATCAAAATTATGAATAATAAAATGGCAATAGTTACATATCTATCAACAATTACTTTCAATGTAAATGGATTAAATTCTCCAACCAAAAGACATAGGAGGGATGAATGGATAGAAAACAAAACCCTTACATGTGCTGCCTACAAGAGACTCACTTCAGATTGAAACACACACAGACTAAAAGAAAGAGATGGAAAAAGTTATTTCATGAAATGGAAATGGGAAAAAGAAAAGCTGGAGTAGCAATACTTATACCAGACAAAATAAACTTCAAAACAAAGGCTATAACAAGAGACAATGAACAACCCAGTAATCCCACGTTTGGGTATTTATCCTAAGAACCCAAATGCTACTTCGAGGTATATGTGCATTCATACGTGCATTGCTTTATAATGGCTAAAATGTGGAAGCAGCCTGGGTGTCCATTGATGGAAGAAAGGATAAAGAGGAGGTGGTACATATATACAATGGAATATTGCTCAGCCATAGAAGAGAGTGGGTTCTTGTCACCTGCGGCGGCATGGACGGACCTGGAGAGTATTCTGGAGTAGAGTGAGAGACAGAGAAAGACAGATGCAATGTGATTTCGCTTATATGTGGAATCTAAAGAACAAAATAAATAAAACAGAAACACACGCATAGATACAGAAAACATTTTGAAGGTTGCCAGAGGAGCGGGGGTGGGGGGTTGGGAGTGTGGGTGATAAAAGGGGAAGGGATTAAGAAGTACAAATTGGTCGTTACAATGTAGTCATGGGTACAGCATAAGGAATATAGTCAATAATATTGTAATAACTATGTACAGTGTCAGATGGGTACTAGATCTGTTGGCATGATAGATGGGAGGGGATTGGGGGCAGGGTAAAAAAGAAGGGATTAAGAAGTGCAAATTGGTAGTTAAAAAATAGTCATGGAGATGTAGAGTAAAGCATAGGGAATATAGTAAATGATATAGTAATAACTATGCCAAGTGCCAGGTGGGTACTAGACTAATCAGGGGAATCACTTCTTAAATTATATAAATGTCTAACCACTATGCTTTGTACCTGAAATTAATATAAAATAATATTGAATGTCAACTGCAATTGAAAAATTAAAAAGAGGGGAAAAGGTGAAGGGGAATAAGAGGCCCAAATTTTCAGGTATAAAACAAATAAGTCACAGAGATGTAATGTACAGCATGGGGAATATAGTCAGTAATATTGCGATAACATAGTACAGTGTCAGATGGCTGCTGGACTTATTGTGGTGATCACTTCCTTAGGTATATAAATGTTGAATAACTATGGTGTACCCCTGAAACTAATATAATATTGCATGTTAGCTATATGTTTAATAAAAATCTTTTTTAAAAAGTGACCAAGGATAAGAATGGGCAATCACATAACAAAACTGGCCTATAAGCATTTGAAAAATGCTTAGTCTCATTAGTATGAGGAAATGCAAGTTTAAAACGGGAGATATTCTATGGCCATACTATTGGCAAAAATAAAAGGAAATAACATTATTTGTGGGTGAAGGCAATGTTATAAAGGGCAATGAATTGTCTCAATTGAGGGAGTCTATTGGTGTAGCCATTTTGGATGGCAATTTGGCAGTATCAAACAAAATGTAATTGTTCCAGCACTATTTATTGCAAAGATGATTCTTTCCCCATTGAATTTCTTAGGCATCTTTATCAAAAATCAGTTATCTATATGTGTGAGTTTGTTTTTCGACTCTTATTCTGTTTCAATTATCTATTTGTCGACCTTTATGCCAACACCATACTGTCTTGATTACTACAACTTTATGTCTTGGAATAGGATAATGGCAATTTTTCCCAAAATTGTTTTGGTTATTTTAGATTCTTTGCATTTCCATATAAATTTATAATCACCTTTCTACAAATATGCCTGCTGGGGTTTTCACTGAAATTACATAGGATCTATAGATCGTTTTTGGGAAAACTGACATCTTAACAATAAGTCTTATAATCAATGTATCTGGTTTATCTCTCACTTATATATCATAGGTCTTCTTTAATTTCTGTCAGCAGTGTTTTGCAGTTTTCAGTGTATAGGTCCTGTACACATCTTTTGCAATTTATCCCTAAACTTCATATTTTTTGATGCTAATATAAATCATATTGACTTTAAATTGCACTTCAGATTGTTCATTGCTAATACATACAAATATAATTGCCTTTTGTATACTGATCTCATATCTTTCAACCTTGCTAAGCTCATTTACTAATTCTAGTAGCTTTTTTGTAGATTCCGTAGGATTTTCTACAGAGACTATCACGTCATCAGCCAATAAGGCAGTTTTACTTCTTTTGTTTCCAATGTGGCTGGCTTTTATTTCTTTTTTTTTGCCTTATTGCACTAGTTAGACCCTTTAGCACAATACTGAATAGAATAATTATTATTTGCTGTATATCATTCAGACATTTTTCTAGCATAGACAGAAAAATTAGGTAAGCAGAATTAAAACCAATGGGATGATATTACAAATGCTATTTAAAAATATTTTGTGTTCAGTTTAGGATTACGTGATTTTAACTGAAGGAAAAGTAACAAGTGGAACGAGAACTCATTAATGAACTTTAGGCAAATATCTCTCTACTTTAAAAAAACATTATTCCTAAATAACCTAAAATATAGGAAATAAAATTTACATTGTCAAGGTTACTAACATTCTATTCTGTAACTATATTTTCCATAGTTGTCTTAGTTCTATACATAAATTCAATGTTCATCTCTAATCCACTCCTTTATGTGAATTCATCTCTTGGTTTACTGGACTTTGATATTGAATAATTTTTGTTTGTTTGGTTTTAGACTCCAAGGGTACTGTATTTCCTAAGTTCTTGCATACCTGAGAATATGATTGCTGCCTTTACACTACAAGGACAGATGGATCACATACTTAGATTCTTAGGGCATACTTTTTCCCTTAGAACTTTGTAAATGATGTTCTATGATCTTTAAGCAATGACTATAGCTGTGAAAAGGCTGAGGCCAGCCCACAATTTTTCTCTTTATACATATTTTGCTTTTTTATTTTGAGTGTCTATAAAAGTTAATTCTATTTTGTCCTTAAGGTGTAGTAACTTTATCAGTTTATGTCTTGGTGTTAATTATTTTGATAGTTTTTTTGGATCCTCTATGCAACTCCTTTCTGGACACAGATCTTTAGATTAGTAAATTTTCCTTTATTTATATATACAGAGGGTGCCAAAACAATGTATACATATTTTAAGAAAGGAAAACTGTATTAAAATTGTAATACTCAATATATACCAATAACAAAAGATCAATACAAGTCACATTTGACTTCAGCAACTAAAAGAGGTGCTCAAAGTGGTTACCATCAGCATCTAGACATTTTTGATTACAGCAAACTATTGCTTGAGCAATGTTGACCAAAGTGTCTACTTGTGTACGTTTTTCTGGCACCCCCGGTATTTTAAGGTTGTCTTTAATCTTTTGGTTCCGTTCTCTTTTTCAAGAACACTAATTATGCCAATTTTGCCTTCTTTTGTTTCTCTTCCATATGTATCATCTTATTTATACTAATTTTTAGATTATTCTTTTTCTATTTTGTTTTGTATTATTTCTTGAAACATATCCACCACACATTCAATCTCCTAACAAATATTTATTAGAGTGAGTGCTAGGCACAATTCTCAGCACTAAAAATGCAGAAACAAATAAAAGAGACAAAAATTCAGCCTTCTCAAATTCAGAGATACAAAGGAGAACAGGTTACTAGGGGCTGTGGGTGAAGGGAGAAGGGTATTACTGTTTAATAGGTACAGAGTTTATACTGGGGATGAAAAAGTTTTGGATATAGATAGTGGTTATAGGAACAAAGCATTGTGAATATACTTAATGTCACTGATATGTACACTTACATATGGTTAAAAAGATAAATAGTCATATATTTTACTACAATGAAAATAAATTAAATTATTTTTAAAGGGGTTTGGGAAGGGAAGTAAGCTAAGGCTGGGAGGAGACACTAAAGGAATTTAATAACAACTGAAACAAAGATTACTTTGGGGAAGAACAGCAAAAGCCAATAAAAAACAAAAAAAATTCAGCCTTCCTATTGCTTAGGTTCTTATGAAACATAACATCCTTGACACTTTATGTTTGCTAATTTTTTTTGTTTGTTTCTAATGGGGCTTTCAATTTTTGTAATACTTTTTGCTTTTCTCTTTTATTTTGCTGAGCTCATCTAATTTGTTTCTTCTCTTTTTACTGCCTTATGTTCTTTAAGCATTTTCTCAATTTTTCTTTTCCTGCTTCTATGGATTCCATAATTTCCTGGAGACTTTAGAATACCGTTTCAAGTTTTCCTGGGTTTTCTTTGGGTGACTCATCTTGTGATGTTCATTCTTGAACCTACCTTTGTCCCTTTTGTCAGTTTATTTATTTTGAATGTTATGCAAAGATCTCTCCTCCTATAAACTTATTTCTTTCCATAGGTTTTGTAACATCACATAGTTTTCCTACTACTTCCTAAGGTGTTCCTTCTCGGGTTTCTTTCACAGGCTCTTCTTCCTGTTCTTTCCCTAAACGCTGTTATTCCCCAGCAATGTACCCTTGGCTGTGTTCACATTCTATGAATTTACCACTTCTACACTGATAACAAATCACTTGCTTATAATCACCATTGTCTCCAGTGCCAAAATGTGCCAGGTCTATAGTAAAAACTCAATAAAAATGTGTTCAGTGAATAACTCTCACACCTACATTTCTATCCCGGACATGCTCCTGTGCTCCACTTGTACCATACGTATGTCCAGATGGTCTAAAAGGCACATTTAACACGTCTACATTTTAACTCACCGGCTCTATCCCATTACATCTTCTACCTCAAAAATAAAAGAAATGAAAAACAATCTATTCTTCCTCTAGTAGTTTCTGCCCGGAAGAACCATGTTACCATCTGTCAAATGATCAAATCGAAAGACTGAATGTCCCTCCTGGCTCCTCCCACTCATTCCCATTTTACTTTTTTGTTCTGCGTGGGTACTAAATGGTCTCGTGTTTGAGACTGAAATCAGGAAGTGGTCATGAATTCTAACTTGCCCTATAAATATTAAAGCACTCTCTAGCTCGATGGTTCCTAACTAAAGTGGTATCCCTCCAACACTCATCCAGGAAATCTGGGAATGTTCCAGGGCTTTGGGTGGTCACAATGAATGGGGCATTACAGACACTTTGTGGTAGGGACCAGGACAGCTAAATGTTGAGCACTGTGTCAGGAGTTCCACACAAAAACTGTCCAGCCAAAAATGCCAAAAATGCCAAAATGCCATAGAAAAAATGGATCGAGCTTTTTTTTTTTAAAGCCACAAGATGGCAATAAACTCCAAGAGAATCCTGAAAGATCACTTTCTGGCTAAAAAGAAATCCAAACAGAAAAAAAACTTTTTTGTTTCAAAGTGCTGAAAAACACTTTTGAATGAGCCAATGCATTCCAACTTTCATTTGTAATGGAGATTATGGATGATTCTAAGCTAAGATTTCCAAAGAGGCACAAAAATTCCTACACTTCTGCTGGAAACCTCATTCTGCTAAAAAGAGCATACATCTAAGAAATACTTCATTTTGCAATCATTTAAATTTTAGAAGGTCAAGTAAACAATGGTAATAGCATGCTACCAATTATTTGATAGCCATACCTTTAAAAACATGCTTGTTTACTTTAAATGGTTTATAGTATATTCTTTTATTCCACAAAATACACCTAAATACTGAAGTATAAATAAGTTAGTCTCTATTTCCTAGCAGAGCGAATGTAGAAGTACAGAAATCAAGATCATTGTGCTCTAAAGTCAAAGTGCCCAGGTTTGAGTCTTGTTTGTTAACTTAGGTTTGTGACCGTGGGCAAGTTACATAACTTCTCTGTGCCTGGGTTTCCTCATATGTAAATGAGAATAACAAGAATACATACCTTACAGAGCTGTTGTGAGAATTTAAAGGTGACACATATAGAAGTTGTTAATAGCCTGGCACATAAGAAACATCCAATAAGTGTTAAAAATAGCATTGGCTATTATCATTATTATTTATAGTTGGTTTTGATTTTAAAAACTAATATTATTATAGAGATCACTTAAGCCAGGACTGAAGACACATTTATTATTAGCATTTAAACCCCATCACACATCATACTGTGAAGAGACTAACGATTGATAGAGAAATAATCCTAAGCAAGTAACTCTCACTAGGTGTTGTGCCTTTGCAGGCTCTAGCTCCGTGAATTTGAGCTACTCTCCAACTAGGAATCCTATTTTATTGCTTTCCAGTTTTTTGACACTGTCTGTACAGGTTCTTGCAGGTCCTATTTGGTAGTGTCTATAGCTCATGCAACTATAATGCCCTCAGGGCACACTCACGCTGCAGTGCTACAGAAGTACCTGAAAATATCCTCCAATGCTCTGCAAAGCATACTGATACAAAGACACCAGGGTCGTGGCCTTGGTGGTCATCACTGAAACATTCAAAGTTAAGATATTGATAAAAACGAATTAAGACTATAATTCCAATATAAGTTAAGGTGGTGAAAATAAAAAATATCTAAGAATTGAAGATTCTCTATGTCTGTGATGGGGCTTCTGATGCTCACCCATATCAGGTGCTCCTTTCCTTCTGGGTATGTGGGAAGGATGGGAAAAATGTGTGTCCCAGGTGTTTATATTAGGCAGGGCCATGTGCCTCGTTTTAGCCTACAAAATATAGTAGAAGTGATATTGTCACTTCTGGGCTGGGGCATGTAAGACTTGGTGTGCCATATCCATGTTCTTTTTTTCCTGGAAAACACTTATTGAGACAGTGGACTCATAATGGAGGGAACCTAACTCCTGAGTTACAGGATGAAAGAGAACCTCTGATGAGCCATGTTGGTCTTTGCTGTGTTATGCCACAGATTTTGGAGTTTGTTACTGCACTATAGTCTACACTAACCTGATAAATACCCTTAGGTACTTCACTATCCTATCTATATGCTACCAACCGACCGACAACGGAGGTGAAAGAGGTGGGAGAAAATACGTACTAGTGGGCAGAAGTAATGGAAGAGTTAGAGAATGCTAGCAATGTTTGGAAAATGGGGAAGAAAAAGTAGAAACAATAAGACAGTAAAACTATTTTTCTTATGGAGCCCTAGATAATCTCATTTGGCACCTTTTGTTCTAGCCATGGGACATTTGTCATAGAGACAAAAATATTCAGAGCAATTCTTACCTGCGTAACTGAGCATTTTCACTTCTTAGTGGTTGCATGGCCAGTGCTATTTCAACTTGAATATTTGTGTTTCCACTTATTGCTGGAAGCAGAGATATACATGCCTCCAATTCTGTCAGCAATCTCTGAACTTCTGAATCCTCTACAAGAGGCAGAAGATATGAGTAAAAATAATATTGTAAATTGTTTTTAGATAAGATTATTCATGTGTATTACTAAAAAAAGAAAATTTTTCAGATATGTACATACTGGCTATAAATAAACTATTTCTAAATTTAATACACAAATCCTACTTTCCTCTTTCCTGCTACCTGCATTTGATTATTCAGAAAAATTCTGAAGAAATTAAATTCAGTAAACTAAAGATTAATCTTAAATCACAGATTAGTGATTTTTTTTTTTTCAGTTAAAGAGACCAGTAGGAAGACGGTTTACACCTATTTCCTAATTCATATTACCAAAGGACTACAGACTCCTACAATTACTAACAGGTTTCCTATCATTGATATTACAATATTCAGTTTTACAACACAACCTTTGATCCTGGCATAAGCAAATAATTCACTTTAGGTGATTCAATTTGGCAAAATATCGAAGGAGAGTCTACTAAGATAGGTTTTATTACTTAATTTTATAAAGGAGATTTAACATAACCAGCCACACCTCATTGGATGGAGCATCAAAAGCAGCACCATTTCTGTTATCGACTGGGGGACGTGAGTGGTTTTGGAGGTGGCAGACACAGGTAGAAGGTGGATTTTAGATCTTTTGCCCTTTTACTTTTGTTCCTTCATTTCCATTCAAATTTTCTATACACTGAAAACATTCAATAATCATAATAGTAACTATCTGATACCCAAAAGAGGTAGGAAGTATATTCTAAGCTTCAAAAGTAACTCAATCCCACAGGTATTTTAATACCCTGATGATGAAAAGTACACCCACACAGTAAACAACTGTCCCTAATCACTAAGTGCTCCTCTGCCAGTCCTTTGTATAGCGGTTTCGCTCACAAGCACTGGTGGCAGAGACCTGGGCTCCACCAATTTCTAGCAATGTAACTTCAGTCACACTACTTAAACTTAACTCTTGCAGCCTAGATTTCTTCATGGTTAAATGGAGATAACAACAATACCTCATAGGGTTGCTGAGAGGATTAAATGAGCTACTGTTCTTCAAGCCTGTTTCCTCAACTGTAAAATGGGAGCAATCACAGTACCTTATAGGATTGCCATGAAGATTAAATGAGATAACGCGCATAAAACACTTAGCGTAGTGCCAGGCACATGGTAAACGTTCAAAAAATAATAGCTAATATTGTTACTATCTTTATTATTATTATTATTGCTACCACAAGTATTTGGTTAGGAGAATAGTAATAAGATGAAGATCTAACAAGATATTTTAATATATTAAACCTTTGGATTAATAGTGCTATGTTCCTATAGATACATTTTAAGATTTGCTATTTAGTTTGTCAGTCTGCAAACATTAAGTAGTCAGTCAGTGTTCTATAATCAATTATTGTGCTTCCTAAGATGACAAACCTGTAAATCATTCCAAGCAAAAGCCATTATTTAAAATATACACATGCAACGCAAACAAATGAATACAACCTGGCTCAAAT
The DNA here is from genome assembly GCF_057876585.1 of Rhinolophus sinicus. NCBI lineage: Eukaryota > Metazoa > Chordata > Mammalia > Chiroptera > Rhinolophidae > Rhinolophus > Rhinolophus sinicus. The sequence continues at coordinate 60,946,428 of NC_142517.1, read as the reverse complement.
ATCTCATAGCTTCACATAGGACATTTTTCTTGATTTAATAATAACAAAAAAATCCCAAAAGTAAATTGAAAAGGGCATAAAAAGATTTGGGTTACTTCTCAAAGTGAGATTTGTGAAACATTGTAACAACTGGTTATTAAAGAAATCAGGGGAAGACAATCTCTGCATCTTTTTATTAAAATAGAAAAAATTATCAGTCTATTCAAGGGAGTTAATCATCTTTAGGGATCCTCTAAACCTTAAAAGTTTAGGTCTAAAAATTCTCTTTGGCTGAATCTTTTCAAGATCCCTTTGGATCAAGTAGAATTAATACCCTTGCAAGTAAGACTGTTTGATATTCCCTAGTACATTTCAAATCCACAGGAGATAAGAGGGATCAGACCCTAAAAAATAAGAATAAAACTGGTAGAACTCATTTCCTTATTAGCTTTGAAAAATAATACAAACTCCATGTCAATTATTCTAAATTTAAATGATGACTAAATAATATGACACTGCTATTAATATACAGCATTAACACCACGCTACAAAAATTACAAAGAGAGAACTCATTTACCTTGTTCTGCTAGCAGGGCCCTCAGCTCTCCCAACAAATACTTTATAATTCTAACTTTTTCAGCACTCTGGTTTGCATTTTTTTCCTTCTGGACATCCTTTATTCTTGAATCTCGCATATGTGTGTTTAAATCCTTTCCTTCACTTGTGACTTCTCCAGTATGTTCTTTGGCACATTTTGCTTCATTAGTGGCCAAGAAAGCTGGCTGTAATAGAGTGGGGCTTCGGTGTGCCTGACTGTCCAGCTGAGAATGCAACAGATTCATATATGTTTGGAAACACTTTAGTAGGTCTGGTTCCTTAGGAACTTGTTGTGGCAGAATCCCATTAGCAACAACCAGAGGCTGAAATGTTGGAATAGCTGGTTTGTCAGTTTGGGGCAGGCTACATGGAACTCCAAGACTAGTACTGAAGGAATTCCTCAGAATATCAGTACAGTTCCCCGAAACTGTTTTATGCTGTGATGATAACTGGTTGTCACCATCAGTCTGAACTTCCTAAAGAAAGAAAAAAACAAGTTAAATCTTCAAAAATGTAAATGCTGACTGGAAGGCATCAATTATAATAAACTCAAACCAGAAATATTAGAAAATGACTTTTGTAGGATGGAATTATAGATTACCAGTGAGTAAGCTAGAGTTCCCCTAGCACAATAGTCTAGTTTTTTAAAGCTTAATTAGTTTACTCTGTAATATGGAAACATTATAAAGCCATGACTAAAATAGATTGTTTATAAATATCACACATGGTTTAAAAGGCATCAAAAATTAGTCCACTTTGGGACTAAAACAAATTCTCACTTTGGGAAACTGCACTGAAAGAAAATAAGCTCAAACATACAAAAAGCTTCTGCACAAACATATTTACAGAAATGTTATGGTAGTAAAAAACTGACTGTTGCTTAAATATCTAACCATAGGGAGTAGTTACACAGACTATGGTGTATCTACTAAATAGAGTATTAACAACTTATTAAAATTTAAAAAAGGTATATATTAATAGAGATACACATTTAAAATAAAATGTTAAGTGAAAAAAAGCAGTACATAAAACTATATAAAACTTATGACTATATTTTTAAAAGAAAGTAAACTTAAATAAAAACCAGAAAACAAAATCTACACAGATAATTAAACAACTGGAAAGTGCTCTATCAATGTGTTAACAGCAATTGTGTTTGGGTGATGGATATGGGTGATTTCTTTTTTCTACTGATCTCCTCACCATTGTCTTTAATAAATAGGTAAACTTTTGTAATAAAAAAAAACTTTTCTCTCTTATGATGACAATTTCTAAAAGCAAATTATTACTTGTATAATATATAAACTGTACCCACAGAATGAACCATTGCAGGGCAGGGAGGCTGCTGAGGTAACTGGACTGGGGTGGAAGTAGATAAGCCATAACTAGAATGTGGAGTTGCCTGAGAGTCTGAGAGAGATTCTGAAAAGAGGGAGAAAAAGATCATTCACATCTCATATTGCTTATACAATAACCAGGTAACTTAGAGTTTCTATTCAGGCTTTTAAAAACATCATTCATACTAACCAGAACCAGACACAGTGTGGCAAGGTACAGCAGGGATTCCATTAGGGTTGTTCTTTGAAGCCAAGTTATTCATCAATGACATTTGAGTCTGCACATGCTCGCAGAGGGCTTGATATATTACAGGTGAATACATTCTATAATGATCTTGGAATGACCAATTTTGTGGCTTATCTGATGAGTCTCTTTCACTTCCAGCAGAAGCTTCATTAGGTATCTGTTTCTTATAATTTGAAGATACTAATGTGGAAGAAGGAAACAAGTTCTGGAAGTAATGATTCTTCAAAAACTTTTGTTGAAGATATTAGGGGGAAAAAAGGACTCTGAAGTAGCTCGATTCATTATATACTTTACAGAAAGGCTCTAGCACTTCCACCCCTAAAGAAAATCAGACATCCCAAATTCTTTTTTTATAGTTCATAATCAATTAAGTTCTCCAGACAAAAATTATCTGTACTATGTCTTTAAATTCTCTATTCAATGCTATTTGTAAAATCTTGCCTTCAATTATAAGACCCCTCTTAACCTTTTCACTGAGTTAATTGATTTCAAGTTTATTCTCCAAAATGTGTCAGAAATCCACAGAAAATAATTATAGCATTTATATTTTAAGTAAATACAGTTAAGGTGTTACATTTCATTAAAATAAATGATTACTTTAAAGTATAAAAATTTCCTATTGTTATTCATTCTTCATAAACACAAAAATATAGAAAAATGTACATCTGCTTTCCTAAACTTCCTTTCTGGAACCCTGAGCTCATGGGGTAAAGTCGAACGCCGCAGTCAGAAGCATGGAAATATCATTCGACTATAGACAAACGTCGCAGCGAAAAGGTTAAGGGTGTTATTTCTCTCTAAAATCCAATAAAACTCTTACATCTTGCTCTTTATTTACTTCATGCTCTTGGGGGGAAAATGGAGTTAAAAAAGAATATTTTATAACAATTTGGATGCTTTGACCATTAAAAAAAAAAATCAATCTATCAGAGCTTTGAGAGCAAGATAAAAACGGACTTAATCTACACATTGCGTCATCAAACAGAGTCCTAACCTGGCACTTAAAGTCTCCGAAGCCTGACCACAATACCCAAATAGCCATGAATAAGTAGAAATGGATAAATTGTGGAGTGCTCATATGATGGAACACTATACAGCAATGGAAAAGAACAAATTACTGATATACACAACTACCTATATGAATTTAACAGACAATGCTTTCTGAAAGGTGTCAGACACAAGACTGTAGAGTGTACAATTGCATTTATATGAAGTTCAAAAACAGGTAACACTATCCAATGGAGGAGAGAAGTCAGAAAAGTGGTTACGCATGGATGACGGAATAGGTGCTGGGGAGAACACTGATGGAGCAGGAGCCTAGGACAGAGCTGAAAATGTTCTCTGTCTTCATCCGGGTGGTGACTATGTGGGAGTTTACACATGCAAAAATTTATGGAGATTTATACACTTGCTCTATGAAAGTTATTCCTTAATTGTTCAAAGAGTGAAATGGTTAAATTTTTTTAAATGGTATGGAATTCCACATCTATATATACAATTTATTGAAAATAATAACATTGCTAAAAGCATAAAACATGCATGTAAAAGCAAAATGTTAAAGGCAGATTAAGTACTATAACCAATGTAGAAAAAAATTTTAAAGAAAAAGACTAAATTAAAATTGGAATATGAAAATGGTTGGAAATATTACATGCTTCTGTTTTGACTTGAAGTATTACATCCTTCCTTTTTGACTTGGGGTATGCTTTCTTTTGAGATGATCCATTCCTGTGAACATACTTCCCAGGCCTGAATATAAGCTCTAACTTAGCTGAATAACTTTCGGTAAATTACTTAACCTGTCTTGACCTCCTCTTCCTCAACAGAAAAATGATGATAATAAAAGTATCATCTACTGCTTAAGATTGTTGTGAGAAGTAAACAAGATAACACTTGTAAAGTATCAATGTCTAGCACATAGTAAGAATTCAATAAATGTTATCTCTATTACCAAATGGCTGCACAGTCTTAAGATAGACAGATAAATATTTTATATTCACAAGTTTCCCATCTGATATTTGTAATATACCAGAGAATGTCATCTCTGAGGTGATACAACCAAAAGCAATAATAGTTATTCTTCACTATCTGAGCAGATGAGCTACAACAAAATTAGTTAATTAACATTTCTGTAAAAAAACTACTTATTGGAAATACAGTTTTATAATAAATCAAATGGAAAAATATCCTCTAAAATAAAATATTTTATCTTTTAAATCTAAAATGATGGACAGTGAGAGCATAGCCCATGTCCATTCAGCACATAGCTCTTCCATTCTTCTTGATTCGTGGGTCTCTTTTCTGCTCTTGGATTTCCTTTGGCCTCATTTGAGATAAGAATTGTCTGATTTGAGGAATTCTCAGCTTTCACACTCACAGGTCCCAGACATTGGCTCTCATTTACCTTTTTTTCAAAGGGTGGTTTTCACAATCTCTGATAAAGATGAGCTACAATATTATGCCTCTGCCAGCAGGTGTCATCATCCAACATAAATTAAGGAACTTCAAACATATTTGTTAAAATTCATAGCCTTAGAATTAAAATAACTTATTTTGCTACTTTATTAACTCAATCCCTATGAAACGCCACTGATGATGCTGAAGATTTATATTCAAGAGACAAAATCTTAATGCAAATTATCCAAGACAAGTTAAAAACAATAAATAGATATAAAAAACACTGCATTTATATTAATACTATACAATTTTAAAATAAACAAAAAAACCAACAACAACAAAATGAGCCTGTTACTACACAAATACAAATGAAGCATATTTTGTTCTTGTTGATTACACCAAAGCAGCTTACATAAAAATTTTACCTAACAAATTAGTATGGCAATATGTCTAATTGGTCTTAGTTGATAATTAGAATTCATGAAAGGGACTCACTCATTTATTTAGTCCACACAACTTTTTCACTCTTTGAATTCCAGATGCTGTACAGCACCGTTGCTTGGATCTACAAGTCTTGTGTGACAGTTAATGCCTGCCATCCAAATGTAAAACAAACATCTACTGCAGATAAGAGCTGCTGGATACCTATTATAATTTGAAATATGTAAAAGGACACCTGGCCTAGATGGGGGCAATCAATGCTGAAAGTATTCTGCCTGCAGTGGTTTATTTCCTCAAGGTGGGGGCAGCACCACATATGTTACTGAAAGGAGAGTCATGTGTCAGTTAACAAACATAAAAAGTTGCTTGTTTAAAAAAATGTTTTTCTTGTTGTTGTTGTTGTTTTGCTTTTAAGGAGGGTGCAGGTCACAGTGGCCCATACGGGAATCGAACCAGCAACCTTGGTGTTATCAGCACCACACTCTAACCAACTGAGCTCACCGGCCACCCCTAAAAATGTTTTTTCTTTAAATGTCAGGAACACTCTAAAGTCAGCTCACTGCACTTTTGGAACTGCCTCTCTGCCTCTTTATTCCCCATATGCATCTAGGTGGGCAGACTTGACTCCACAGGCACTAAATGATCAGGCAGGTCCCAGGCAGAAAGAACATAAGGAGACCACTCCTCAGAAGATGGCTCACATTGAAACAGTAAGATAACGTATGTTAAAATTAAAATTATACATAGATAGTAGTTAACATATTGTACAGATTCCTTAAAATTCTATTGACAATTAAGTCATTTGTGGCGAGAGAGCAAAGAGCAAATGCTGAGTGTGGTTTTTGTATATTGTTGAGCGCTGTGATAACAGAGCAAAAACCTTGTACTGGTTAACAGCTGCCAACCACACAAACAAAAAGATATCCTTTCTAGATAGTGCTATAGTTTGGTAAACTATAAAAGATAGAGATATTGAACTAAAGGAAAGGAGGCTTCCGCTTCTAATGAGTCAACCTTAGGAACAAATAAGTCAATGAGAACTAATTTCTAATATTGCAAACCTAAAGGAAATTGTCCTATGTGAAGTAGGTCCTTCCTTCTGATGACGAAAGTGTAGGAGAAATGACGGTAAGAATACTGTATCCTGATCACAGGAAAAAATTGCTAATGTGACTCTCATCCAAACGAGAATTTAATGCTAAGGACCCACCCAGAATGCCAGATATGCTCATCTCCTCCTCCAAACCCATCTTCTACTCGCCTCCACCCCCTGTCCCTAAGATGCTGGTCTATCTAGATTACATTAACACAGTCTTTCACGGGTCTCTTCTGCTCCTACATGTCTTGCTGGGTATACCAATCCCTACCTGGGCCATTTCTCAGGGTTATGTTTGTAGTGAGCAACCTTCGAGGGTAAGGAAATGTTTCCCCTGAGACAAGTATAGGCTTGCTTATTACCAACGTGATGGATTCCCCAACTCCATGTTCCTGAAACGTAAATCTACAGCACGCACAGCATCCATCTGAGTCCATCACATCATCCCCATAAGAATTGCTGCTGAGGTACATGCTGCTTGCTGTGGGATGAGTAATAAATCCTTTGTCTCTGACCCAGGAGTCTTGGGGCCCCTGCCAGCATACATGACATAGTAAGGCTAACTCATTAGCTTGTAAGAAGAAAAATCAAATGCCAGACCTGACATACATCAACAGGGCTGCAGCCAATGGGACTCTTGACATTATCAAGGAAAGGAAGAAGTATGAAGCCAAAGTGTTTATTCACAACTCCCCCTCTACGAGGCTACCTTGGGCTGGTGTTGTCCCTTAAATGAAGCTCACGGCTTTTCTTCAGGTTGCCTACTCATTCTGAGTCCTAGTAACCTCTCTCACCTTACTCCTTAAGACCTAGGGATGATAACAGCTCCGCTGCTGCCGCTGCTACGGTAGCACTGGGCTAGCACAGCCCCTTGGGGTTTCCCTGTACCTCACTCACACCTTTGCAACGAGTTCCTTTGTAAATAAACCCTCTTTGAATTATCTTAATATGAGTGTTGCCATCTGTTTCCTATTAGAACTCTGAGTAACAAGCAGTTAAGCTGGGATCCAAGTTGCTACCATGGCACAACTGACAGCCACGAACATTCCAAATGAGTTCCCTGAAGAAAGGGGCCCTGGACTAGAAATCACCCGGCTGGAGAAATAAGTAGGACACTGGAGGAACAGGCCATGGTACTACCACTTCTTTCTTTGTCCTTTGGGCCCCAATACCTAGGCCTCTATTTTAAGAGTTTAGACCAGGGTTAGCACACTTTTTCTTAACAGGCTAGAGGATAAATATTTTAGGCTTAGCAGCTTCAAAAGCCTCTGTCACAACTTCTCAACTCAGCTATTGCAGCACAAAAGCAGCCATAGAAAATTCATAAATGAATCAGAATGGTGGTGCTGATAAAATTTTTATTTACAAAATAAATAACTAAACATGATTTATAAAACTGGCTGTAGTATGCTGACTGATGGTTTTGTCCAATATAAGTATAATGCAAAGCATATATGCAATGTAAAATTTTCCAGTAGGTATATTAAAAAGTAAAAATAAATAAGACGTATGTTTTACTCATAGCAATATACCCAAAATATTAACATTTAAACACATAATTCATGTAAAAAGTTGAGTTATTTTATTTTCTGGATGAAATCTTCTAAATCACCTCAATCTGGATGCTAAATTTTCATCAGAAATACTTGATCAGTATTTAGATTTAATGAAATTTACAGCTGAAAAGTATATTCATGTACCCAAGTTATTCCAAATATACTTAAAAGTGTTCTAATAACTGGATCAAGTAATAGTTTTTAAATTTAAATTTAGATTAATTAAAATTAACATTCATAATTCAGCTCCTTGGTTGTCCTAGCTATACTTCAAGTGCTCAACGGCCACATGGTTAGTGACTACCATTTTGAACAGTGCAGGACAAGACAACCTGAGGCTAAATGTGATTGGACTCCAAGATAAGTTAGTAAGTTGTCTTCTCTGCCTTAGGGATTGAGTGGGACATCATCAACCTCTAGTCCTATGAATGCTGTATCCTCATTTTCTCAGCCTCTTTGCCTGGATCCTGATCTCTTAATATCCAGGGCTACTGCTGTAGATAATTTTCTAAACTTCACCCCTTGCCCGAGCTGAATCTCAGGATGCATGGCCGTTTTAACATTTTTGGCCCACCTGAGCTGTGGACCTAGCTAATCCCATTCTTGTCCATCTAAATTGCCACTGCAGACTTTTTAATTTCCACTTGGGGCGATCTTGTTCTATAATCAAAACTTGCTTATTCTAAGCTGTTTGCTGAACTATTACACTTAATTAAGTCAACAAGTTAACTGTGAGGTGTAAAATATCCTTGGCTACATTCACCATCAATCAGCGACAGGCCCTCTCTCCATATTTATCTATCCAACTTGGAATTTTACCTTCTTATGTAGCATGTATTCTAACTGCAGCTCAACAAGTTGAGCTATTAAACCTACTGGGATATATAAATATAAAATAATTTTAAACAATAAGTATACACATGAAACCCAATCAATCTGTGATTTTCTATGGAAACAAGTGGCAGGGAAAACAAAGATAACTCTATGTATCTCCCAAATACCCTTGTGCATTTCAATCTTTTCTCCTATAAAACCCAGTGAGTCACTTTTCTACTTTTATTCTTGGAAAAGTGATAGTAAACAAATAACTATTCAGCGTTAGAACTGAATAGAGAAAGAGAAGCATAAGCGCGCATGAGCGAGCACACACACACACACACACACACCCCAAATAACCAATATATTATTAAAATGAAAGACCAACTGCATAATTCTCATAATTTATCAAAATCCTCAGAATTAAGTATTATATTTAAATACATAAAACTTACAAAATTCTTTCCGTACTGAAGGAACAATATGTTTTTCGTGTCCTTTCTTCTTAGAACTGTACCTTTTGCCTTCCAAAGGTCTGGGATTATATCTATTTTGTGAACATGCTATTTCTGAGCCTATTAATAATTAAAACAAAAATTCATTAGCATTAAGATAACTAGTTAATTGAGAATATGTGATCAGCAAAGAAGCATTTAAAAAATAAAACCTGAATCTTCGTTTCTCAAAATGTCCCGCAGCAAAGAAGCACAACCATCAAGCCCCTGTATAGTTTCAGTCTGTAAAGAGAAAAGTCATTTAGAAATGTGGTATAAAATTTTAACGCAGGAAAAAACAAATAATTACAGTTTCACATTTTCTTTTAAGACTAAAGTATTGACAGAAAACACGTTTGAAAGGAAAAGGTTTCATACTTTCTTACAGCAATTAGTACTTTACTTTTGAATTTTCATTCCCACTTCTTGGCTTTTACCTGAAAACCAATTAAATAGTGTAACTTGTAGCTATTCAGTTTAATCTTACCTGACTTTCTGAATCAGAATGGATGGGATAGCCAGAATCTGCATTGCAACGTGATACCTTTCTTAAATGGGTCCTGGAAAACAAGTTTGTTAACATTTTTACAAATAATACAAATTTTTTTCCTAATTTAAGTACTCATTTTCTTTCCAGCAAAGGTTGGATAAGAAAGCTTGTCCAATCATGTATAAGATGTATTTGGACTTTATGAAGATTTAGTTAAAACACTAAATGATCAACATGGGAGGTTCCTCCTCGGGGTTTTGTAAAGGTACAGACCCATCTAATTTTCTAGGGTAGGCTAAATTTAGTCCAGCCCAAAGACTTGAAAAATCTCGAGATTTGCTAAAGTTGTAAACTTCTTTACATACTTACCCTTTCTTTCCATTTATTAATTTAGTAGGTCCAGTGTGCCTTCCTGAAGATAACACCTATGGAGTAATGCATTATATTATAGCAGATACACAAATATTTTTCTACTATATTAAGTATGCTGTCTTGACAAAAGCTGAAATGTTACTCAATATTTCCTTTTTATTTTATTGTGGTAAAGCATACATAACATAAAATTTACAATTTTAGCCTTTCCAAGTGTATAGTCCCACGGCATAAATACATTCACATTGTTGTGCAACCATCACCACCATCCATCTCCAGAACTTGTTCATCATCCCAAACTGAAATTCTGTGCCCATGAAACTCCCCATCTCCTTCCTACCCAACCCCTGGCAACTACCCTTCTATTTTCTGTCTCTGTGAATTTGACTACTCTAGGAAGCTCATATAAGTGCAATCACACAGTATTTGTCCTTTTGTGACTGGCTTATTTCACTTAGCATATCTTCAAAGTTCATCCATGTTGTATTTGCAGCTTGTCAAAGTTTCCTACCTTTTTAAGGATGAATAATATTCCATTTTACAAATGTACTGTTATTAATTTTAATAAATGTGATATTCTAAAAATCCACAATTACAACTGAACTCTTATAAATAATGTTCTATTTCAGCTGAAAATGAAGTTGAGATATTATTTTAACCAGAAGTACCTACTACAGTAAATTGGATTATACTCAATCCCTGACCATGTTCTATATTCCCTAAATTCTTCAAACATGTTACTTCAAGTCATAGGGCAGAGTTCATAACTCTGATTCTATTTATCCACATTGTTTACAATGCCTGAAAAGACCAGCACACAGAACTCTACCATTCCTCTTTATCTACATTTCATTCACTCAATCTTTTTAAACTCATATAGCAACGCTGTTTTAAATTTTTATTTTTAAAGTAATATAAGTGGACTACCTTTTGTGTAGACGAAAAAATATGCATTTGTTTTTACATGCATCCAATCTCTTTAGAGTTATACATGAGACAGTTAATTGTAGCTGCCTCTGGAGAGGGAAACTGAGAAACAGAGCAAAGGGAGACTTTCCAGGGCATACCTTTTTATCAATATATCTTAATAACTTTGTAACAGATAAATATAATCTCTATTCAAAATATAATTTTAAAAAATTATAAATTTAGTTGTAATTATAAATTATGAAATCATAAATTTAAAAAGTGTAAGTAGGGTTAAATTCTCTATATACTCCCTCATTTCACTCTTCAGGTATAGTCACTACTGGCAGTTGTATTTATGGTTTTTCTTGACATATTTACATATGTCATCCCAAGATAGCTTTGAGCAGTAACTATTACACATTCTAGAGTTATATAATATTCTAATATTTGCTTGACTATGTACTCCTGCCTTCTAAGAATGCGACTGAGAATACATTGAGAAAGTTGGATTGGTAGAGTTATACTTCTTCTTGAGATAACTTGGAACATGTGAAGTCATGAAGCCAGCAGTTAGAACCAACACTGTAGGAAACAAGACCCCACACGATGTAGCTCCACTGGTCCCTGAATGACACTCTTACGGTCTTTCCCTTCAATATATCTATGTTGGTATCTTGACCAGAACCATATAAAAATCCAAACTGTGGTGCTGCTAAATCCAAAAACAACTACCACAATTATTCTTTCAAAATTAAAAAAAATGTGTACTGTCTGAGATAAATGTATGGCATAATTGTAAGATTAGAGTATTTCTCCAAAAAATACACACGAGGTTACAGTACTAACCATCAGGTAAAGAAAATTACTCAGGATAAAAACACCCTACACAATAATTGTCATATTGGTACATTTCCTTCGATTTTTTTTTTTAAATAATAGTACAAAGCACTGTATACACTTCACCTAGATTCCCCAACTGTTGATATTTTACTACATCTGCCATGTTCTCTCAAAATGTATACGTAGGTTGCAGACATGATATCCCCCTATATTTAAATATTTACTCTTACATATTTCCTAAGAACAAAGTCACTCTTTCATAGTATAACCAGAGTATATTCATTAAAATCATGAAATTAACATTGATACGATAGTATAATCTAATCTACAGACTTTATTCACATTTGCCAATTATCCCAATATTGTCCTTAAAAGAAAAAAATTCTGGCCCATGTCCAATCCAGGATATGTTGCATTAAGTTATCATATCTCTTTAGCTCCCATTAGTTTGAAATAGATTCTTGGTTTGTCATTCATTGTCTTTTACAACCTTGACATATTTAAAGAGTATAGCCAGTTATTTACGTAGAATGTCCCTTTGGACATTTAGATATCTGATGTTTCCTCATGATTAGATTCAGGTTGTGCATTTTTGGCAGTAATACCACAAAAGGGATGCTGTGTCCTTCTCAGCATCATGAGTAGGCATATGATGTCAGTTTGTCCCATTACTGGTGATGTAAACCTTATTTAAGATGGTGCTTGCCAGGTTTTTCGCTGTTACTATTTTTACCTTTGTAAATGTTAAGCATTTTGTGGGGAGATACTTTGAGATTACACAGGCATCCGATCCATAAGACTTTTACCGAGCAGTTTTTGCATCCATTGATAATTCTTACCTAATCAATTGTTTGTCAAGTGGTGATTGCTCTAACTTACATCATTCTTTTTACATTTCTTACTCAGTGAAGCACTTTTCCTTCTTCATTTAGTTACTATAGACTCATTGATTCCTACTTCAGTCAAATGGTTATGATCCATTATTAATTTCAATGCTCAAATTGTCCCAGATTCTGTCAGTATGAGTCTCTCCAAACCACTTCCTGTATCCTTTAACATGTCCCTGTTAGTTTTTGAGCTATCGCTTACTTTCTGCAACAAGATGCTTCAGGCTCATCTTTTTTGTTTTCCATTGTGCTAAGAACGCTTAAGAGATCTAGCCTCTTAACAAATACTTAAGTGTACAACACAGTATTGTTAACTATAGGCATGATGTTGTACGACAGATCTCTAGAACTTATTCATCTTGTGTAAAACTTCACTCATTGAATAGCAACTCCCCATTTTCCCCATTCCAGCCTCTGGCAACTACCATTCTACTCTCTTCTTCTATGAGTTTGACAATTTCAGGTAAGTAGGAGGATGTGAACTCGTCCTTCTGTGACTGGCTTATTTCACTTAGCATAATATCCTCAAGGTTCATCCATGTTGCATGTAGCAGGATTTCTTTTTGTATGCCTGAATAATATTCCATTGTGCACATATAGCACATTTTCTTTATCCATTCATCCATCAATGGACATTTAGGTTGTTTGCACATCTTGGCTATTTTGAATAATGCTGTAGTGAACATGGGAGTACAGATATCTCAAGGTTGCTTTTAATTATTTTGGATAACTACCCAAAATGGGATTAATTTTTCGAGGAACTTTCCGCACAGTTTTTTATAGCAGCTACAATCTTTTAAATTCCCACCAAGTGTACAAGGGTTCCAATTTCTCCACATCCTCACTGACACTTGTTATTTTGGGGTTTGTTGTTGATAATAGCATCCTAACAGGTGTGCAGTGATATCTCACTGTGGTTTTGATTTGCATTTCCTGATTAATGATGTTGACCATCTTTTAATATACCCAATTGTCATTTATATGTCTTTGGAGAAATGTCTATTCAAGCTCATTGCCCATTTTTTATCAGGTTACTTTTTGCTCGAGTTGTAGGAATTTTTTTCTATATTGGGATATTAACCCTTTATCAGATATATGGCTTACAAGTATTTCTTTCCCATTCCGTAACTTGCCTTTTCACTCTATTAACTGTTTCCTTTGCTGCGTAAAAATTTTTCATTTTGATGTATTCAGGCTCATCTTATAATTTCCCTGACTCAGCCTGGAGTTGACCATTTCTCCAAGAAGCCATGGTTCCTTTTAGTGAACAATGGTATTTAGCAACCAAGATCTAGCCACTAGATGTGCTCTTTCCTACTGGGGCTTCCAATTTTTTTTCATATGGATTATTTACTTAGTCATGTTGACAAGACAGTTGCAATTTTGTATCTTATTTTTACTTTTACCGTGTTTCCCCAAAAATAAGACCTACCTGGACAATCAGCTCTAATGCATGTTTTGGAGCAAAAATTAATATAAGACTTGGTATATTATTATATTAATTATGTCATATCATATCATATTATATTAAAGACCAGGTGTTATTTTACTATAAAATAAGTAAAATAAGACCAGGTCTTATATTAATTTTTGCTCCAAAACACGCATTAGAGCTGATTGTCCGGCTACATCTTATTTTCAGGGAAACACAGTAAATTGTTTTCCATATTAACATCGTTTCAAAATTTTTTAATGATTGCATAGTGCTTCCTTGAGTGGCCCTTCATACAAATTGCAAAACCATTCTCTCAAAACTGAGTGCCACAAATCACAACACGTGAGAGAATCAGTTTGTTTTACCTCACATTTTATTACACTAGGTATCATCATTAAACTTTTTACTTTGCTATTTGAAAAAAATATAAGCATTTCTTAGTTCTATCTTCTACGCACAAGTGCAAAATAATATTACATTTCCACTTAATCCACACCCTGTGAGTTATTCTTAGTTCTGAGGTGGGAACCTAAATTTCAGAAAGGTGGTTCAGACATATATCTTCTAAGTATCGTGTAATGTTTATAAGAATGGACTCTGGAACTAGTCCTGTGGGTCTGATTCCTGTTTCTACTGCTAACCAATTGTGTAACTGCAGGGAAGTTATATGAACATTTCATCCCAATTTCTTCAGATAAAATGGGGATAATAATAGTACCTACCTGCTAAGACTATTTTGAAGATTAAATGAGAAATTATACGTAATATGTAAAAGCACTTAGAGTAGTACCTGCCTCATTGCTGTCTAAATGCTAGCTGATCTTATTATTAAGATGGCACTAAAATAAGTGTTTTTAAGGAGACTAAATTTTGTTGCACATTGATGCCAAGTGTGAGATACGAGACGTTTCACCAGGTTCTGACTTAATCTCCCCAGTTCTTTGAGGCTGAATTTTATATCTATTTATAATTATTTTATAGATAAAAAAAAGTACTTCACTTACTATCACGATAGTAGTGGAAGAATTGGAATTTGAGTCTGTAGGTGACTATGACTACAAAAACCCTGTTTTCCCCCTTGCTGACTGCACATATTGAGTTCATTCAATATAAAAGATCTATATGGGTGGGGCTGGTCTGGACATATGCATGAAGTCTTGAGCCAGGTCTTGAAAAAAGGGTAAGATTCACATAATGGGGAAGACAGCATTATAGGTGAGTTAATAAATGGAGGATCAAAGGGGGGGGGGGGCGTATAGCATTCATATATTTAAGAAGAACAGTCTAAGTAGTGGGTTTGTGTGAGGAAAAGTTGATCCATTACGTGAAAATCTACTATATGCCAGGTGCTGTCCTAGGCCTCGAAGATGTAGAGATAAATTGTGTAGTAAAGGAGGCTGATAGATTAGCAACGTCTCTAGCCTGAAAAGTGGTATGATAAAGGTTAGCACAGGGCACAAAAGGGTTGCCAAGGGGCACCCAAACAATGGGGATGTGAGAGTGCTAGGCAAAGCTTCTAGAAGTGGCTCTTGAGCTGAGGGATGGGAGATAGGAAGCAGAGATGTAAGTGATACAAGAGCATTCTAGGTGGAACAAAAATTGCAAAGACACGGAAGCATGAGAGGGGACGGGGCATCTAGGACACTGCAGGATAGGTGAACAGTGTAGGATAACATTGGAATGGGGTGGGGGTTGGTAAAAAATGCACAGGCTGAGATAAAAAAATGGCCGTGTTGATAGGCCAAAGAACTGAGATTTTTATCTTGAAAAAGAACTGTTCCAGTGTCAGAGTTTAAGCAGAAAATTGAATCATTTAGTTACGAGGGTCGTGCATTTGGCACGGGCAAGGCTAAAGGCAGCGACACTAACAAGGAGACTTTTTTTTTTAACTAATAGTAAAATACCAGCAATTGTGACGAAAGATCAGCTAATAGCACGACTTGGTGGAACAGCCGAGCACCTGGATTTGATGCAACAACGCAGAGACTCGGAGAGGGTAAGTCATCCGACTCAGCGGCGAAGGCCGAACCCGAACCCGGACCCCCTGGAGGGCTACAAGGTTTTAAAGATTATACATCTATGGACAGAGAGGCTGTGTTAAGATGCTAAGATTAGGTGTCCCCCCACCTGCACCCCACTCCCCTTTCCCAGCATTTTTAACGCGGCCGCAATGTCTCTGTTTTTTGTTTGTTTGTTTTTCAGAGTTTTGCACTCCTCCCAACCCGAGAACGCCTTGATTCCTTCTCCACCCCCACAGTGGACGCCTCAGGTCCGCGGCCCTCACCTGGCCCGGTCGAGATCCGGACCTGACCATCTCCCGCAGCCTCAGAGAAGCACAGACCGAGGGAAGCTGAACCGCACGGTAAAAGGAATTAACCGCCGTGTACTCCCAGCTCCCCTCGGCCCGCCCCTCGGACTTCCGCTTCCGGGAAGGAGCCCGCCGAACGCAGCGACTCATAGTCTCCAGCGCGCCACCGAGGCCTCTCCTGTTCTCCCAGCCCGGCGCACTGGGCTTACGCAATAGACCCCTCCTGGCCCCCGGCCCGTCACTCCCTAGGGGAGCTTTGGAAAAGCCTACAGAACGCGGGCGGGGCGGGGCTAGGGAGGGGCCTACGTGGGGCGGAGCCGGGCGTGAAGGGGCGGGGCCAGGAGTACGGGCTCTGGGCTGAGCCGAGTTTCCGCGCTGGGCTGAGGACTGCCGGGCTCCTGAACACCTGGAAGAAGTGATTTCGCGGTCCTTCTGCTAGTACTTCTGGTGGAGGATCGCTGCCCTGCATCAGCTGAGGAAAGTGGAGGCAAGGACGCGCCAGGGCCCGAGGAAGGGACGCGGGTAGAGGGCGGATAGGTTTCAGAAAGAATTGCTCTAGGCTCTTGGGTTTTGGCTCTTTTAGTTCGGTGTCTTGTGTGCCATTTTGAATGATTTTCTTCTTGATAGTCAATAAAGATGAATCCTTGGTCTTGCTATCTTTGTATAATTCTGATGGCAATTTCAAAATTATTCACTGTGACCCTGATCTCAGAACGATACTCATTTGTTGGGATTCTGGGTTTACTTCCATGCATAGTTGTCTACTCTTCACTCTAGGTAATTACTGTTAAAAATGACACGGTATTCTGACTGTGGCACACTGCACGAATTTTAATGGGAATTAGTCTTTGGTGTTTAAGGCATTGATTTTTGGGTTAATGTTTTAAATCAAATAGGGGAAAAATTAACCCAAGTGATTCCATCTTTCTAAACAGAAAAAAGAACTACCCTTTTAAAGTCTCTATTACAATTAAAAACCCAGAAACTAAAATCTGTCCAACAATATATTGCACATTCATACTGAGTGATTTTTGGGAAACTAGGCATTTAATAAATTTAGCTTTGAATTAGATTAGACTGAAACCTCTCCCTTCGTCCTTCATCCCTCACCTATAATATGTGTTTAATATATTCACCTGAGATTAGATTTTTTTCCCTTAGTTGACTTGATTTTTAAAAAAACAGATACTGATTTTTCTTAATACCTGCTTATTTTAGAAAATATAGATGAACGAGAAATAAAAATCACTAATATAACCACATTACCCAGGGAATGCCATTCTTAACAGTTTGGTGAATTCTGTTCTAGACTTTTTCCAATGGTGCATACATAGGTAAATATATTACAACAATACAATATGATACGGTGCATACATAGGTAAATATATTACAACAATACAATATGATACGGTGCATACATAGGTAAATATATTACAACAATACAATATGATACATATTACTATAATAAGTGTTTTCTGTTAATATCTTGTCAACATTATTTCTCATTAATCTACAACTACAAAATGGCTGCCTGGTGTTCCAGATTCCTACCGTTTGGAATTTTATGTTTCCACTCCCTTTTCTTTGTTCATTGGGGTTTTTTTCCTCTTATTTTTAAGGTAATAACATCTGAGGTTTTTTGTTTTGTTTTGTTTTGTTTGCGTTTTCCCCCCAACTTTTTTTGTGGTAAAATACACAAAACATAAAATTTACCATCTTAATCATTTTTTAGTACGATTCAGTGGTATTAAATATATTCATAATATTGTGCAATCATCACCACCATCCATCTCCAGAACTCTTTTCATCTTGTAAAACTGAAACTCTATGTCCGTTAAACAATAACTCCCCATTCCACTCCTGCCCCAGTGCCTGGCAACCACCATTCCACCAGTCTATATGATTTTGGCTACTCTAAGTACCTTACAGAAATGGGAACATACAGTATTTGCCCTTTTGTGACTGGCTTATTTCACTTGTCTTCAAGGTTCATCCATGTTGGAGCATGTATCAAAATGTCCCTTTTTAAGGCTAAGTAACATTCCATTGTATGTTTATGCCTCCGTTTTTTTATTTATCTCCTAATGTATACTTGGGTTGCTTCCACATTTTAGCTATTGTGACTATTGCTGCTGTGAATGTGGGAGTACCAATAGCTCTTCCAGATCCCGCTTTCAATTCAATTATATGGGGTATATACCCAGAATTGCTGAATCATATCACAATTCCATTTTTAATTTTTTGAGAAACGGTCATACTACTTTCCACAATGGCTGTGCCATTTTACATTACCACAACAGTATGCAAGGGTTCTAATTTTTCCACATCCTCACCAACACTTGTTATTTTATTATTTTTATTTTTAATAGTAGCCATCCTAATAAGTGTGAGGATGTATGTCATTGTAATTTGATTTATTTGCATTTCCCTAATGATTAGTAATGTTGAGCATCTTTTCACGTGCTTATTGGCCACCTGCATATCTTTAGAGAAATGTCTATTCAAGTCCTTTCTCCATTTTTTAATTGAATGTTTCTATTTTTGTTGTTGGTTTTTAGGAATTCTCTACATATTCTGGATATAATTTCTTATCAGATATACGATTTGCAAATATTTTTTCCCATTCTGTGGTTTTCCTTTTTATTCTGTTGATATTGTCTTTTGATGTATAAGTTTTTTATTTTCATGAAGCTTCCAATTTGTCCATTTTGTCTTTTGTTGCTTGTGTCTTAGGTGTCATACGCAAGTAATTGGCAAATTTAATGTCATGAAGTTTTGTCTTATTTTCCTTCTAAGATTTCTATAGTTTTAAGTCTTACATTTGGGTCTTTGATCCATTTCTAGTTAATTGTTGTATATGGTATTAGGTAAGAGTCCAAATTCATTCTTTTGCATGTGGCTATCCATTATCCCAGCATCATCTGTTGAAAAGACTGCTCTTTCCCTATGTAATAGTCTGGGCACCTTTGTCAAAAACCATTTGACCATATATGTAAGGGTTTGATTTTTTTTCTGGGCTCTCTATTCTATTATATACATACATATACATATATATACATATATACATATACATATACATATACATATACATACATATATACATATATATATACATATATATATATATATATATATATATATATATGTCTGCCTTTATGCCAGTACCATACTATTTTTATTACAGTAGTTTTGTAGTAAATTTGAAATGAGGAAGTGTAAATCGTCCAGTTTTGTTCTTTTCTTTCAAGATTGCTTTGGCTATTTAGCATTCCTTGAGATTCCATATGAATTTCAGGATGAATTTTTCTATCTCTGCAAAAGCCATCATTGGGATTGTGATAGGGATTGAACTATAAATTTCTTTGAATAGCATTCACGTATTAATATTAAGTATTGCAATCCATGAATATGGGATGCATTTACATTTATTTATATTTTCTTTAATTCTTTCATCATTATTTTGAAATTTTCATTGTACAAGTCTTTCATCTGCTTGGTTAAGTTAATTCCTAAGAATTTTATTCTTTTTTTTTTAATGAAGTATTTTATTTCTAAAGCAAACATCATAAAATGTGTTGTCTTTAAAGTTAAATAGATAACGTCTATGGGCTGATTTTATTTATTTATTTATGTACTTAAAAATATAGCTGACATACAACATTATATCAGTTTCAGTTGCACACTATAGTTGTTCAACATTTATATAACCAAAGAGGTGATCACCATAAGTCCAGCAACCATCTGTTACCATACTATGCTATCACAATATTATTGACTATATTTCCCTGGCTGTACATCCCATAACTTATTTGTTTTATGCCTGAAAATTTGAACCTCTAATTCCCCTTCACCTTCCCCCCCTTTCTAATTTTTCAATTAAAGTTAACATTCAGTATCATTTTATATTAATTTCAGGGGTACAGCATAAACATTAGACATTTATATAATTTAAGAAGTGATCCCCCTGACTACTCTAGTACCCACCTGGCACTATGCATAGTTACTACCATATCGTTGACTATATTCCCTATGCTTTACTTTACACTCCCATGATTATTTTGTAACTACCAATTTGTACTTCTTAATCCCTTCACCTTTTTCACCATGTCTCCCAATTCCCCTCCCATCTATCACCCCAACAAATCTAGTACCCATCTGACATCGTACATAGTTATTACAATATTATTGACTATATTCCTTGCACTATACCCTACATTCCCATGACTACATTGTAAAATCCAAGTTGTACTTCTTAATCCCTTCCCCTTTTTTTTACCCATCTCCCAATCCCCCTCCCATCTGGCAACCATCAAAATGTTCTCTATGAGTTTATTTCTGTTTTGTTTGTTTATTTTGTTCTTTAGATTCCACATACAAGCGAAATCACATTACCTCTGTCTTTCACTGTCTGACATTTACTCAGCACAATACCCTCCAGGTCCATCCATGCCACTACAGATGGCAAGAACCCATTCCCATCCATGGCTGAGCAATATTCCATTATATATATGTGCCACCTACTCTTTATCCATTCTTCCATCAACAGACACCCAGGCTGCCTCCATATCTTGGCCATTGTAAATAATGCTGCAATGAACATATGGATGAGCACATCTCCTCGAAATAGCATTTTGGGTTTCTTCGGACAAATACCCAGAAGTAGGATTACTGGGTTCTTCTTTGAACCTTGTTACAGCCTTTGTTTTAAAGTCTTTTTTGTCTGGTATAAGTATTGCTACACTAGTTTTTTGTTTGTTTGTTTGTTTTTTCCATTTCCATGAAATATCTTTTCCTATCCCTTTACTTTCAGTCTGTGTGTGTCTTTCAGTCTGAAGTGAGTCTCTTGTAGGCAGCATACATAAGGGTTTTGTTTTCTATCCAATCAGCACTCCAATGTCTTTGATTGGAGAATTTAATCCATTTACATTGAAAGTAATTGTTCTTTTGGCGGCCGTAAAGCTTGAGAGATCCGGGCCGACCGAAGACTTAGGATCTCATCGTCTTCCCAGCCCTTCGACCCTCCCCCGAAGGTTCTCAATAAAATGGTTTGATCCCAAAAAAAAAAAAAAAAAAAAAAAAAAAGAAAGTAATTGTTGATAGATATGTAACTACTGCCATTTTATTATTCATAATTTTGATCTCCCCCCCCTCCCCCGTTCTTAAAGAAGTCTCTAACATTCTTTGTAATACTGGTTTGGTGGTGATGAACTCCTTTTGCTTTTTCTTATCTGGGAAGCTCTTTATCTGTCTTTTTATTTTAAATGATAGCCTTGCTGTGTATCTTGGTTGTAGATCCTTGCTTTTCATCACTTCGCATATTTCCTGCCAGTCCCTTCTGCCCTGCAAAGTTTTTGTTGAGAAATCAGCTGACAATCTTTTGGGAACTTCCTTATAAGTTACTAGTTGCCTTTCTCTAGCTGCTTTTAGGATTATCTCTTTGTCTTTAACCTTTTCCATTTTAATTATAATGTGTCTTGCTATGGGCCTTTTTGGGTTCCTCCTGTTTTGGGACTCTGCGCTTTCGGGACTTGTATGTCTATTTCCTTCACCATGTTAGGAAACTTGTCAGTCATTATTTTTTAAAATAGGTTCTCAATCCTTTGCTTTCTCTCTTCTCCTGGTATCCCTGTGATGCAAATGTCATTATGCTTAATGTTGTCCCAGAGGTTTCTTAAACTATTCTCATTATTTGGATTCTTTTTTCTTTTTGCTGTTCCGATTGGGTGCTTTCTGCTACCTTGTCTTCCAAATCGCTGATTTGATCCTCTGCTTCATCTAGTCTGCTGATGATTCCTACTATAGCATTCTTCATTTCAGTTATTGTTCATTTCTGACTGGTTCTTTTTTATGCTTTCTATGTCCTTTATCCCACCTTTTTCTGCCTCCCCCCACACTCCAGTTCAAGCCGTTGTTTCTCAGTCTAGTTGGGTAGGACACAGCTCCCTGGCCCATGCTGGTATGTATTATGAGCCTTGTGCTCCCCCCCATCTCCCTGGCAGAGGCAATTTGTTGCCGGTTGTCGGTTGGCCACTCATGGCAGCTCACGGCAGCTCACGCTGGCTGCCAACCACCAGCTGCTCATGGCAGCACATGGTAGCCCACGGCAGCTCACGATGGTTGCTGGCCACTCATGCTGGCTGCCGGCCGCTCATGGAGGCACACAGTAGCCCACGGCAGCACACAGCAGCACTCAGCAGCCTGCGGTAGCTCACGCCGACTTCCAACTGCTCACGGCAGCCCAACTCCAGGGAGAGTGGTGAAAGCAGTTGTTCACAATCTTAGCTGTAGAGGGTGCAGCTCACTGGCCCATGTGGGAATCGAACCAGCAACCTCTCATTAGGAGTATGGCGTTTCAACAACCTGAGCCACTGGCCAGCCCCTTTTTTATGCTTGCTATCTCTTTGTTGAAGTTCTCACTAAGTTCCTTGAGCATCCTTATAACCAGTGTTTTGAACTCTGTCTCTCGTAGGTTGCTTGCCTCCATTTTGCTTAGTTCTTTTTCTGGAATTTTCTCCTGTTTTATTTGGGGCATATTTTTTTTTGTTTTCTCATTTTGGCTGCCTCTCTGTGTTTGTTTCTATGTTTTAGGTATATCTGCTACATCTTCCAGTCTTGCTGGGTGCCCTTATGTAGTAGGTGCCCTGTGCGACTCAGAGGCACAGTCTCCCTGGTCACCTGTGCTGGGTGCTCCAGGAGTGTCCCTTCTGTGGGTTGTGTGTGAGATTTGATTGCTATTCACACATCAGTGGGTGGGATTGACCCTCAGACTGACTGGCTGTGGGTTTGGCCACGTCCATAGCTTATGGGTTGCTTTGTAGGAGGTTTACCCCACAGAGCAGTATTTGCTCCAGCGGGCTCTGGTGCCTGTTGAGACCAAGCTTTGGATTTGGGTCTAATTGGTGCTCTGATGTGGTCTGAAGCCAATCTCCAAGTATGTTGGTTGTGGGACCTCTTGGGAGGGGCTCCAGTGCAGGCCCAAGTCAGCCACTGCCTGTGCCCCGTCGGGACTACCTAGTAGGATCTACAAAGTGATCCACAGTTCGCTCCGTGTGCTGGACCTAGAGGAGCATGAAAGAGGCTATGCTGTGAACCAAGGATGGCTGCCACCAGTACTGGGTCTGGAGTAGTTCTGCAAAAAGCCAGGACACACTGAGGCCTGCTGCTGATTGCCGGTTCCCATAAGGTTCAGCCACCAAAAAAGCTGTGGAAAAAGCCTTGTGTGGTATGGAGTTGCATGGGGCGGGGTCTTAGTGAGTTAGCATGGTAGAGTAGCAGAGCTCACCAGGCCAATCAGATTCAGATTTGGCCTGTGGGGGAGGGCTCAACATAGGGAAGATGGCACTCACCTGCCGGCTGCATGGAAGGAGGACTCCTCCCAGGGAACACTGTGACTGTCTTCCAGCCCTCACCCGAAGCCAGACACTTCAGTATGCCCCGTTTGTCTCCAAGGCTCCCTGAATCACTGTTCCTCCACCAGAGCCCAGCGTGAGTGCCGGCGAGCAAGTGAGTCTGTGCGCGAGCTGTTTAAAAGGACGATTGGGTTTGCCACAGCATTCAGTCCCACTCAGATGGTAGGAACCCCCACTGTTTTTCACGGTCAGGTGTTGTGGAGGCTCCTTTTCCCAGCATCAGTACTCTGGGCTGGGGGGCTTGGTGTGGGGCTGGGGGTCCCTTGCTCCTCCAGGGGAACTTCCACAGCTGCGATATCCCTCCTGATTCTCAACCACTACTCAGAGGTTTGGGGCCAGCCCTTTTCATGTCTCCACCCCGCCTACCAGTCTCGATGCAGCTTCTGCTTTATATCCTTATTAATAAAACTTCTGTTCAGCTAGACTTCAGATGGTTCTCCAGGTTAATCATTCTATAATTTAGTTGTAATTTTGATGTGTTCATGGGATGAAGCATTTATCTACTCTGCCATATTGGATCTCCTAAAATCTATTTTTTCCTAAGTATTTTATTATTTTTGATGGTATGGTAAATACATTGTTTTCTTAGTGTCCTTTTCACATTATTCATTGTTAGTTATATAGAAATACAACTAATTTTTATGTGTTGACTTTGTATCCTACTACTTTGTTGAACTCATTTATTAGTTCTAACACTTTCTGGTGGAATCTAGGATTTTCTACATAAAAGATCATACAATCTGTGAACAAAGATAATTTTACTTCTTCCTTTCCAATTTGAGTGCCTTTTATGTATTTTTTTCCCTTGCTTAATTGGTCTGGCTGGAACTTCCAGTACTATGTTGAAAAGAAGTGGCAAAAGTGAGCATTCTTGCCTTGTTCCTGATCTTTGAGGAAGCGTTTCAGTCTTTCATCATTGAGTATAATGTTCACTGTGGCATTTTCATATATTACTTTTATTATGTTGAAGCAGTTTCTTTCCATTCCTAATTTGCTGAGTGTTTTTTATCATGAAAGGATGATTCGCTAGTCTCTGAGTGCCTCAACACTTTTTGTTGGTTTCCACATCCACATCTCTGTAAACTTTTTAATTATCTTTAAAATCTCAGCCGAGGGTGTCTTCCGTTTCCTGCCACAATCAGACTCATAAAAAGCCACCATATCGTCCAGAGGAAATATGTTGGTAGCTGAGATTGGAGGGTTGGGTGAAGGACGATGAAGAGGATAGATGTGCTTCTGCATAGGCGGTAAAATGGACAAGACTTAGTGATAGATTTGGGAAGTAAGGCAAAGGGGGAGGTATTTATTGACCTTGATTTCTTGTTTTTTTTATCTGGATGGATGATGGGAGAGAGCCATATTTAGCAGGGAAGTTTATTAACTCACTTCTCCCAATGTTATTATGAAAAAATGCAAACTAGGAACTCATTTGGGGACATTTTAATTAGGGGTGTCTTGGAGTAATCCAACAGATGATATTAAGTAAGCTACTGGATATTTGAGTCTGGAGCTTGGTGAAGAGGTATGGGCTACAGATACACATTTCCTGAGTCATCTGTGGTAACCGAAGCCATAGGCTTCTGAGTTCGCTCTAAGGTTACTTCCTCAAGAAAGCCTTTCCTTCCACCTCTCTATCCCACTCCTACTAACTAGGTTGTGTGCCCCTATACTAGGATGCCATAGCACTGCTTTTCATTTACGTGATTAGTTATTTAATGTCTGTCTTCCCAAGTAGAATTTCATCTCTAAGAAAGCAAGGATCCTATCTTAGTATAGTATTCCAGTACCTAGCACAATGCCTTGCACGTAGCAGGAATTTTTAAATTATTGAGTAAATAAACAAACCAACAAGTGTTTGGACTGCTTTGGTGCACTGGGGCTGACAGACTCTTGAATGCTCCGAGACTCAGGATTATCCAGGACTTACCCCTTTGAGCCTGATATGGAAGTTTAGGTCCCTCTAGTATCACGGTTAATTACTCTGCTTGGTCTAGGCAATGTTTTATAATTTAGTGCATTGGATCGATGGATTTTCCAATTGGCTTACTTCTGAAGTGTGAAGGTCTCTGTTCATATTTAACCATGTTCCAGTTTATAGGAAATAACCAAGTTGAAAAGTACGTACAAATCTAAATTAAAAGCAAGTTAAGATGTATAGCCAGGAGACAAAATTCAAAAATCCAGAGGCTGTGGACTGGATAATAAGTTAAATGTAGGAAGTAGGGGCTCAGTTATACTTGAAAAGATCTAAGACTGCCCTGTTGCTTTTCCTCAAGCCATCTGGTGTCTTCTGGAATTATTTCTAAGCCAACGGTTCTTAAATCTTTTGAGATCATATACAATTTTACGAATGTGCTAACAGCTATGCATTTTGTCCTCAGAGAAATGCTAATGTGCACATTTCTGAAATATATGTAAGTATACACATGTATTTATCAGACGCATTTCAGGAGCCTCTCCAAGGATTTCACGTTAAGAATCCTGTTCTCACCTAATTCATAACCAGCTTTCCACTCTTGAGTATCCAGCTCCTTCTGTTGCAGGGCCCTGGTGACCTTGGAAGTTGTTGGCTAACTAGGGCCACTGTAGTGCCTGACTGAACCGTGTCAAGGAGAGTGAGGGCAGGGAGCACAGAGAAATGGAACTGAGCCATAATCTTTACATTTCCCACGGAAGCATTAAACATATCTGCAGTCTTCACTTTACTCAAAATGGTTTAATTTAGGAAAGAAGGAGCCCACTTCTTTTTCTTTATAAAATCCTGATTTTATTGCTTCCTAAATGTTTTTCTTTTGAAAGGAGAAATACAAACCATGTGACAGGCGTCCCAGTTTGACAGCTTAACTGAGGTCATGCAAGGATTCAGGTATGTCTGGTCATCACAGGAAGGCCGGGGCATGGGTCTGACAAGGGTGTATTGGCAGCCAGGACCAAGAGAACCCCTTTGGAGTGATCTCATTACAAGGAAGCAACAGTTGGTTTGGGACAATATGCCAGGTTTGAGGGTCAAGAGTGATTTAATACAGTACATTGTCAGTCACTTACTGTCCTGCAGTCTCTGTGGACTTGTGCGTGACCCAAGGAGAGAAACAATAGTGATTACAATGCTAAAAATTTCTTTTATTCTCTGTAAGGCATTGTAGCAGATGTTGGTGGTGCCCTATCCATCTGCCTTCCAAGGCTATGTATTGTAAACACCTCTGCCTTCCTACGTGAGAGCTATTTTTCTGGAGCAAAAGCAGCACGCTCAGGCCATGAATTGGGCAAGCCAGCAATGCCAGAAAGTTAATGCCCCTGAACGCAACCCTCAGTCAATGACAGATGGGAATTCGGTGAGGAATCAGCCCTTAGCCGATGATGGATGAAGAGCTCCCTCAGCCCTCAGGTTCAGATAATTCTGAGGCGTGTTCTGCACTGTCTCCCAGAGTCCCCTGGCAGGATGGGACTCCGGGGATAACTGGCTTGAAAACACACCCTCTTGGTGGCTTTCTTTCCATCACTATCTTACTTTTCCTACCCCCTTTCCACTATTCCTGGGATGGCCTCACAAATACTAAACTGCTTGCACTTCAATCCTTGTCTCCGAAGCTGGGGGGGGGAGGGGGGGTAGGGGAAATCCATACAAACATACGCATTGAGCATACAAGGCAGCATGAGTTTGGAGTCAGACAGACCTGGATCAACATTCCTTCTCACCTGTGACAGTGAACAACTTCAATCCTCTCAGATGGTTTCTTCATCTATAAAATGGGGGTAACAGTACTGACTTCATCAGGTCAGGTTGTAAAAATCAAAGATTACACACAGTGGCCTGCACATAGTAAGTGCCTAATCCATGTTGGCGATTATCGTTAATATCATATTTATAATATTGTTAATACAGCATAGAGCAGGTTGAAGGCAAAGCTGTTTTCCACCCTTGGGGTGACTGCTGAAGCAGGTTGATTTGGCAGATGTGCTGTAGAGCCTGGATCTCTGAGGAGCATCTGGGCTTAGCCGTGTCAGCCAGAGCGGGAGAGCAGGAAAATGGTGGACATTAGAAGATGAGTAATTGACAATGCCACAAGCAATGACATTGACAACTGTGGTTAGGACCAACTGATGGCCACCGTACCCTCAATGACTTCATATCCAGTATTCACTTTGGTGGCTGCGGTTTCAACAGCCTCTCTCTTGAGTGATTGATTATGCTCAGGGCTACAGAGATGTAGGTTCTAATTTCAACCTGTTTTCTCAAACGTACAAAGGACTTTATTGCTTTTATTATGTTTATGAACTTAATTTGTTGTCTTAGGATCTTTCAGTTTGGGGCTTTGCTCTGCTCGCCTTCACTCCTCCCTCCCAGGCAAGGTCATATTTAAATTCTTTGATCACAGTGAAAGAGAACGTGAGAGACTGAGGCCGGTTAAGTGATTTCACTCGTTCTCTCATGCCCATGATTACAGTGCCAGGTCGCTGCAATGTCTCAGCCTTTTCACACAGCCTGAGGGCCCAGAGTGGATATACATGATAGGCTGCTTTGGCTAACATGTCAGACAGCAGGAGGATTAGTTGTTGCTGCGCCCCTGCAGATATAGCTGGATGACTATGGGGGTAGAATTTGGTTCAGCTATTTTAATTGTTTCACTCTAGGTCAAAATCAAGGGCCTATGGTGACATCCCATCACAATCTTCTTTTACTTGTTTAGACACTAATAGACATATGTGGGGACAAAGCCAGGAGTGCAGTTTCCAGGCTCTTGGCCTCACGTGGAAAGGTGCTGGCTCAGGTAGTAAATGGCCATCAACTGTGATTGGATGGCCATCAGCTGTGGCTAGTTGGCCATCAGCTGTAACCAGTGAGCAGCTGCTGTGGCTATGCTAGCAAAAAATGGGGGCTAGCAAGAAGATGGTGGCTGAGCTAGCAACCGCGGGTTGCAGTTAGCACAGCGGATTGCTGCTAGCAAGTGAGGTTGGTTGGCAGAGAGAAGCAGACAGCAGGTTGCGGATCATGTGGCTCCTGCTTCCTGTGTCTCCAACCCAGCCGCCAGCGAGAATATAGTGGTGTGACTCCCCTACCTATGGCTCCGTGGGTGTTCCTTTTTGGTCTCACCATGTCCTACGTTCTTATGTGGGGAGCGGGACCAGAGACCCCGCATGGCACCCTGCATGACAACATATTTCTCCTTAATTCAGTAGAGAGATGTATGTAAATCAAAAAAGCAAGCTAGCATGATTTTTGTACAAAAACAACAACAACAACAACAAAAAGAACTTTTAAGAGGGGATAGTATTGCAGCTAGAACCTTGGCACACTTGGCCTTAAGAACAATAACCACAGAGCCTGGTAATCTCATCTGCTTCCTGGGAGAAAGAAAAATCTTTGACCTTGTCAGAAGGTCTTAAGCTCATGCAAGGGATTTTCCAAAGAGGGTCCCATTATATCTGTATGTGGTGTCAAAAAATCTTTTGGCCTTGACATTTGAATGCTGATCTCTGAATCATTTTATTAGTACCTCTTGGGGCCCCCTGCATTAAAGTGATTTAAATTTATGTCTATCTTAGTGTTAGACTGTGAACTCCTTGAGGGCAGAATTCAGATATGATTTATTTGCATGTGCCCATAAACCAGCACAGTTCCTTCCTAGGGTTGTCAGGTTTAGGGGGGAAAAACAAAACAAAAAAGAACTGAAAAATTATTTGTTAATTCAAATTTAACCAGGTGTCCTATATTTTATCTGGCAATCCTATCCTTGGAATATAGCCCATCTCAGTAAATACTGGTGAGTGAGTGAATGAATGAATGACTAGCATTCTACCAACAAATGGAGAAATAACCTGGTAAAAATATGGATTGACAATATAAAAGATACTCATTTAAGTTATATCGAATAATCACAAAACATCAAAACTGCATCTGGTGAACATTCTACCTTTGAAAATCTGACAGTCTGGTTTTTTGTTTTTGTTTTTGTTTTCATTTTATATGTGTTGACTTACAAGTGTTTGTAAGAAAGAGCTTATGTTTTAGAGGTCATTCTTCTAGTCATTTCTGGTTCAGTATCCTGGGGCTGCTTTGTTTTTCTGAATGCTGGGACAGTGGCTACATTTATCATGGACCATATTTTTTCCTAGTTTGTTTATTCCTCCTTTAAAAACAAATTGACCAACCTGCTGTGCTCTAGAAGATTCTGATGAAACAACATTAAGCTATGCAGACATGCCAACATTCTCTTGTTGCTAAGAAAGAAAATTGCAGAAGGTTTGCCAACCTTCAAAATATCAGTTGAGAGAATCAGAAAACTCTATTTTCAAGACTAATGGGAAAAAATCCCAGAGCCTTTAAAAGAAGCTCCTAAGCAATTAAACAATGTCTATGATATCTTTTCTGGATGATATGGTCGGTCAACAACAATTTAATCAAATTCTACTACGTTCAGTAAACTGCACTAAATTCTGGGGACTTAAAATCAAATTTAAACATAATCTTTACCATGAAGAATAACATAATCTATGAAGGATTAATTGAAAACTCATTCTAATTCCTCTAACCTATTGTTTTTTGTTTGTTTTTAAATGTTTGTTATATTCTAACTCATATTTGTGTCTGTAACTTAATTTTGTCTACACTGACTTTTACTTCAGTAACTGGGCACTCAGCCCTCTCTCTACTCAGCCTGAAGTAGGACTTGACTAAGCCATTCTTGATGTGAGAGCTTGTAGCAAACATTCCACAGTATATGGACAAGATAGAACACTGATTCTTGCCCCTTATTTTTCTGCATGGTTGTGGATGTACCCTCTCTGGCATAGTGATCAAGGACAAAAGTGATTATCATCAGTGAGAAAGTTTCAGAGATGCCTGTGACAGAACAAAGGGAACCTTAACAAGAGCAAGCAATCTACCTGCCATACAAATACACTGTGGTTGATTGAGCACTCCTGATAAAGAATGCTAGCACAATGGGTCAAGTGTCATGTGTTAGACGTTAATATATGACAGATGAAGAGGGTCATTTCTAGCCCTGCCACCTATCTATCACCAGTGTAATCCTGAACAAGTCACTTCACCCTGCTATACCTCGGTTTCCGCATCTGTAACACAGGTAGGCTTAGAGTCAGGTGGGTTAATGCTAGTAAAGGGCTTATTATGTACCACCGAGTAAGAGCTGTAAATATTATTTTCTTCCCTCATCCTCCAATCTTATTGCCTGGCTCTAGGGTGGGTGATTGACAATTGAATGATTCCTATTGAAAACCAAAGTTAATATTAACCTGTAGTAAAGAATAAAAAGCATTTATTTGAGCAAAGGGAGCTGCAGCCTGGGAGACACAGATTCAGGTTGTAACCTACATCGCGTTCCCCTGACAGTCTGGTTTTGACTTGAGATGCATTTTCTATCCATGCGTCCTCAGCCACTTTTACTCAGTGTCCATGTGGGAAGACTAATTTTCTGCGTATGTGTTTGTTCCAATAATTTTACATCTTAATTCCACATATTTCTGATTTCATGTTTGCCTAGTTGTTTATTAGCGTGTACCAGTTGTACAAGAAAGTGGACATTGGATGGTGTATGGGGTCCAGTCATTCTGAGGCACAATCATCTCTGTATCTTCCTTTAAAATTGCCAAAATCGTGCTTTTACTCCAGTCGTATCTTGGGGTTTTGGGTAAAGTCACTCACCTTGATTAAACCATCAGGACCAATTCTGTTTGGGAAAAAAAGATACATGTGGGGTTAGTTCATTTAACAATTAAGAACGAATATAGAAAGTGTCTCACTCCAAATGAATTCTGCTGTGGCTCCTGCTCTCATAACCCTCTTTTTCTCTAAACCCTTGACTGCCTTCCCCGCCCTCTCCACTCCTACCCGGCTGGTCAAACCTGAACATGAACCATTCACCTGGAGGGTTTGCTCAGACACAGATGCCTAGGCCCCGCCCCCAATTTCTGATTGGGTAGGGTCAGGGTGTAACCTGAGCAATTGCATTTCTAGTACGTTCCCAGGTGATGCTGTGCTGCTGGTCTGTCTCGGTAGCACTCAGAATCGCTGTCCTATACTCTTCCTCCCCTTCCCTTTCTCTTTTGGATTCTTAGCTCTTGTTCTTCCCAACATTTCTCTGTTCCCAGAGCAGTATAATATAGTAACCTCACTATATCTTGGCCTGCTAGATTAATTTTCCCCTCCAATTGGTAAGAGTTTACTTACATTTCCTGTTCAATGTAGCTCAGCATTCGGCTGACTTGAGATGCAGAGACCTCCCCGTCCACTTGGGCAACATATGCGTAGAGAAAGCGGAAGGTGCTAAAAGGGATCCTGGGAGGTCCACCATCATAGTCAGATGATAAAACTTCACACACTATCTTGAGAGTTTTGGAAATGGTCTATAAAGTCATAAGATTAAATGAGATTAAAGTCACTATTCCAGACTAGATTCCTAAGATCAGTGTAGATACGAGAAAGAAAACAAAAATTTTGCTGCCATAAAATGAAGTGGGAATAATATAATATTCTGGAAAGTGTGAATTTTTCACACCCAAATGTCATTTAATTCAACAACAAAAAATATTCATCTCTTGGTGTCTTTCTTTTTGTGTTCTTTCCTTTCTGTGTTAGAGGGTTACTCTTAAGGAATTAATTTTTTAAACTGCTGAATACTCTAAGATATTTATTACTTTAATCAGAATAACTTCAGGAAAGGAGAACTTGATTTTCATCCTATAAAATTAAAATGATTTATTATTCTTATTGTTCTCCAATCTTAAGTCCAAAGGGATGAGGAGATTAGTGTAGTTTATATACTCCAGCGAGATACTTGAAGCCATGCCACGGGAGGGGAGAAGGCGGTAGGAGAAGGGTCCTGTCCCTGGGAAGATAAGAGTCCCGGATGCAGAAAAAGTGACACTGAACATCATGATAAAACCAGGTTTTCTAAAACACGTGGATCTATCTAATCTGAGCCACCCAGTACGTTATATGACATAACACTAACCTTGTAGTTGCTGGGAAAAATTAATAGATGATAGTGGGCAGAAGTTTGTTTTTTTTCCCCTTCTCCCGCCTCCCGTAACCCCCGCCCCACTCTGGTTCAAGCCGTTGTTTCTCAGTCTAGTTGTGTAGCACACAGCTCCCCGGCCCATGCTGGTGTTATGAGCCTTGCGCTCCCCCGGCTGAGGCAGTCCAGCCGCTCACGCTGGCCACCGGCTGCTCCTGGCAGCACATGGTAGCCTACGGCAACGGGCAGAAGTTTTAATGGAAAGGTTGCTACAGAAGCGAACACTCCTTACAATGAAGCTTGAACATTAAAGGTTATGTTCAGAACTGAGGTTTTACTTACCTGTGTCTTTAAATGAACTTATCCTTGGAATAAATTTCACAAGAGTTGTGAATTGATGTGATAAAGGAAAGAAATGATTCAAAGAAAGGATTGTTGAGCTCTGAATTAGCAAAGATAGGTTGGCATATATAGAGAGTGCCAAGAAAATGTATACACATTTTAAGAAAGGAAAAAAATATTAAAATTGTAATGCTCAATATATACTGATAACAAAAGATGACTATAAGTCACGTGTGACTTCTGCAATTACAAGAGGTGCTCAAAGTGGTTACCATCAGTGTCCAGGCACTTCTGATTACAACGAATTACTGTTTAAGCAACGTTGACCAAAGTGCCCAATTGTATGCATTTTTTTGGCACCCCCGGTATATCTTGGCGGTTTACTAGAACAGATGACGTACAGATTCTCCTTGCATACTCTCCAGGGACCAGGCAACAGTTAGTCTGGAGTGGCCACCTGGGTACACGAACAAGCAGCTATTATAACTGCCCAAACACTGACCAGCGTTGCTCTTCTCTGCAGTTGCTGTTTGCTGTTCTGCTCCTTTCCTCTCCCTGAGTGTCATGGATGTCTAGATGGTGTTTCTTTGCCTGTGGTGTGTTACCCAGGAATGTAAGTCTGTATGTCAGGAGGAATGTGAGAGTGCTGAATAAACTTGGCCCATCTTCCCGGAGTGACAGTTCTACCTGATGGCAGGCAATTTAGACATTATTTGCATTGATTAATGAATTATTAATTCGAATTGATTTAGTATTTAAATTGTTTCTTTGTGTTTAGAAATGTCTAGATTGTATGAAATAGAGTCTTCAATATACATGAAGTTTTAAATGATAAACTACGAGACAGCAAATAAAAGTTAGGTGTGCAACAACCCACTTTCATTTACTGTCTCCTGCCTCTGGGAGGCCTCTCCTGGAGGTCGTGGTGAGGCACTGTACGAGGCAGTATGCCAGGCACTTCCACGGACGAGGTTCTGAGGCCAGGCATACAGGAAGCTGGGTGAGGCGCTCTCAGTGACAATGGGAGGGCATGCGTGTAAGATGAGGTCAGCACCCAATGGCTTTAGGTAGATTTGCAAGCAGAGTCGTATGCACACTGAACTTCATCATTTCCATCCATAGCTCATCCTCTCTGATTCTCTTTAAAGGAAACAAAACAAAACAAAAACCCCTGCACCTGTACTGCCTTTGTTCTGTTGTCCTCTTCCTACAGTCTCACCCAAATCGGAGTGCTCTTAGGAGTTGAAGTGTGTCCGCCCAAAGTGCCTATGTTGAGGCCCCAACTCCCAGGCCTACATTAGAGGGTCATCTGTGTTCTTCTCGTGCTCAGCGCCTCCTTCAGTCCCTTCCAGGTTGCCCTCCTCTGCTCAGGACAAACAATGTGATTGAATTTGGACATAGGGCATTTAAAGAGGTAATTAAGTCCAAATGAAGTGGGTCCCCCTCCAATAGGTCTGGTGTCCCTATAAGAAGAGGAGATTAGGAGATAGGGAGAGACAGTGAGGGCAAAAGACCAGACAGGTGCACACACACAGGGACAACCATGTGAAGAAAGGAGATGGCCATTGAAACGCCAAATGAGACTGGCTTCAGACACACCTTGATCTCAAATTTCTAGCCTCCAGAACTGTGAGAAAATAAATTTGTTTAAGCCATCCAGTTTGTGGTACTTGTTATAGCAGCCCTAGCAAACTAATATAGGTGCTTTCTGTGCCACACATCTTTCGTTGAGCATCCAAACCACAAACCTTTAAATTCTATTGCCCCCATATGATTTTAAAAGATCTATTTTTCTTGTTAAATTTGTTGGGGTGACAATGGTTAGTAAAATTACATAGGTTTTCAAGTTACATTTCTATAATACATCATCTACAGATCACATTGTGTGAATGGATGAATAGATAAAGATCTCTCTGGACTGAAGCTTTTTGGTAAATTTCATTCTAAGGTAAACAGAAATCTGTTATTGTGTTGCACAGATTTTTATTGTCTGATAGGGATCTACTTCGTAGAAGTAGCCATTAATCATCTCATGAGCCACATTTTCACACTTAGAGGTGAAAGACTCAGAAGGTGAATTAATTGCTAACAAAATATGTCATTCCTTCCAATGAACACAATGACACATTCTTCTTTTATATAATTGGTCTCAGTGTAACAGGAGGTTGTGTAGGCTGTTCTAGAATAACGGAGTGCTGAAACAGAAGAAGAATACAGGCCTGTATGCTGTAGCATTTTGAATCGTGTGTGGACTCAGAGAGCTCAAGACTGGAGTGAATGCACCTGCTTCTTAAAATTCCTGCCATTAGACTCTTTTATAAAGAGGGAACTGGATTTTCTAAATGGCACAGAGATCATGGTTGACTGGTGATTTGGCAAAGAAGGGGGGAATTTCTGGGCTTGCCTCTAAGGATATATGGATTAATTAGATTGCAAACCCTCCCCTAAGTGGTGACACCAGGACCACCCCCATATTTAAGTTCCCAGCAATAGTGCACCATGAAACAAATGAGTATAAGGGTATTGGTTCCTGGATTCGCAGGGCGCCCATTATTTACAAACCGGACCTTCAGGCTGACTTCACCTCTGGGTGCTCTCTGACATAGAAGTGATGAGGGGCAAAGTCAGACACCTCAGGACCTCTCAAAATTGGAGGGGCCCATTGTTATCCAGAGCCAGGCCTGAGGGTGCTCAGTGGAAGCAGAAAAGGGGGAATAGAATCACAGAGTGTCAGAGATGAAAGCACCTCACGGAACATCTAATACAAACTCCCCGTTTTAGCAGGGACGGAGAAAGTTACAATTCGCCTTGTGGTTTCCCCCTTGCCGATTTGGGGGGTAGCCATATCAAAATCAACCTAGCAGCTACACAGTGAGCTAAGCAGAGAGAGGGTTAGAACTTGACTTTCTAAAGTCACTCTGCGTCCCTGTGAGGTATGTGGACAAGGAGAGGACTCAGACATCTCACAGGGTGCTGAGGGGCTGTGAGGTAGACAGTGGAAGCCAGGGAGCAATGAGGGCAACCTGGAAGAGACTCAAGGAGGCCCTGAGCACCAGAAAAACCCAGGTGAGCTGGTGGCGACTATTGTGAGACACAGACCAAGGACTTCAGCTGCAAACTGCTGGGGACTAGACTATAAGTATTTATTTTCATGCAGATCAGAGGTGCTAGAAAGGGCCTCTTCTATTCACTTGGCTGCTCTGAGGTCCTAGAGACACCTCTTTCCCTATACACTCAGCTGCCTTCTTCAAGAGAGGAGTGGTGAAGAGAAACTTGAGACACTGGACAATTTACCTTAAAGCTGTTTCAGTTATTGCATCAGATGAAAATCCCTGGATTGAATTGAATCTACTTATTTTCTTACTCCACCCTTTGTAGGTGGGATAGATCAGGAAGATCAGAATTAACTAAAGATAAAACACTTTCCCCACCCCACACATCTCTGAATGTGGTGTGAATAAACTTGTGACCCTATGAGACTTTCATAAAACATGTCAAGTTTTTATTTTCCCTTCTGTGATTTTCCCCAATCCATGGAGCTGTTTCCACAAGAGGTGGTGCTGACTGGCAACTCACCTTCCCCTGTTGCTTTTTTCCTCTTCTCTTTGGAGGAGAGTAATTTATTCATTATATAGCATTGCCATAAAGGACAATGGAAACATAAAACCATGAATGGCCTCTTCTCTCCTCCTCTCTGAAGAAATGATTATGATGAAACTTGCAGGGGCAACCCACAGGAAAAGCTGGACTGCAATATTTCTAGTACGTTTTCCCCAGAAACAAAAATGTCAAATATGCATTTCAAACATATTTGAGATGAAAGAACAAGATCATCTTTAGATATGCTGAATGATTCAAACTACCTTCTCATACCATTTGGTTTTGGCAGAGGCGATACTTTTCTCATTAACTTTTAAACTTGTATGTATTTCAGAGATTTTTTTTAAAACCATGTTTCTGATGAATTTTCATTTAGTTATTGTAACAGTGTTTAACAAGAGTTAGTCACATATGATACCTAAAGCTTATATACATATATATATATATATATTATATATATATTATATATAATATATATATATATATTATATATATATATGAATGAACTGGTTGCAGCATTTTTTAATTTAAAACAGGAAAATGGCTTTTCCAATTGTAAACCAAGTCAAATTTGGAAAAGGCATGAATTTGTATGAGCATCCTGCATCGATGATGATGTCATGACTATTTATCTAGAAATAGCCTTGTCTCTCCTTTCCTGCTCTCTTATCTCTGATTTTTGTATCCAATTATGCTCATCAAACCATTTTCTATAAGGCTGCACCTCTTTCAAAAAGTCTCTTGTTGGTATATCTTCTAGGTATCTGGAACCCAGTATAAGCAAATCTTATTCTACAGCTGGGTCTGGGTTATCTCTAGGAATATGAATGGAGGGAGTGAGGTGGTGACAAAAATAAATCTAAGTGCTATGATTGAAATTCATAAATAAACCAAAAGCCACATTTTAGTCAACTTCTCCCCAGAGCCTAATCACAGGTTTCCCCTCTCTTTCCTCCTAACTCCTGCTTCTGGCTGATGAGCTGAGAATTCAGACGGGAGAACGAGGAGAAAGGAGAGGCATGCTCACCTTCAGCCCTGGAGAGTTGACTGTGTGTATATATTACCCTTCCAGACCCAGAGAGAGGTTTCCCGTAAAGACAAAAAAGCATTAAAGCTAACTTACTACACCGAGAGTGCTGCAAACAAGGGCTAAAAACTTCAGCCACTCAATGTCCTCCGTGAAGCGGCCCACATTCATCACACTGTTAAACAGATGTGTTGGGAGATTCAGCACCTTCCACAGCTGGGCCAGCTCATTGACATGGATGATCAGTCTGCCACCAACCTGCAGGACGGGACAGACACAAGACAGAGAATGAGGGACAGGATGAGAACATGCCCTGAGAGGCACCTGCCCAAGCAGAGCTCTGCGCTCTCCTAGCACATGCAAAGGATGGGGGTCTTGGGGTAAAGTGGACTCTGACTGGCAGTTCTCTTTGCAAGGGTAGAGAAATGTCAGCCAATGAAGACCATGCTGAGACATAATCTAATCATTTTAACTTCAGACATCAGAATTAAGGGGAAAATGTACATTTATATATATATTTTTTCTGATGCTTTTATCATCTGCTGTTGTATTCCTAGGTTGTTCCTATAAGGCAGATAGGGAAGCCGAAAAATGAACCCAAAGAGCAGAGGGCTGACTGACTGAAACCAATATTAGTGATGAGACCAGAACTAGATGTTAAGTCTCTTGCCTCTAGACTCTACTGAATTCTTGGCACTAGACCTCACATGCACCCCTCACGCTTTCCCACGTATAACATGGGGTTTGTGGTCTGCATGCCTCGGGTTGCTTGGTCCCTGGTACCTCAGACTCTTCCATGTCCACTGCACAAGGTGGTGGGTAGTTTAGAGGAGAAGGGAACAAATGACCAGTTGTTGGCCAACAATGCGGTAAGGGTACAGATGCCCCAGTGAAACACTACTATACCTTCCCTGGCTCTCTGATTCTGGTGAAATGCCAGGCCTCTCTCTGGCAGTTGGCTAAGTTAGTCCTGAATCACCCCCAAAACACTCTGTCCTGGATCCTAAGGCAGGATATAGTGGTGCTGAACCCTATTTTCTTATCCACTCACCAGGCAGCTCGCAGGAAGATAGGGCTGTGAAGAGGACCAGGGTTTTCGCTGAAAGTTATGCTATGTCTGCACCTGAGATAACTGGGGAACTACAATATGCCTCCCTCCCCCCCAAAGTGAGACTGTCCTCATCTTGGTCTTGATCAGAAAAAGAGACACTGTCAAGGGACGTGGACCTGCACTTTCTGGAGAGAAGTGATTAGTGTCGCAGAGCCCCTAGACATTCTGCCAGCTTCAGGGAAATGTGGGATAACCCCACAGACAACTCAGCTTACTGCCCATGGTAATATTCCCGTTTCCCCACGGGAAGAGTTACTTTCAGTGCATGGCTTAGTGAACTTCAGCATGATGCTGAGTGGCCAGCTGACTTGGCAGGAGGATGGTGGGCTTCTGTCTGAACCTGCCCGCCCTCGACATTGTCCCTGCGTTCCCGCTCGATGCTGTCATATGGCCCTTACCCTAGAATGCAGGATCTTCAACAGGTCAGGTGTAAGCTCTGCCCAGGTAGACGAAGCAACGTGCTCAGACCGCTCTCTCTCTGGAGGAATCTCTCCACGGGACATAGCCCCAAAATAACTACAAGAAAAAAGTTTATTCATTGACAGCACATATGCAGGAAATTCTTACTTGTAATGAATTAAATAGAGTTTTTGTCCTGGAAATACTTTGTGGAGTTTTATGCTCTAAAATGCTGCAGGTTTGTAAGTCACACAAAACCATCTGCTAAGAGCTTTTCATGTCTGAAAAGATAGTGCATGCATGCTCTTAGGTCTTGCTGTCCTCTTTCACCGTAGTTGAACTACAAACTGATTCTTCATGGGTATCTAAAAAATGTACAGCACACAACATGACACAGGAGCAAGCCGGCTACAACAGTGGAGTGTTTTCTCACATAAATGTCAGGGACAATACCCAGAAATGTCATTTTTCTGGCTATACAACAGTAGCCCAAGAACAATAAAATGGAGTTTTAAACTATTGTATAGTATGAAACAGTCTGTCTGAGATGCCAGAAGAAATTAGTCTTCTGATGTTGCAGTTCAATCTTAGAGGTAATATATAAAATTGAGAATGGAAAACTAAACAGGCCTCATTACTAGCAAAGCAACCCCATTTATGTCTCTTTTTATGAGCACCACTGGTTTGTTTTCCTTTCATTTGTAAAAGCGTCATTGTGACTCAACCCAGCAACATG
The DNA here is from genome assembly GCF_057876585.1 of Rhinolophus sinicus. Lineage (NCBI taxonomy): Eukaryota > Metazoa > Chordata > Mammalia > Chiroptera > Rhinolophidae > Rhinolophus > Rhinolophus sinicus. The sequence continues at coordinate 60,906,628 of NC_142517.1, read as the reverse complement.
AGTGCACCAGCCAGGAGCCTCTGGAAGCCCCCCCCCCCCCCCCCCAGCCCGGAGACTCCATTGTGTGCCTTCTCAAGGTGTCCACATCTTCCCAACACCTGCTCAACACACCTACTCAACCTTATGCTGAGGACATGCTCTCTTCCCCCAACGCACCAGCTCCATCAACAGCCTCTGTTACTCCCCTTTCCCACTGAAACGCGAATAAGGAGGTCATCAAACAGTAAAAAGAGCTTGAAAAAGGTCTGGTAAGCTCCCAACTCCTGCCCAAGCCCCAGTCTGAAGCAGGCATTTTGTCTAACAAGCAATTTCAAAGCTGAGAGGCTTTCTGTAGAAAACTGTACCAATCCCGGCCAGTAGCTATTGTTTGGTAAGCTCCTTCCACTGAGCAGCCTTTGGGGGTCTCTCCCGACAGAGGGCACGTGTGTTTGAGGCACACCGTTTTCAGCCAGGCCAGGCGCTCCTCCTGCCCCCATCGCTGTTTTGCCTCCTTTCTCCAGAATGTAATGTGTACTGTGTGGACATCTTTACGTCGAGGGAACAAGTCAGTTCAAAGAAACACGAAAGAGAATGACAATTTTTCCAAAGACAAGATACAAAATGTCTCTGGTTATGGAAAGAGCGAGTTTTAACAGCAATGAAAAAAGGTTTCTCATGAAAGGAGTGAACAACCAGCTCGGACTGGTCCCAGTCCGTCCTGCGGGCTCATAGCAGCGCTCCCCTAGGTGCACTGCTGCCACCTAGTGGTGAGACCGGAGGACGAGGCCCTGGGCTGTAACCGGGAAAGGCCAGCTAAGCTCCAAGAGGATTCTGAACACTTCTTTTCACTGTGACAAGGTGGAGTGTGCGTGTGCTGGTGTGATGTGGTCATCTAAATCTTGCTGATTCGCCCAAGACACTTTGCCTATTGCCCTGGCGTCCTATTGCTCAGTCTAGTTCGCTTAAGGAAGGGCATCCCATCCTTGCCCAGTTTGATGGATTTGTATGTGGATTTTAAAGCATCAAAGCAATGTGAGAGCTGAACATCACAAAGATCATGCTCATCAGTCTGGACTTTCAGGCTGCAGCCATGACAACCTTCTCAGAGTTTTCCAAGACCTTCCCTCCTCCACCCCCACCTCCACCTTCAGTGGGAAGCAGGGGCTGGAGGTAAGAGAGGGGTACGTACTCGGCAGCCCACTGGATAAGATCCGGTGGCTGGGTCTGAATGGCGGCTTTGGTAAATTGCTTCAGCAATTCTGGCAGCTCCGGGGGAATGCATATTTGCTTATCCGTCTGAGGCATTGATACGTTGACCTATTGGCAGGGGAAAAAACACACAAATAAAATGGGAATCTTTGAATCACAAAATGACAGAAATCCTGGACAGAAGGGTGCCCAGCCTCTGTTTGCATCCTCGATATTGGGGAATTCATTAACTCACAAGGCAGATGCATTCTATTGTTATACAACTCTGAGGTTAGAAAGTGGTTTACTAACCCCTTTTTGTTGTAAATAATCTGTCCTTTACATAAAAATGCACACAATACTCGTTCATTAAAAAGTAGAGATTACCAAGAAATAAGCAAAAATATCCCCTAGTGATACACCAAAATATTGGATAGCTCCTTCCAGAATTTTTACAATGTAAATATATATCTGTATAAATAAAAATGGGGTCATCCAAAGCAGCTTATTTACTCAAAAGCACATCATGAATATCTTCCACGTCACACAACTCTCATTGGCCAAATAAGAATTATAGCAAAATTTACTCTGTTAATCCTCTATTGTTTGACATTAGGTTATCTCCAAATTAAAATAATCATTAAACAGCCATTTGATTAACATCTCTCTTTAAATCTGCATATACTTATCTACTCTAACTGTAAAAGGGAAAACTTGTACACATCACTCAATAAGTTCCAGGACAAATTGAAACAAAACATGAAAATCTATAAATGGCATACAACTGTACGTACAAACAACAGATTAAAAGATTTTGTCTGCTTTTAGTAGCAAATGAGTCTAGATATTCTGAAAAGCCCTCCCTATCTAACCTAGATGTTAGGCAAATCCCAGCAAACTATACCTTTTAAGTTGCCTTATTAAATGGCAAGAAATTGAGGGAAATCCTCAAGTGCCAAATAAAGTGAGAAAAGCAGAAAGCAGAATGGTAAGCAAATGGAGAAATTAGGGAGCAAATGTTGATGCTAGGAACTTGACCCTTTCAGACAAATGGTCAGGCAAATTGTGCACAGAGCAGGTCTTGGAACCACAAAAAGAAAATAGCTTTTTTCCTATTCATCGGGATTCTCTTATGCACCCCCTCCCGCTGAAACCTGAGACCCTCCAAGGCTCATACACCCTCAGTGTGAAAGAGTGGGACTAAAAATATCTGCCTACTGGCAGTGGGAAGGACACAGAAATCTGTCTCCATTGTTGCTTCTTACCCGCCGGGGTAAGACACTCTCCCACCAGTCTGTAGCCACAAACTAGGTCTAAGTTTTAAATTTATACCACCAGCCCAGTTGAAAATTCCCAAGACGAAAAATTAAAGTACCCTCAGGTTAGTGGTACTTCATTATCTTTCACTTTATGTTCTTTTATTTGGAGGAAGATGAGTATTATTTTTGGACTTTGTAAAAAGTCAAGTATGCATAGTAAAATTTTACAGGTAATTACCATAAAAGTAATATCATCACAAAACTAGTAGAGAAAAGGAATTAAAAACAACAACAGCAAAACAACTTGATCGATCCAAAAGAAGGTCAGAAAGGATAGGAGAAAGCATAGGAAAAGTAGGTGATACAAAAGAATAACGTGACAGGAAAGAATCCATAAATATCAGCAATCACAATAAAAAAGAAACAGTCTTAAATGTGCCAGTTAAAATACAGAAATTATCAGAATGGATTTAAAAGCAATCCAGCTCTATGCACATCTAAAAAGACATAAGAAGACGGAAAGACTGAAGATAAAGGATATATGGATAAATAGAAAAATAGCAAGTTGACATAGACATCTTAATACCAGACAAAAGAGACTTTAAGACAAAATGCATTAATATGAATAGAGAGGGTCACTACACAATGATGAAAGCTTCCACTGAGAAGATAGCACAGTTCCCAATGAGCATGCTACAGACATCACCATGGGTGCATCTCATGATGCTGGCTGGAAAGGCAATATATTATTTAGGGTTACATATATACGTCATAATCTTATAATAAAGAGCAAGGAGTGACAAACACAAATTCAGAATGGCGGTGATCCTGTGTCAGGGAGGGAGACGGATGTCATCAGGGAGATGCAACAGGCATCCCAACACTATTAGTGATGTTCCATGTCTTAAGCTGGATGGCAGCTACTAGATTTTTGTTTATTTTTATGTCCATACTTACATTGTGCATTTTATTTTGTATGTATGAAATATTTCATAATTTAAAAGGTTATATTACAATATTACAAGTTGATTGTCTCATAACTTCTCAATCCATTTTATCTAGCAAAGGGCATTGCCTTGTTTTGGAGATATATATATATATATATATATATATATATATATATATATATATCCAAAAAAAGTATACACATTTTTAAAAAGGTAAACTGTATTAAAATTGTAATACTCAATATATACCAATAAAAGATTAATACAAGTCACATGTGACTTCTACAATTATAAGAGGTGCTCAAAGTGGTTACCATCAGAGTCCAGACACTTCTGATTATGGCAAACTACTGCTTGAGCAACATTGACCAAAGTGTCCACTTGTATACATTATTTTGGCACCCCCAGTGTATACACACACACACACACACACACACACACACACACACACATTTAATTGTGGTAAAATATACATATCATAAAGTTTAACATTTTAACCACTTTTAAGTATGCAGTTCAGTGGTGTTCATTCACATTGTTGTGCAAGAGCTTGATGGCTGTCAACTTTTTATAGTGATATAAAGTTTACAACCATTTTACAACCATTCACAAATTTATAACAGTTGAAATTATGTTTAGAGACTGTTTGGATCAGTCAGTAAACGTCCAGATTTCAGTAATTATTGTTTTTGTGCTTAAAGTTTTTTACAGAGTATCTGCCAGCAGAGATGCTTATGTAGGATTTTCTTCCTTGACCATCATGTTAAAACCATAATTCTGATTACTGCTTTAATTACAATATATTATGGAGATAGACTTTTGTGAATATGTGTTTTAAATACGTAGTTCTTTGATTTAATTTGCTCTTATTTTTCACATTATTTTCTGCCAATAAAGGAGGTACGTGATGTTTTCATCATCATCACCATCATCACTTGTCTCTACTAAAACATAATTTTGTTTATTTTTAAGATTATGACTTGATTTATATATGTATTTATTCTTGGCTTTTTATGTAAAATATCCAAAATGTGATTCTTAATGGACATTTTGATGACATTATTTGTTTATAGAAATAAAGTTTCCTTCTAAAAACAAATAATAATGGAAAATAATTTCAATGGAAAATAATTTAATTGGTTCAATAAAGGACTGTAGGCCTTTAATATTTTATGGAAAATATTTTTCAAAATATTTTAACTATACTTGAGTGTAATATTTATATTTTGTAGAAAATCTAGAAGATTAATTATTAAATTAAATGATAATATTTCCAAAATTCCCCCTTATCAAATGCTTGCTTTTTCCAAAAAAATTGATTTAAAATATCTTAAGAAAATGGACCTCATTTTCTTTGAAAATTGATATGTTGTAGTCAAAAAGCCTACAGTCTCCTTTAGTACTTTGCATGTTATTTAGTTTCCCACCATAAAAATATGATTTAGAGCTAAATATAACAATTTTTATTAATATCTAATTATAATTGAATACTTTTTAGAGATTCACAAGACACACAGTAATCAAAAATATAAAGTTCAGTCCCTTATTAGGCACTATAGTGAGGATTATTTCAAATTTGGATTTGTTGCCCCGATAATTTTTTTCTTTGTCTGCTTAAATGTCTTATTTTCATAGAAAAGTTATCAAATGAAAAAATGGTGGCACATAAGTTATGCCAGAGCCTTAACAGAACACATCTATATTATACAGAGTTTCTTAAAAGAGCATTTCTTAAAATTTTTGGCCTCAGCAGCCCTTTACATTTTTAAAAGTTACTGAGGACCCTAAAGAACTTCTTAAAATGTGGATTCTATCTACCAGTATTTATCATTTCAGAAATTTTAAAATACTTATTTTTTTAAAGTCAAAATAATTTACATGTTAACATAAGTAACATTTTTATGAAAAATACTATAGTTTCCAGAAACAAGAAATCCATAATGAGAAATGAGACAATGTTTTACATTTTTGCAAATCTTTTAATGTCTGACTCAACAGAAGAAAGTGAGATAGATTCTCAAATTTACTTTGTGTTCAATCTGTTCTGATATCACACATCATGTAGCTTCTGGAAAACTTCATTGTATGCTCTTAAGAAAAAGTGAGAAAGACATATAATGTCTTAGTATTATTACAAAAATAGTTTTAACTTCATGGACTCTTACCCCACAAAGTCTCAAGGATCCTCAGAAGTCCCTGAACCACGCTTTGAAAACCACTGTTTTACGAAACCATTTACAACAGTATTTATAACTACAACAGTAGTTTACATCAGATTGGGTTCAAAAAGCTAATTGAAAGGTCACATAATTAAGAACTAAAGTCAAACATGTCTCTTACAATTATAGAATCACTCATTTCACCAACCTGCCTGGGAAATGACCGTGTTTGAGACCAAATGAAGTAAAGGAAATATAAAAAGGGCTACTCTGGAATAAAAAAAACTATTAGAAGATGCAATGATGACACTTTCCACAAGACTAATTAATCAGAGCATTGGCTTGCAGAGCGATGAATCTACAGATGTTAGTAATAATGTTCAGTTAACAGCACTAGTTAGAATCCCTGGAGATGGAATGCTTGGAAGAATATTGTTTTACCAAAAATTACCAAAACAAACAAGTAAAACCTAATCAGGGTGAGGTATTTGGAGTAGTAACTAAATACTTTAAAACAAGTAAGATTTTCTGGATTATGCAAGTGCAACGGTTTCTGTACTGGAAGGAAAGCTGTGATGACAGGAAGGTGGGAAGGTTTTACTTCATGTCTGTTCTCCATGTTCTGAACAGCTGAGATGCAAGGAAGATATTGTTTTGTCACATACAACTCTCTTCTGTATGTTCACCTGTAGATGTAAATTCTACAATAAACGACGTTACTAATAAAATCCAAGCCACTATGGTTCTGTCGGTCTGTTTTCAGCTTTACGTAAAGAAACAGTCTGATGCTTCCTACCTAGTTACCTATCAAAATAAAAGGCGTTTTTTTTTTTTTTTCTAGAGGTTCGGAGCTAAAAGAGGAATTTTTAAAAAATGTCACTGATCCTTAATGTAGAGTTGTTGAAGAGAGTTTATTGCCTTCAGAAAATTGGCTTACTTGATATTTTTGAGTACCAGAATGAATTTAATCAAAATTGTAAGGACTATGTGAAACTATAGTAAAGCATACCAACAATGCTCATCAATTCAAAGGAAATGTGAGGTTATAAAGTAGTTCAGTGGTAGTGGTAGTGGTGGTGGTGGTGGGGGGTAACTGATATTCTAACTTCAATCCTAAAGAAGCCTAGTGGCAAAACATCTGTTAAGTGTCACATTATTTGGAAATACATGATATAAAAAAGTTCAAGTACATTAGAAATCCACTCAAATTAGCACAAGAATTTCAATGAAAGAAAGAAGAGTTCAAATCATCCAAATTCTGGATAATAGTGAGAAAGGAATTGCTGTCAATTGGAGAAAAATCAATAAATACCCTTCTACCATTTGCTAAGATCCATCTGTGAGGCCAACTTTCTCCCTGATGGTGACTAAAAGAATTTCAAGAGAGCATCATTAAAAATTTTTGGTCAGGAACTGCATGTAGTCATTTTAACATAAAACTTAGTCTAAAACAAACTCATGATAAGAAAGCAAGCTTGATTTCTCCTTAAAAAGTTTTAAAATGTTTGGAAGTTTTATTCAAATTGAACATTTAATATCTCCACTCTTACTCTGTATTTTAGTTTTTATTATAATTATGTGATATACCTGTTGAATTTATTTCATGAGCTCCAGATAGACCTCCAATACCCTGCAGTTTACCCTGGCGTGCTTTACAAATAAACTCTGCTGTACAGTGTAGTGGCAAGTACTTCTGTTGAAAAACTTCTAACCTTTTTTTCAATCTTTTAAGACAATGTGTTATAGAAAAGATTCTGGTGGTTATTGAAATCAATTTCTGGTAAAATCTGAGATGTATATAATTTAAAAGGAATGTGCCTTAGAAAGTGAACTGTAAAAAAAACAACAACAAAAAACTGGCTGTTAAGGGAACGATTAGCTTCTAATTTAAATTATTCAACTTAAGTGTTGATTAGAAGCCAGGAAGAAAGTTTGAGACAAATTAGCAAAGCAGATAAACTTTTGATTGCAGAGAGATTTTGATTGCAGAGTTCACAGAATATCACACAGGCCAAAGCCACCTGGTACTTTCTAAAGAAAATGGGAAGCAAGAGGAAAAAAATAGGAACATCTAGCTAACCATTAACTTTCCTAGCGAGGCAGCATGGTAAAGCAGTGTAACTTTGTATTAGTTTATAAATAGGAGCTGGGATTCTCTCATGAGAATTAAAGTTGCTTCCTGGGGTTGGTAGAGGCAGGGGTCTTTAAAATTTGATATTTATAAAATACCAAAGCGCAAACAAGTTTTAAGATGGTCACGTGATTCTCAGATTCTAAGATTGTGATAGACTGTCAGTTTGAAAGAACCAGAAAAGTAGGCTTATATCAAGTTCGGCTTCATCTAATTGGCAATCACATTTGGACCCAGGTTATTCTGTAGGCCTTGCTCTATGGTTATTTTATATAACTGTAACAACACAATAGTCATCTTTAAGATATCAGCCAGTGCAGCACACTCCAACCTTGCATCACCTCTGCTCTCCATTTCCTTTGCTCTCGCTTCTTCAGTGACGTTTGCCATTTGCCATCCCCCCCCCCCGCCCCCGCAACATGATTCTATTTCTTAATCTCCTGTGTCTGACTTTCTGCTCAAGCCTGCGTCCCACCCAACTACTGTCCTCACTCTCAGGAGATGAAATCATTTCCTACCTGAAATCAAGGACGTTAGAACGAATTCACACTGCCATCCTTTGCCCCTTTGCCTGCCTCACTCTGTCTCTTTGATCTCATATTCTTCGCTCTACCTCTTAAGCTCTTGGTCCTTGTCTTGTCCAAGACCTAAGGAATCAGACTTTAACCATCACCCCTTCTACATTCTCCAGAAATTTTTCATGTTTTCTACCTCCCTGGCACCTTTTCTTCCATCAAATAGGCACAGTCTGGCCACCTCTTTAAAAAAAAAATTTTTTTTTTAAACCTTATTATCTTTCCAATGGTCTATTTTTCTTTTTCACGGTAAAACTTCCAAGTAACCTACAGATTAACTCCTTTTTTTCTCCACTTGATTCCCCCTTCCTTTAATCCCTTATAAGGCTTCCCATCTTGATGATTGTCCTGAAACTGCTTTCACAAATATAAATATCACCAAAGTTTCGCTGGCTGCAAAATCTAGCGATTTTCCCCATAACACTTATTCTTCTTGGCTTCTGTATTGCATTTGAGAAATTAATAACTCTCTCACGAAACACCTTGCTCCATTGAATAATGGTTATAGAGTCTTGTTTGTCCTAACTCTGTGCTATTCCTTTTTCATTTTTGTTCATTTTTGTCTCCATAATCACTTTGTAGAAGTATTTTTTTTTATTAAAGCTTAGTCCCTGGCTGTTTGTTTTATAAGCTATATATTTTTTCTCTCAAATAGTTGTTATAAATTTGGGTAAATGTTCCATGTGTATCTGAAAAGAATGTTTACTCTGCAGTTGTTGAGTGTAATGTTCTATATATCTCAAGAGGCTTAATTATGTAGTTCAAATCTTCTATATTCCCACTTACTTTTTTGTCTGCTCACTCTATCAGTTACTGAGAGAGCTGTGTTAAAATCTCCATCTATGAGGTGGTTTTGTCTATTTCTTTTTTCAGTTCTTTCAATTTTTGCTTGATAAATTTTCAAGCTCTGTTACGAGGTGTGTACATATTTAAGATTAAAAAAAAATCTTCCTATTGAATTGACCCTTTTATCATAATGAAATGCCCCTTTTTATGTGTAGTTTTATTTGTCTTAAAGTCAACTTGGTTTGCCAGCTTTCTTTTGTTTAACTTTTGCAAGGTATACTTTTGTCCAAACTTTCCTTTCAAATTTTTTGTGTCCTTTTGTTCAAATGTGTCTTTTGTGAATTACTGTAGAAAAACACACTCTGAAAATTTTGTCTGTCCATTGGATCATTTAGTCCATTTACATTTAATTTTTTTTAATCATTTTGTTTTCTATCATCTGTTTATTCTTTTCTTGTCTTTAAAAAGCAATTAAATATTTTTTACTATTTAATTTTTCTCCTCTATTAGCTTTTTAGTTATATATTATTTTATTATTCTTTTACCAATTACCCAAAAGTTTATGATTTGCATCCTTAATTATTAAGTCTACCCTAATACTTTTACTTCATGAATAATGAAAGTACCTTATAACAATTTATTTATTTATTATTTTTATTTTTTAACATTTTTTATTAGTTTCAGGTGCACAAAACAATGTAATAGAACAATTTAACTCAATATCCTTCTCTCACCCTTTGTACAATTGTTACGTTTATTTTATTTCTACATACATTATTGTGGTATGTGAAATTATTATTTTTAAATAGTCAATCTTAAATTATTTTATCTACTTATTTAAGCTCATGTGTTCTCCTTTTCTAACGGTCAGCATAAATTCCCTACTTCTCTCTGGGATCATTTTCTTTCAGTTTGAAGAACTCTAATGCTTTTAATGGGTTTGCTGGGGAAGAAATCTGTCGGTTTTTATTTATGTGAAATGTATTATTGTGCCCTTCTTTTTAAAATGACACATTCACTGAGTATAGAATTTCTAGGTTAGCATCTAATTCCTTTCAACACTTTAAGTATGTAATTCCCATTGTCTTTTGATCTCCATAGTTTGTTAAAAATAAGCCAAATGTATTTTTGTTGCTCCTTTGGAGGTAATGCTTCTTTTCCCCTCTGATTTTATGACTTTCTCTTTCTCTTAGATTTTCATTACTTTGATTAATTATGACATGCCCAGGTGTTCCTGGTTAGGGCTTGCTGAGCTTCTTGGATTTGTAGGTTGATGTATTTCATCAGTTTTCAAAAGTTCTTGAAATTACTCTCCAAATATTGACTCTACCCTTACATTCTGGGACTCCATTCTCTCTCTCTTTAACCTTCTGAGACTCTAATTATATCTATTTTAGACCATACGCTCTGTTATTTTCCCCATTTTTTCCCTCTGTAATTCAGTTTGGATATTTTCCATAGACCTGTCTTTGAGTTCGCTACTCATGTTTTCTGCTGTCCAGGCTGATGTTAAATCCATTCACTGAATTCTTAATTTCAGATATTGTATTTTTTGTTCTAGAATATCACGAGTTTTTATAGATGCAATTTCTGTGTTGAAATTCTCCATTTTTTCCATTTATGCATCTGTTCCATTGATTTTTCCTGAACATAATATTTGTAGTTATCTTAGAGTCAATGTCTGATAACTCCACTTGTTGAAACTACCTGTGGATCTGCTCTCTGATATCTTTTTTCTCTTGATTCTAGACATATTTTTCTGCTTCTATGTCTGCCCAGTGTTTTTTAATTATATGTCCGATTGTAGAAAACTAAAGTGCGTTTGGGTGCCTCACATTTCTAACCTGTCATGCCAGTGCTGTTTGACTATATCCCAATGAAGTCTCTCTGCAAGGGCCGAGTACAATCCTGAATCCACATCCAAAGGTGGCAAATGTCCCCAGGGAAGAAAATGGCTTGTGACCATCAAATGACCTTGGAAGGGCTCTGTATCCTTCTGAAATTTCAATCTAGTCCTCATTGCTTCTAAACCTCTCTGATGTCTTTACAATGCTTTTAAAAATGATTTTTCTAGCTCTTTTTAGTTGTTGCAGTGGGAGCTTTGAGCACCTGCAATCTATTATATTCTAGCTGGAGGTAGAGGCTTTTTGCTGGGGGATTTAAGCAGAGTTCTATGGTGATGACTCCCAAATCTCCAGTTGTAAACTCTCGACCATGCCACAGCCATATCTACCAGTTCCCCTTCCCCATAAAAGCATCCAAAACCAACTTCTTTCACACTTTCAATGCCTTAGTCTGGTACATTATGGCCATTTTTGATTAATCCTTCTCTTTCATTTCCCACTTCAGTCCTGATGAACTTTTAAAAAAATCTGTCAAGAAAGTAAAAAGGAATTCCCCCCACCTTTTTTTTTTTTTTTTTTTTTGGAAAGGCTTAAAGGCTTAATTTGATTCACAATATCTTCAATTTACAAATGAGAGATTTGAAGTGAAGTAATTGGCACAAGACAGCAGTTTATGTTGAAGCTGACCCAAGAACTCAGGTCTCCTTCATTGTTCTTTCCACACTGCACCACACTACCCCTCTCTGAATACGGCAATTACACATAATGGGTTTTCTCTAGGACAACCCCAGCTTCAAATATTATAATCTGTATACGATGGTCCCCATAAATCATTGAAATATCCTGGATATTCCCATTTGCATCACGAAAAGTACATTTTTAGAAACTTGAAGTAGAACAAAAATGATTTGTCAGAGTATATCCTAATGTTTTGTCCTGGAAATGCGGTCATTGTCTTTTAACCATACTCCACACAGTTGCAAAGAATGGAAGCATGCCCAGCAGAACACAGGATTAAAACAACTCATTGCACATTTATTATCTCATTTAATCCTTACAACAATTTATGGGTAGGTAGGTTTGAATATTATAATCATTTTCTCACTGTCAGAAAATTGAGACTTAGTTTTCCCGATAAAATGTCTTAACCACTCATATTATCACATCGCTCTCAAAGTCCTTAAGTGGATTTTCATTTCTTTGCTCATCAAAATGATGCCCTGTCTGACTTTCAAGCTCTCCACAATTTATCTTATTCATATTATCTTGCCTCTCCAACTTTATTTCACAGAAGTCTGGTTCTTTTTCTACCCTGGGCCAATTCGTGACCAAGCCAATCCAGCACTTGGATGCCAAAAGCAATATTACTAAGAGCAGTCCTACCTGACCTTCTCCTGTTTTTGAATAGTAGCTTTTGGCTCTATTATTAGACATTTTCCTCAAATTGCTTATATATTATGCTAGTACCACCTCTTGGAGGTCATGCGTTCCATATGTTTAGTATTTAGCAAGTGAACAATTACCAATTACCTCTAACTTAGGCATGCTCATATTTCAAACATTTCCCCATTTTCATATCATGGTCCACAAGGCCAAGGCTACCATTTACAGACTCCATGTTAACAGATGTGTTTCACGTCCCTTGACTTTGTGATCTGGCATATAAACCTGGGCTCACCGTAACCTTTTCTTTTATAACTATATGACAGTCTTTTTTTATCTTCAGAGTGAGCTTTCAGAATATTCCCACATCATTTTCAACTTTCACTTGTCCTCTCTACTTCTGATTTCATTGTAGCATCCCTGTGATCCCGGGATTCAAAGTATAAAAGGACTCTGAGGGATGAATGCATCAGAGTTTTCAATACAAGATCAGGGCTATGTTTCTGTCCTGTTTCCTTTACCATTCCTGATGATGTTCAACACTGTACTTGCCTTTTCCAACACAAAAACACCGCACTGCTGTCCTTCAGAGATCCACTAGGGCAGATTAAGCTCTAACTAAGAAGCACTCTTAAGAAGGAGGCAGGAGACCAGGATTCTGGACCTGGGCCTATCGCTGACGCATTATGTGATCCTGGGCAAATAATTAATAAAACCTGTGTGTCAGGAATAGTGCTGGATATGGGGATATAGAATTACATGAGTCCCACACCCTGCCCTAAGAGAGCTCAGGCTAGTAGAAGAGACTGATAGGAAAATCAGTAATTAAAACAGGGTATGATAAGTGTCAAGAAGTCTGAAGTAGATATAGGTAAACAGAAACTCCTAGATGAGGCAGCTAACTCATGTGGAGGTAGGAGGAGGAGGTCAGAAAACACTTTCCAAAGGGTTACAGTATTTGAACAGAGATTTGGGGAAGCCTGGTTTGTTCATTGCTGTATCCCCGGCCCCCAGAGCAGGGTCAGTTACAGAGTAGGTTCTCACTAAGCATCTGTTTATCAATGAGAGCAAGGAGGAAATTCTTTGTGGCTCGGACTACTTCGATAAAGGTGTGGAGGTGTCAGAGGACATGGTGAATTTAGGAAACTGAGTAATTATGGAGTAGACAAAGGGGGAGTGGTTGGGCCTAAGGCTGGAAATGTAGCCCAAGACCAGAATATAAAAGGGCCGGTATGCCATGGGAAGTCTTTCGAACGTCATATGAAATGCAATAGGGAGCCACTAGAGGATTTAAGCACTAGAGCCTGACAATGAGACTTTATCGCTAGCATATGCCCCTGTTATCAATTTATTGCCTTAAATATTTCTCCTTTGTCAGATGGCATAATGTTAAGCTTCCTGAACGGAGGTCCCTGGAGAGATACTGGAGGAGGAAGGGGTTTCTCTTGTGAGTTCCATATACATAGTCTTCTTGCTAAGCCCAGGAACATGCAGTCTCTCCAGTGCTGGGACCCTGCAGTGCACAGCATCTGCAGTATGTGATCTCTACAGCAGCGCCCAGCAGCCAGCAGTGCCCGGCTTCCCTGGCACTTCTCTTGGGAAGCTTTGTAGCAGAGTGCAGCCACTGAGTCAGTCACCTTTGCAATGAATGGCTTCTCTGGCATCCCAGACAGTAGATTTCTGCCTCCCTGGCACCTCAGCCATTTCTCTGCCATCCAATTGTGGGCAGAAAAAGGCATTCTGTGGAAAGTAATTTCACAGGGTGATCTGATTATAAATTCCTAACTGGGCAGGTCATGGTGGGTAGTCAAGCCCCAAGCATGTATCTTTTTAGTGAAAGGTTTTAAGCCAGCTCTGTCTATTGTTTTTGTGCATCTAGGTTAACACCTTTGAAATACCAGAAGTAATACCCCTCGAAGGGGGTATGAACCCTCAAGAGAGCACATAATCTTGTTAACTAACTTGTCATCCAATCCCTGCCTTGCTTTCTCCCGTCTTCCTTATGTTCCCTCCTTAATTTCAAACGCATAAAACAAGCTGCAAAACTGTTATTCTCTGCAGTATTTGAGATCTTGCTCCCTGGCATTTTTGTCAATTTGACTCAAATAAAGTCTTATAAAAATTCTCTACAGGTTTGATGTTTCTTTCTGCAACACAATGAACTGTGGTCACACCCTCTGCAACAAGCTCCTGGGAGGTTGTCTCTTTTTTGGATGATCTATCTGAAGGGTCATGGTTGTTCCTTTATGTCTGTGATTCCTGTATACTTTTTTAAAAAAGCCTTTTATTTAAAATATAGCTAACGTACAATATTATATACGTTTCAGGGGCACACCATAGCTGTTCAACATTTATAGACCTAAAGAAGTGATCATGATTAAGTCCAGCAACCCTGTGACACCGCACCATGCTATCACAATAGTATTGACTATTCCCTATATTCCCGATGCTGCATTCCTATGACTCATTTGTTTTACACCTGAAAATTTGGAGCACTCATTGCCCTCCTCTCCTTTTTAATTTTTAAATTACAATTGACATTCAATATTATTTTATATTAATTTCAGGTGTACAGCATAGTGGTTAGACATTTACATAATATGAGAAGTGATCCCCCTGACTAGTACCCACCTGGCACTATACATAGTTATTACCATATTATTGACTATATTCCTTATGCTGTAATTTACATCCCCATGACTATTTCGTAACTACAGATTTGTGCTTCTTAATCCCTTCACCTTTTTCACCCTGCCCCCCAACCCTCTCCCATTTATTACCCCAATATATCTAGTACCCACCTGACACCATACATAGTTATTACAATATTATTAACTATATTCCTTATGTTATACCCATGACTACTTTGTAACAACTAATTTGTATTTCTTAATCCCTTCCCCTTTTTTCACCCACCCTCCCAACCCTCCACCATCTGGCAACCATCAAAATGTTCTCTGTATCTATGAATTTGTTTTTGTTTTGTTTATTTATTTTGTTCTTTAGATTCCACATAAAAGCAAAATCAGATTCCATCTGTCTTTCTCTGTCTCATGCCTCACTCTGCAAAATATCTTCCAGGTCCATCCATGCCACCACAGATGGCAAGGACCCATTCCCTTTCATGGCTGAGCAATATTCCATTGTATATATGTTCCACCTCCTCTTTATCTATTCTTCCATTCACAGACACCCAGGCTGCTTCCACATTTTGGCCATTGTAAACAATGTTGCAATGAACATATGGATGCACATGTGCCCTCAAAGTAGCATTTGGGTTTCTTCAGGTAAATACCCAGAAGTGGGATTACTGGGTCCTTCTTTGACACTTGTTTTTCTCTCTTTGTTTCTTTGCCTTTGCTTCAAAGTCTATTTTGTCTGGTACAGATATGGCTACTCCGCCTTTTTTGTGGTTGTTTCCATTTTACTGAAATATCTTTTTCCATCTCTTTATGTCTGTGTGTGTCTTTCAATCTGAAGTGATTCTCTTGTAGGTAGCATATGTAAGGGTTGTGTTTCCTTATCCATTCAGCCCTCCTATGTCTTTTAATTGGAGTATTTAATCCATTTATATTGAAAGTAATTGTTGATAGCTACGTTCATCAAAATGTTCTCTGTATCTATGTATTCATAATTATGATTTTTTCCCCCATTTTAAAGATGTCCCTCTAACATTCCTTGTAATACTGGTTTGGTGGAAATGAACTCCTTTAGCTTTTTCTTGTCTGGGAAACTATCCATCCTCTGATTTTAAATGATAGCCTTGCAGGGTAAATTACCCTTGGCTTTTTGGTCCTTGCTTTTTATCACATTGAATATTTTGTGCCAATCCCTCTGGCCTGCAAAGTTTCTGTTGAGAAATCAGCTGACAGTCTTATGAGGGCTCCCTTATAAGTTGCCTTCCTCTTGCTGCTTTTAGGATTCTCGCTTTGTCTTTAACCTTCACCATTTTAATTATAATGTGTTTTGGTGTGGGCCTGTTTGGGTTCATCTTGTTTGGTACTCTCTGTGCTTCCTGGGCTTGCATATCTATTTCTTTCACCAGGTTAGAAAAGTTTTCTGTCATTTCTTCAAATAGGTTCTCAATCCTTTGCTTTCTCTCTTCTCCTTCTGGTACCCCTATGATGCAAATGTTGTTATGACTGATGTTGTCCCAGAGGTCTCTTAAACTATCCTCATTTTTTAAAATTATTTTTTTCTTTTTGCTGTTCCAATTGGGAATTTCTGCTACTTTGTCTTCCAAATTGATTCGATCCTCTGCTTCATCTAGTCTGCTGGTGATTCCTTCTAGTGCATTCTTCATTTCAGTTATTGTATTCTTCACTTCAGACTGGTTCTTTTTTATGGTGTCAATATCCTTTTTTATGCTTGTTATCTTTTTGTTAAAGTTCTCATAACTATTGTCTTGAACTCTGTCTCTTGTAGGTTGCTTGCCTTGATTTCATTTAGTTATTTTTCTGTACTTTTCTTCTATTCTTTTATTTGGGATGTTTCTTTGTGTCCTCATTTTTGCTGCCTTTTTGTGTTTGTTTCTATGTATGAGGTAGATCTGCTATGTCTCCCAGTCTTGGCCGGGTAGCCTTATGTAGTAGGTGCCCTGGCACAGTCTCCCCGGTCACCTGCTCTGGGTGCTCCAGGAATTTTCCTTGTGTGGGTTGTGTGTGCCCTCCTGTTATAGTTGAGCGTTGGTTGCTATTGGCATGTCAGCAGGTGGGATTCACCCTCAGGCTGATTGGCTGTGGATTTGGCCATGTCCACAGCTTATGGGCTGCTGTGCAGGGGGCTTACCCCACTGAGTGGGTCACCCCAGCAGGCTCTGGTGCCTGTTGAGACTACCCTTTGAAATAGATGACCAGGTGGATGGTGGCACCACAGTAGAAACGGAGAAGACTTAAGGAGGGGCAGGTCAAATTCTCCACTCAAGTTCCCTTATACTCTCAGGAGTTCCATGCACTTTTTTCTCTTTGTCAATTATAGTTGACATTCAATATTAGTTTATATTAGTTTCAGGTGTATAGCTTAGTGATTAGACATTTATATAATTCAAGAAGTGATCCCCCAATAAGTCTAGTACCCACCTGACATCATACATAGTTATTACAATATTATTGACTATATTCCCTATACTGTACTTTACATCCCCATGACTATTTTGTAACTATCAATTTATACTTCACCTTTTTCACCAAGTCCACTAAACCCCTTCTATCTGGCAACCATTAGTTTGTTCTCTGTATCTATGAATCTGCTTGTTTATTTTGTTCTTTATACTCCACATATAAGCGAAATATGGTATTTGTCTTTCTCTAACTTATTTTACTTAGTGCAATACCCTCTAGGTCAATCCCTGTTATCACAAATGGTAAGATTTCATTCTTTTATATGGCAGAGTAATATTCCATTGTATATATGTACTACATCTTCTTTATCCAATTGTCTATTGACGGACACTTAGGTTGCTTCCACAACTTGGCTATCGTAAATAATGCTGCAATGAACATAGAGATGCATTGTATATCTTTTTGAATTAGTGTTTTGGATTTCTTTGGATAAATACCCAGAAGTGGAATTGCTGGATCATGGGTAGTTCTACTTTTAATTTTTTGAAAAACCTCTATACTGTTTTCAATAATGGCTGCACCATTTTGCAGTCCCACCAACATTGCATGAGGGTTTCCTTTTCTCCACATCCTTGCTAACACTTGCTATTTATTTGATAATAGCCATTTTGACAGGTGTGAGGTGATATCTCATGGTGGTTTAATTTGCATTTCTCTGATGATTAGTGCATGATTGAGCATACTTTCATATGTCTATGAGTCATGCGTATGTCTTCTTTGGAGAAATGTCTATTAAGGTCCTCTGCCCATATTTTAATTGGATTTTTTTTGGTGTTAAGTTTTATGAGTTATGTATAAATTTTGGATATTGACCCCTTATAGGATGTTTCATTGGCAAATATCTTCTCCTATTCAGTAGATTGTCTTTTAATTTTATTGATGGTTTCCTTTGCTGTGCAAAAACTTTTTAGTTTGATATAGTCCCATTTTATTTATTTTTTATTTTGTTCCTCTTGCCTGAGGAGATATATCAGAAAAAAATATTATTAAGAACAATGTCAGAGTTTACTGCCTATGTTTTCTTTTAGGAGTTTTATTGTGTTAGGTCTTACATTTAAGTCTCTAATCCATTTTGAGTATATTCTTATATATGGTGTAAGAAGGTGGTCTAGTTTCTTTTTCTTTCTTTTTTTTTTCTTTTTGCATGTACCTGTCCAGTTTCCCCAACATTATTTACTGAATAGACTGTCTTTACCCCATTGTATATTCTTGCCTCCTTTGTCATAGATTGACCATATCAGCATGGATTTATTTCCGGGCTCTCTATTCTGTTCCATTGATCTGTGTGTCTGTTTTTATGCCAGTACCATGCTGTTTTGATTACTATGGCCTTGCAGTATAGTTTGATATCAGGTGGTGTGATTCCTCCAACTTTGTTCTTCTTTCTCAAGATTGCTGTGGCTATTTGGGGTCTTTTGTGGTTCCATATAAATTTGAGGATTATTTGTTCTAGTTCTGACACCTACTAGGACCCCAGTTTTGCTACATTTAATGGACAATTATGTTGGAGTGATCTCTTAGAGGCTCATCCCTTTTAAAAAAATAATCTGAATGATGTAATATTTAAGTCTCTACCATGTTTATTTGAAAACGATATTATAATCATCAAAGAACTCTGAGATTCCAAAAACATTTATGTATTTTGTGTAAACATTAAATAGTTCATAAACATGTATACAGATGCTAAAAAAGTGCAACCAATTTCTTAATATTAATTTCATATCTTGCTACTTCACTGAATTCATTTATTAGTTCTAATAGTTTTTTGGTAGAATATTTATGGTTCTCTCTCTATAGTATCGTGTCATCTGCAAATAATGATAGTTTTACTTCTTCCTTTCCAAGTTGGATGCCTTTTATTTCTTTTTCTTGTCTGACTGCTCTGGTTAGGACTTCCAGTACTATGTTGAATAAAAGTGGTGAAAGTGGACATCCTTGTCTTGTTCCTGATTTTAAGGAAAACACTTTTAGCTTTTCCCCATTGAGTGTGATGTTAGCTGTGTTATTAGGTCATAGATGGCCTTCATTATGTTGAAGTATGTTCCCACTATTCACACTTTGCTGAGAGTTTTTATCCTAAATAGATGCTGGATTTGTCAAATGCTTTTTCTGTATCTATTAATATGACTGTATGATTTTTTCCATTTTGTTTATGTGGTTTCTCACACTAATTGATTTGCGGATTTTGAACCAAACTTGCATCCCAGGAATAAAGTCTACTTGATCACGGTGTATAATATTTTTAATGTATTGCTTAATTGGGTTTGCTAACATTTTGTTTAAGATTTTAGCATCTATGTTTATCAAGGATATTGGCCTATAATTTTCTTTTTTGTGTGATGTCTTTGTCTAGTTTGGGAATCAGGGTAATGGTGGCTTCATAAAATAAGCTTGGGAGCTTTCACTCCTATTGAATTTTTGGGGGAATAGTTTAAGAAAGATTAGTGTTAATCCTTCTTTGAATGTTTGGTAAAATTTACCTGTGAAACCATCTGGTCCAAGACTTTTGTTTATCTGGAGTTTTTTGATTACTGATTTGATTTCATTAGTAGTAATAGGTCAGTTCAGATCTTCTGTTTCTTCTTAATTTAATCTTGGAAGATTATGTGTTCCTAGGAATTTACCCACTTATTGTAGATTGTCCAATTTTTTGACATATTCCATGTACTTTTAAGCCACAGAGACTTAGAATCATAGGCTCCTTAGTTTGGAGAATCTGCAAAGCCCAACTTTTCTGTGTTTGAGTAACATGGACCATTTGGGTTCACATCAGATAAAAGAAGTGGGGAAAGGTCCATTCTACCTTAACAGTCCATGATTCCAATGTTTTGTAAAATTCTTTTCCATTCTTAAAGCTCTCAGTATAGTAGACCTTCCTCAATTATCCATTTGAGCTCCCTCTCCCCCAGCTCTTAAAATTCAACAGATTGCCTCTTTTTGAAACCCACATCCCTCCCAATGTGGAGTTCTGGCCAACACATACATGCTGAGTGCTGAAGAATATAGATCTAATCAAATATGGAATATAGATTTGTTTCTGAAATTTCTCATTTGGTTTTACCAGTGTGGGCTAAACAGGCCTCCGGTTCTATAAATGAGAGGTTCCAGTTACACGAATGAAAGGCTCCAGACACCAGGATCTCAGAGGCAGTTTCTATGAACAGGTCTTAGAACCCAGGACCAGGCAACTTATGTACTTGTCTAGGTTTAGAATAGGCAGTGGTAGGTTTGGGACACGAGGTTACCCTCGCTTGGAATGCACTCCTCACCTTTTCAGAGGTTCTTCAGATCTCAGCTCCGCTTTCCCTGAGTTCTCTGTCAGTTCCATCACACCTTCTCAGAGCACCACTTACCCAACTCACCTTGGCAATACTTGGCTTCAATTTTACATTACTTGCATGATTCTTTGATTAACACCTTGCCTCCCCCCATGAGTCGTAAACTTGAGGGCAGGGACAGTCAATTTCTGCTCACTATAGAATCCCCAAGGCCTAGCTGGGTGCCTGGAATACAGTCAGTGCTCAATAGATATTAGGAAAATCAATCAACGATAGCAGTTTATAAAGTGCTAGTCATGCCCACTGGTCCTGATGACAATCCTCCCCGTAGGTATTCTTATGTCCACGTTACAAATGAAAAAGCAGAGGTGTGGCTAGTCAGTGGGGGTTCTGATCCCACATTCTGTTGTTTCCAAATCACTGTCCTCTATGTAAGAAATCATAAAATAGTTCTGGGTACAAAATATACATATGGTATGGGCAGAGAGCAATCATCATCCATGGCCATATTCCCTTAAAGATCAGTCCTCTCCTCTTGCTCTGTGAACAGGGATTCAGAATCCAGGTGGGCTCATGGCAGGACTCTTCCCTCAGACCTGTGCAGCCCTCTGGGAGCTCACGGGGTTCCCCTCCCTCCACTTCCCCTTCGGGGTTGCTACCTGACGCTCGCTCCCAAACGAGCGGTCTGGCCCGGCCTCCGGGGAGAAGTGTGAAGAAAGATCCAGTGGCACTCTTCACAGGGGGAAGGCAGCAAAACTTGGGCTTGGGCGGGGGGGAAAAGGGCGGTACCGGCGTCGGCCCGGGGCAACAGCAGACGCGGGGCGAGGCCACGCTTTGTTAGCGCTTCACCTTAGCCTGGCAACCCCAACGCAGCTGCACCCTGGCAACCGCATTGGAGGAGCCCGGGTGCTACGTCACAGAGCCGCAGCCCCGCCCCCCGCCCCCTCCCCCCGGCCCACACCTATCACCCCGCCTTACCCCACTCGGCCACTACCTCCCACCGGGTCTAGGTTACTAGTGTCCCGCCAAGGCGGGTTTGGGAGAGACCGGGAACTGCTTGGGGGTTTGCCAGTGGCGGGAAGACGACAGGGCCTGGTGGTTTAAGGATGGGGATGGGGCGTTAGGAAACCTGGGGGAATGCGTGGCAATTTACAGTGGGCTTTCGTACATTAGAGAGTGGAAATGGAGGAGCTTAAAATGATCTTCTGGATTGAGGAAAGGGGGCAGGTGAGGAGAAGCCCTTGGGAATAACAGTCGCAAGCATTTCTGCAGGGCTTTTTCTCGTTGTTGTTGTTGTTGTGGCTCTGCCAGAACGATGCATGACTCGTATTAACTCACTTAATTATGCTCACCCCTGAGGCAAGCACTGTTAGTATCTGCATTTACAGAGGCGGAAACAGGGCAGAGTGTCAAGTAACTTGCCTAAGATCACAGTTAGCAATGACAGAGTAGACACAGACAACAGCATAGTGGTTACCAGAGGAAAAGAGGGTAGGGGGGAAGCAGAAAAAGGTGAAGGAGGTCAAATATATTGTGACAGAAGATTTGACTCTAGGTGGTGAACACACAATGCAATGTACAGATGATGTATTATAGAATTGTACACTTGAAACCTATATAATTTTATCAACCAATGTCGCCCAAATAAATTTAGTTAAGTCATAGAGTTAGGATTTGAACCCACCGTTCTGTGGTTCTAGGTTCCTTCACCTCTATAATGCTCAGAAAGGGGACAGAGTTTGTGTGGATCAGAGCAGAGCTCCAGATGCCCTAGCCGACAAGAGAAAGAAGGAAAATATTCACCTTGTAGAATGGCATCAAAGTCTCATAGTAACTCTGTAGGTAGGTATTTACATTCCTTCTAGAAATAAGAAACAGGCTCAAAACTTTGAGAAACTTGACTCGTCAAACAGCTGGCAGGCAGTAGGGCCAAATATGACTCCAGGTCTTCTGATTTCAAGATTTTGCTTTTTTTAAACTCCTAAGGAAGCAAGAAAAAGCCCTATCTTTCTCTGTTACACACTTTATCAGTTACACCCAATTTTTTTAAAAAGGTGCCCATTGCACAATCCAATCTTTCAATCCATTTGTACAGTACTGTGCACTAGTCTAAATCAGTGAGTTCATCTAGGGTCTTCAAAGGTTTCTCTAGTTGTGAGATGAAAGCCATTGTCTCTCCTTAAAGCAATTTCAAGCATCAGTGAACAATTCAGAGAGCTGGTTTATGTATGCAGAGGGCTTTTCAGAGACTGCTGCCGTCCATTTGTAAAGGGCCCAGTCTGTTGGCCTTTGTCAAAGTCTTCCAGGTTCTTACACACCTGGAGAATTCTGGATGATCTGGGGAAAGCCACTAACCCACAGGTGATTTGGGGATAAAAGAAACCTAACCCCTGGCCATCACCTGCTTTCCTGTTACCAGGCTTTGGTGTAGGCACTTATCCAGCAGTGTGTGCCTTAGGACTGGAGTGGGGAGACTAGAAATTTGAGGGCTGTAGGTGTATCTTCCAGGAGAAAAAGGCCACTGGGGTCTGTTCTGTATGTGCCTGAGGGAAGAGATTGTGCTGGTCTCTTCCTGCCTGCCTGCACAGTAAGTGATACAGACAGGAAGGAGTAATGATCTTCACGTAGAAGAAGGGGTGTTTCCGGCAAAGCAGCAGCCAGCTGGAGATGCAAGATGGAAAACAGAATTTTAGTGTGGCAGGTTAAATAAAAAAGAGGAATTTCATGATACTGTCTGACTGAAGTGATCTAATGTCTGTCTGCAGGAGGCCAGGTTGAGGGGCACAGGTGAGGTTATCCTTGATCTATCGGTCAATGAATAAGACAGAACATAGTGAGGAGAATGACTTTACAATGAAGTGATCATCCCAAACTTCAGGAAAGTTGCTTTCTTCTGAGAGCAGGGGCCTGGGAGAGGGAAGAGCACATAGATGTGACTGGTGAACTAGCTCTTGGTGTGGATGGTGGTTTTGTGGGTATTCATTAGGTTTCAGGGCTTACATGCACTCTTTTATGTGTTTCAGATATGACATGAAATCTTTTAAAGTAAACACATCAAGTACATCACACTATTTCTATTTTCTTGTGTAACTGAGAATTGACTATATGTTTTCATTATTTTGTTTCCCCCTCATTTGCATCAACATACAAACATGCTCTAATTTCTCCCGTCATAGTCCCCTCCAGCTTTGCCTCATTTCTGTGCTTCCCTCTGTTGCAAAGTTCTTTAAAAGAGTCGTCTGTACTTGCCACCTCTAATTTCTCTCCCCGGGTCTCTCTTGAATCCACTTGAATCAGGCTTTCATCCTCATCACTCCATTTACCCGACTCTTGTCAAGATCCCTAGTGACATGATGTTAAATCAAAGGTTATCTCCTAGCCTCAACTCAGCCCCTCAGCAGCATTTGACTTGATCACTCTCTCATCCTTGAAACTCTTTCCTTAGCTTCCAGGACATAACGCTCTCTGGGTTTTTCTCCTTCCTCACTGGCTCTTCCTTCTCAATCTTTTTTTTTCTAGTTGCTGTGGGCTGAGTGTTTGTGACCCCCTGCCCCCTCGCCCCCATCCCCAATTCATATGTTGAAGTCCAAGTTCCCAGTGTGATAGTATTTGGAGGTAGGGCCTGTGGGAGGTAGTTAGTTTAGATGAAGTCATGAGGGTACCATCCCTATGATGAGATTAGGGCCCTTATAAGAAGAGGGAGAGACCAGAACTCACTCTCTCGGACTTGTGAGGGTACAGCGAGAAGGCAGCGGTTTGCAAACCTTGATGTGGGTCCAGGAACCCAATCTGCCAGCACTTTCATCTTGGGCTTCCCAGCCTCCAGAACGGAGAGAAATAAATTTCTGTTGTTTAAGCCCCCAGCCTATGGTATTTTGTTATAGCAGCCCAAACTGAAACACTGGGTCTTCCTCTCTCCCTCTGATACCTTAATGTTGGAGGGTCCCAGGATTTACCCTTGGACTTCTTCTCTATCCCCCCCCCCCTTTTAAACTCATCCAGTCTCATGTTTTAGATACCACACTTATCTCTCCAGCCCCAATCCTTCCCTTAAACCCACACTACAATATCCAACTGTCTACTTGATGGCACCCCTAGGTGTTCAAATAGGCTTTCCAAACTTAGCATGCCCCAAAGTGCACTCCTGATACCAGTCTTCCCCAGATAAGCCAGTGACAGCTCCGTCCTTGTAGTTGCTCACACTGCAAACCTTGGCATTATCCCTGGCTGCTTTTTCTCTCACACCTGAAATCAGTCAGATGAAAATGGCTGGCTCTGTCTTCAGACGATATCCAGAACCTGAGCACTTCTCTCCACCTCCACCACCACCACCCTGGTTTAGAAAACCTCCTCTCTCACCTGGACCACCGCAATGGCTTCTTACCTTGTCTCCCTCTTTCCACTCTTGCCCTCCTATAGTCTGTTCTCAACTCAGCTACCAGAGTGAGCCTTCGAAAACCTGACTGATCATGTCACTCTTCTGTTAGACTCCTCAGTGACTCCCACCTTATTTGGAGTAAAAGACAGTATCTACAAGGCGTTCAGTTCTCTGACCCTTCATTTTCTTATTTTCTTCTCCCTCACTTCCCTCTCACCACACTGACCATCTTGCTATTCATAAGAAAGGCCCTCTCCTGGCTGGAGGAAAAGGAAACCTCATATGCTGTTGGTGGGAATATAAATTGGTACAGCTGCTATGGAAAACAGTATGGAGGCTCCTAACAAAATTAAGAATAGAATTACCGTATGACCCATCAATCCCTCTCCTGGGTATCTACCCAAAAAATCTGAAAACATTTATTTGTAAAGATGTATGTGCTCTGATCTTCATTGCAGCTTTATTTACGGTGGCCAAGGCATGGAAGCAACCAAAGTGTCCTTCGATAGATGAATGGATAAAGAAGATGTGGTCTCTATACACAATGGAATACTACTTGGCAGTTAAGAAAAGATGAAATACTGCCATTTGTAGCAACATGGGTGGTTCTAGAGATTATTATGCTAAGTGAAATAAGTCAGACAGAAACAGTCTAGAACCATCTGACTTCACTCATATGTGGGATATAAAACTGAAGGCAACAAAGGAACAAGACAAACAAATAAAAAACCAAAAACTTATAGATACAGAGAGAAGTTTAGTGGTTACTAGAGGATAAAGGGGAAGGGGGGCGTGGTAGAAAATGGTAAAGGGGGTCAAATACAGAGCGTGCCAAAAAAATGTATACACATTTTAAGAAATGAAACTATTAAGCTTGTAATATTCAATATATACCAATAACAAAAGATGAATACAAGTCACGTTTGACTTCTGTAATTACAAGAGGTTCTCAAAGTGGTTGCCATCAGCATCCAGACACTTCTGACTATGGCAAACTACTGCTTGAGCAACATTGTCTAAAGTGTCCACTTGTATACATTATTTTGGCACCCCCGGTATATGGTGATGGAAGAAGAACTGACTCTGGGTGGTGAACACATAATGTAATATATAGATGATGTATTATAGAATTGTACACTTGAAACCTATGTAGTTTTGTTGACAATGGTCACCCCAACAGATTTTAATTAAAAAAAGAAGGCTTTCTACTGCCTCAGGACCTTTGCACTTGCATTTCCTTTGCCTGGAACATGATTTTCTCAAATAGCCACATGGTCCACTCCGCAGTTCTTTTAGGTCTATATTCAAATGTATATTTGAGGGAGCTTTCATTGACCCCTCTATTTAAAATTGAATAGCAGCATACCTTCCAATTCCTCCTTTGCTTTACTATCACAACTTACTATGTACTTTTAAAATTTTGTTTTATTAATTTGTCTGTGTTCTCTCACTGGAGTGCATGGGATTTTGCTTTATTCACTGTGTGTTTCTGGGGCCTAGAACAGGTCCGCACACATGATTGACACCATAAATATTTGTGTACTGAATAAAATTCTCCTTTTTTCCCCGCTTCTCTATCTTTCTTCCATGAGCCCCTCCTGAGAAGTGATACTTCAGTGTCCATTCAGCTTTGCTAGCTGTATCTTAGGGGCTAATGTTGTATTTGGCCAAGTAAGGACAGTCTGGCACCAGGGGTGGAAATCCTGACTAGCCTTAGTGCCACCACCATCTCAGCTCAGAAAGTAAGTTTGACTTATCCTGTGCGACTTACATTGTCGTTCCCTTTCCCAGATCTTACGTTTGCAATTTCACAGGAGACAGTAAGATGGGGCCCCATCCTATGGGCTACTTGCGTAATGGTGAAGCTGGGACTGAGGTGTGGCAATGGTTTTACCACAAGGGGGAGCCTGCCCAGGCCCTGCACATTTCTGGGGCTCAGCTGTGAGGTGTGGCTGTCAGTCTCCTTATGGAGCCAATCTACCCCATGGACATAATTTTTCTTCATGCATGCATTAGTTTCTTCTGCTGCATAGTAGATTACCACAAAGTTAGCAACTAAAAACAACACAAATGTATGATCTCAGTGACCATGGGGCAGGACCCTCAGCTAAGGAACTCACCAGGCTAAAATCTAGGCGTGGGCTGGGGCTTCTATGAGGCTCAGGGTCCTTTTCCATGCTCACGGGTTGTCACAGAATTCAGTCCCTGGTTGTTGTAGGACTGAAGTCCCTGTTTACTTGCTGCCTGTTGGCCAGAGGTCACTCTCAGCTCCTAGAAGCCACCGTCAGGTCTTAGCTAAGCGGCCATCTCACCGCAAGTCACAACATGGCTGTTGGTTTTCTCCTTCAGCAAAGGGCATGTGCTCTTGCCTTCTCTCTGTTTTAAAGGTTTTCCTGATCAGGTCAGGCCCACTCAGGATAAGATCCCTTGTTAGGAACTCAAAGTCAGCCAATTAGGGATGTTAATTATATCTGAAAATTTCCTTTTGCACAAGAGTGATATCCCATCCTATCCCTGTGAGTCCCACCCACACTCAAAGGGATGAGATTATACAGGCCACACACACCAGGGGACTGGAATCTTGGGGCCATCTTAGAATCCTGCCTACCGCAAAATGTATCTTTGTGAGGGAAAAACAAAAAAAACAAACCAGGAAAACACACTCTTTCTTCCTTTGGAGGCAGACAAGCACACCTACGCGTTGTGGTTCTGTATTCCCTCCATCTCCTGCTGCCTCTCTGGGTAACTTTTCCTCCCCACCTGTCGGGGAGCAACACCTCCTATAACCTATAAGGGAAAAAGGCCACCTAATCGAAGTCTACTGTTTTAAGGATTTTGAGTGATTAGAAAGCAAAAAGAAGAGCATTAACCATTGGGGTGGGGTGGAGCAGACAAGACAGATAAAACTTCTCGCTCCTTGACACTTGTGGCTTCTGTGGGGGCTTTGATTCTCCTTAGGGCTGCCGCCAGCCTACGTGGCACCTTTGTGTCCATTAGAAAAAAGCGGTTTGTTGTGGCAGACATAGTCCTTGGGGCACACGGGCTGGCAAGTGGAGCACGAGCTAGACTTCAGCCCGCTCTCCCTCTCAAAACACGGCCTGGTTTTTTTTTGTCTCTAGAACCTTCTATTTCCATCTCACATTATTCTTCTTCTAAATAGGTATACCATTCCCCCCACCCCCCAAAAAAACGAAAACAGAAAAGAAGTGTTCATTTCTTGGTTTTCTCCATCTTCCCTTCACCAGACCTTCTATCCATATGAGGATAGAAGTTTGTCTCTCTGTGTGGATGACTCAGATTTACACCGCTAGTCTCCACCTCCTTCCTCAACTCAGTCCCTTGTCTAAAGGTCCTGGGCTTGCTTCAAACAAGTTCACAAAAGACACCTCATCTTCCCCCAGGGCCAGCCTCAGACATTCCTGCTTCTGTCAGTGGAGACATCATTCTCCCTGTTATCCAATCTACAAACATCAACGTTACCCTCAACCACTTCCTCTTTCTCCTCACACAGGCTGCCTGCTCCTGATGTTCAGGATCTGTGTCAAATAGCCTTTTCTTGTCAGTCTCACTGTTCCACACTGGTCTAAGCCCTCAGCGTCTCCTGTCTGCATTGTTTCAACAGATGTCTGCTCCCAGTCTCCTTCCTTTACTCTCCCATTGGTTCTCACTGAGGGCAATTTTGTGCCCCCCAGAGGACATCTGGCAATGTCTGAGGACACTTTCCATGATCACAGCTGGGAGAAGGGTGCCACTCTATCTAGTGGGTGGAGGCCAGGGATGACGCTAAACATCCTACCAGGCATAGGACAGTCCTCCAAACAAAGAATTATCCAGGCCCAAACGACAGTAGTGCTGAGATTGAGAAACCTCACTCTAGGTCTATTCCTCCAAGCTTCCAGAATGTTATAGCCCACCCTTTCTTAAGAAAATGCACTTTGCACATATTACCTGGCTGAAAAAAAATGATTTCCCATTTCCTGTATATGCATGTCTTCCTCTGCCCAAGATGCTCTCTACCTTCCATTTCTATGCCAAGAAATCTTCCCTTTCTCTTAAAGCCCATAGCAAAGTGTCCAGCCTGTGTGTTGGGCTAGTTTCCATTTGTCACCCAATGCCCGCTCTCTACTCTTCTCTCTCCCGATCTGTGCCCTCAAACTGCAGCTCCTGGCTCCCTTTCCTCCAGTTAGGGTTTGGGCTGGGCCTGTGGGAGGTGTCAGCAGGGGACCACTGCTTGGGTATTTACTCCCCACCGCTGACCCTGAGCTTCCTGTCCTGCGTCACCTCTGCAGCCTCAGCTCCCGTCCAGTATCCCCTCTTCCATGGCACCAGCTCTCAGGGGGGCTCCAGTGACCTCGCTCTTTCCCTGCCCATTCGGGCTCAACGTGATAGCTATGCCCACTGTTGCTAGTCTCCGAGTTCTCCACTGGATTCGTTGGCTTAACTCCACCCACAACTCAGTCAGTATTTTCTTGGTTAAACTCTTTTAGTTAAATCCTTTGAGTGTGCAATTTGCTTCCTGTGATCCTCAATGACACTCGAAGATTAGCCTTTCTCTTGGTTCCCTTGCAGAACTTACAGTAGGGACCCTCCTGTGCCGTTCAGCATGTCCGTTCCGCTACCACTGTCATCCACAGACCTCAAGTCTTCCCCGTGTTTCCCAAACACATTGCAAACTCCTGTGCATTGGGCCTGTTGAACAGCTCCTTTACACCCTTTGGTGCAGTGCTCTATGTCTACCGATGAAAATTGTGGAAAAAATAATCACTTGATTTCATAGACAAAGTGTTCTGGATTTAAACGACATATTTTCTTGCATACTACGGGTATTTAAGGGTGACTTGAACTCTTCCATGATGTATTTAAAACCAACCGAGGCAGGGGCTTTGTGACTTGAGGTTGGCTGCTCAGCTGCTTTGTTTTGCTTACTTCCTGGGTCCGGATGGTGTTCTGTGTCTTTGTTGCTGCTGAATAAGGGAATGAAGTAAGATTGTGGGTTTCTGTACTGGCTTCCTCCCTTGAAATCCAAATTCTCTTTGCTGCATTATTCTATTGCTGGTCTGCAGGGACCAAACGTTCTACTTGGTCCCTGAGTCTAAAACTTGGTGCTGCGTTGTGCCCAAACATGTGCTTCATAAATGCCTTTGTCCCACAATTCACCTCGAGTTTTCATTTAAATATTTAATGAGGCAAAAAGTGGTGTAAGTGTCCCTTTAGGGAATCTAGGGAAAGCACAGGGATATAATCAAATGGTTTGCAAATTGTACTTATTTATTTATAACTCTGATTTGAAAAGAAGAACCAGAGTTATTAAAGGGTATGTTCATATCTTACAGAAATCTTATCCTAAGGAATTGGGGGTAATCATTCTTAAGAAAACGGGGAAAATCCAAGTCATTACCTAGAGTTATTGCTTCTTTTCCTTCCTGTGTTGCAATGGTTGTTTGTGTGGACAATTTAAAAAACTATTTCTTCGCCTCTCTGCTAAATATGTCTCCAACTGCTGGCTTCTGCTGTGGGGGCCTCAGTTTGAACTCATGGTTCTGGTTATTTTCATGCCAAAAATCCATGCTCAAGTTCCATTTTCTTTGTACCAAAAGGATGAAGAAGTGAACAGAGAGAAGTGGCAGGCATTCTGATCCATGCTCCACCTTCATGATTTCATAGAAGGGCTTGGAAAAAATGGAGCTGATGTAGGCGGAACAGGGCCCCATGAAGACTTTCATGGACCTTCGGCGCTTTTGCCTTTGTGGGCCCCTTCCACCATTACAAGTATGAAAATTTATTTTACAGCTGTGTTGGCATATGGCACATACATTCGTACTGTGTATTAAAACAGTTTTGTAGACCCCCTAAAAGTATTTTGGTCCCTAGGCACTGGTCCCTGGGTCCCCTTTTTAATAAGTCAGCCCTGCAAGTGAGCAATGAGAAAAGAAAGTATTAATAGCTTGGCTCCTTTTTTGTCAGGGTCTAAAGATACGTGAGTTCTAATCTGTTCTCAATGATGCTTAAATTGTGAAGTTAAGCTCGTAAATAAGGCGAATGAGTGTTCTTCCTCTGAGAGGCTTGCAGTGGGGGTGGGGTGGGGTGGGGTCTGTCAGATGTGGGCCGTGAAGCTCAGCCATCTCCCAGATACGAGCTGCTTATCTTTTTACCTGTCCCATACGCCTTCTCTGTGTGATACAGATGGTGTTACAGTCTCTACTCGGGGAAGGTCCCGGGCGATTGTCCCCCTTCACAGCGGAAGAGCCTACAGCATGGTGAGATGAGCCTGGGTAGCTTGCTCTTCTGCAGCTAATTCAGATTCTAATGCCCTGCTGCTTTCTTGGCAGCAGAAAGAAGCAACATTTAAAATATACTGTTCTGACTATCAAGGTGATAATGGTTTATTGTGAAATTTGGAAAATAAAAGAAATTGAGAGATGGGGAAAGAAAACAACCTTCTAAACTCTTTCCCTCCTAAAGCCAACCACCGCCCACTGCCCCATCACGTTGTTTGAATGGGTGACCACACCACGGGTGGGAAAGGACTGTTCAAGCTCCCAGGAGCTGACCCAGGAGTGCCAATTGCTGCTGCCATTTCTACCTGATGTCACCTTCAACTGTAAAATGGCTGGATTTTACTACACCCTGTTCCCAAGGCTTATAAACTACAACATGAGCTGAAGAGGGCAGATTGCAACATTTACATACAGTGTGGTATCACTTGTATAGGAGCATGCATAAAAATTTGAGGAAGGCAATCGATAAGTCTATCAGCAATGTTATTAGTCCATAGAAGCTTCTGTGTGTGAGGGACAGCTTTTTTTTGGGGGGGGGATGATAGGTTTTCAGCACCACATAAACCCTCCCCCACAGGCAATTTCCTATGCAATTTCCAGGCTGTGTCCTATGAATAATATTGCTGGTATTTATATTCCTAGAAGAAGGCAAGGGGGACAGTGATCCCTCTACGCCTAAACCCCAGACCTTTGGAGGTAGCTCTCCTCCCTCATCTCCTTTTCCAGGTGCCCATGAAGCAGCAGTTTTGCAGGCTCCTCTTTGTATTCGAGGCTGGCAGTGGGTTTTCCCAGTCCTCCTCTTGGGAACATGATTCTATTCGCTACATAAAAGCAAGGATACAATTAAAACTATACATCAGAGAGCAATCAAGGGAGCTAGCAACTCCGCATTACTGTGAAGAAGATGCCATCGAACCAGGGCAGTTTCTGCAGCAGCCTCCTCTTGCTGTCGCCACAAATGCAAAAGAGCCGCTCCTCATGCCTCTGCAGACACGCAAACTCAGAGCCTTCCCAGCAGGCAGGAGTCTGGTTTATCCCAGAGAGACGGGGATCTGAAGACAAAAGATCTTGTCTTCCTCAGCGGCCTGGTCCAGCATCTTACAATGTTTCTCTTGGTTCTAACCTAAATCCTGCCTACTAAGGTTTCATCCCATATCTGTTTTCCTAGATGAAAACAGAGAACATTGGCTCATGTGTCCCCATCTGATGATCTTCTGAAGCTTGATGCTGGGTGTCTTCTAAAGTGTCTATGTCAAGCCCTGAATATTAGAATAATAACAGGTTAAGAAACTGAGTCTACAGGGTACATTAATAGTTTAATTCAACAAATATTTGTTTGAGCACCTACTATGTGCCAAGCAGGAAAGAAATAGGCAAGGGAACACAGGCTGAACCAGAGGGCATCGTGTGCGACTTAAATGCTGTGTTTCAAGACCTCCTGTACTCTTTTGGTTTTTAAAGTGAACTTTGAAGGCAGATGGACTGGGGTCGAATTCACTTACTGCTTATGTTCAGGTAGGGCAAGCTGCTCACCTACCTGAGTCTCAGTTTTGTTACCCACCAAATGGGAATAATTATATTCATTTCAGAGGTTGTGGAACCAATGAAATCATTGAAGTAAAACACAATTCCTAGTAATGGAAGGCGCTCTGTAAATGTTGTTTCTTCATTCAGGTTTTATAATGATTTGGTGAGGGGAAATTAGAGATATTGGGTATAATATGAATTGGGTTTTGTTTTTAAAATGTGAATTTTTAGATGTTTTTCACCATGTGGATCAGCTCTAATCCCATATTGGTTTCTTACAAACTCACTTATGACTTATTTTTAATATGCCAACATTTATTTACCCAACAAATGTTTAAGTATCTTTTATGGTATAGTCAATGTATGCTAGGGGAATAAAAACCACCATTAATATAAGCTTGGTCCAGACCTGATCAGGAAGGGAAATCTGCTAGGAAGAAAATCCTATATGGAAGGAGTTTCCAGGACAGAGGAAGATGGGCTCAGAGAAGAACAGCTGCCAGCAGAGACACTTCTCAAATGCTGGCAGAAAAACTCCTAACAAACGCCTGACTGCAGAAGAATCCTCGGAGCTTGGACTTGCCTCTTGTTCTTGAATTGCCTTTATTCTGGGAAGCAAGCAGAGTGCTGTGTCAATCTGCTATGAAGGAGGCAGAGATATACATAGGATAAGTGCTGCAAATAGGAAATAAGATGAAAGATGGCATTTGGGGCTTTCACAGCTCTTCCCCTCTTAAGCAGAGGGAGAAAAGCCATCCAATTTTGGTGAGGGCAAGAAATTCCGGAGCCATCATTCCAAGATAAGTGGAAAGCAGAGGAGAGAGGAAGTCGAAAGTATGAAAATGATGAAAAATGGAGAGGTGGGAAGAATTGAGTGAGATGTGAACAGAGCGATGGGAAGATAAACTGCCCCTCCCACCCCCCACCCCCACCCCCGGGCAAATGAAATGAAATCAAAGAGAAAAACCCAGTTCTAGGACAAAGAGTGAAGAATTACCTGGCTAGAGAGAAATTTGAAATAGCAAGATAGTAATCACACATGTAGAAAGAGGGACTGGGTAGGAAAGGAATGAAAAAGCTTAATCCATAAAAATGGAATTAGGTGGAAGGCTGATATGACTGTGAGATAAAAGACTAGGCCTGATCAGTAGCATTCCCAAGTAGCTCCATTTGCCCTATCCCCCAAAGCTGACCTTGACCCTCGGCCCTCAAGGTGAGTATCTTCAAAGGCATGAGTGAATGCATAATTAGGTGTCTTTCCATCAGGGGTGGGAAAGGGTGTTCTAGCTATAGTTGAGGGAAGCTCTAGTGGAAAAAAGCCTTATAGTTGGACATGGATTTTAGTCCCACCATTGCCATCAACTAGACATATGACCTTGAACAAATCACCTGACTAACTTCTGTGAGGTGCGTTTGAGCATAGACTCCCATGCATTGCCTATTTGATCTTGATCTATTGAAGCTCTTGATCCTCCCTTACCTACACTTCCTATTCCTTTTTCCATACGGTGATGGATATTAGACTCTGTAGCTTAAAAGCTGCTGCCTGGTATACAATTCTGTACTTTTTAAAATTGAGGTATAATTGATATACAACATTATATCAGTTCCAGGTGTACAATATAATGATTTGATATTTGCAATGCTACATTTTCATACTTGGGTGAATGCTTAGGGTGGGAGAGAAGAGTGACCCCAACTGAATTTGTTCTACAATAGGAAACAGCTCTCACGGAGAAGATCCAGCTTAGGTGCTAGATGAATGGATAGGCAGAGTATGTTTCCTTTTTGTAATGGAGAGATTCATGCTTATACCACCACTCTGTATTATAGAGGTGCCAAGTTGGGATATGTGCTGCTTGAGTCGGGGGGCTCCAGCAGTGTTAGGCCATACAGGGGGGTTTTTAGTAACTATCCACCCAGGATAAAGTGGGAAGGAGGCCTACAGATGACATAAAGTGGAAGCTCCTCAAGGAGGTCCTGAGGGAAACAGCATAACAGTGCTCTGCCAAGGAGATGAGATCTACCTACTTTTGCAAGTAGAAGGCATGGAACTGTAGGTATAGTTGTGCTTCATTTCCCTGAACTGATAGCTCTTTCTGAGGCCAACACAAGAATCTGGGGAATTCATACATATACGAAAGCACACCAGTGTTCAGAAGTGTACTGTGAAATAGTATCGCCCAAACTCGTGAATCACAAACAGCCACGTGATACTGGTATATACAGGAAGTTGCATTCTTCTATCTTACAAATTATAGTATCGATTCACCTTGAGGCAATCATGTGACTTCTCGTTGGCCCGTGAGCATTACTAAGGTTGTTTCATTCGCCAGAAGTCCCTATCGATGTTATGTAAGTTACCTGTAGAAATCCTGTTGCTTCTGCTCTGCCCTCCTGCTTCTCTCTCCTCCACCTCCCCACCCCCTAACCCACCCCAAAAGAGCAAGAATGCAAAATTCCACCCCATTAGAGAGATAAATTGAATGTTATCAACCTTTATTACCTCGTCTATTAGGGGAATTCTGAAATAGCCAGACCTTATTAATTTCCGGTAATAGGTATAAATCCAGGTACTGGGTCACTGGGTCACCATCTGAGTAGGTGGAAGCCTTGGGTGTTGGAAATCCTGGTCTAGGAGACAGGAGAGTCATTAGTGTACCAAGGATTGTAAAAACTATGCTCCATATCTTTGGGGAGGAATGTGGGTTTTGGTTAGAACCTGTCCTCATGGGAAACTAAGGCCATTACCAGTAGGCAGAGTGCCCCATTTGTTTCGCATGTTGAGTTAGTGACAAAGTGTGCTGTTTTGGCAAACCGATTGATTACCATAACCTCTTAAGAGGAGGCCAACACTTCATATGGATGGATGGATTGACAGCAGGGTCAGATAGAGTCTTGCTCAGGATTAGAGCTTTGAGTTAGGGTCTTGCACCGCTAACAGCCATCCTGGAGAAGCAGCATCAGCGTCCCCTGGGAGCCCATCAGGAATACAGAGTCTCAGGTCCCAGGCAGCCCGACTGGATCAAAACTGCATTTGACAAGATTCTTGGGTGATTTGTATGCCCAGTAAAGTTTAAGAAACACTGGGTTAGGGTGCTCCTTTAAAAAAGAATGTAAATGTCTCTTCTAGAAGGCTACCATAGGCCGGTCATGTACAATGTAATGACAACAGCTTAATCAGATTGCTTCTAATTTATCCCTTAGCTAAAATAAGCCAGAATGGGAATTTTGTTTGAAAGGCAGAGAAAATCACCAAACCCCCAATCCCTGACCCCTGCTGTAACCTCAACTCTTACCACCGGGAGCTGGCACCTAGTAGGATTCAACACGTTTTTTGTTATTTGGCTGAATAACTGGATTTACAATAAGAAAGAATATGTGGTGTTCACTATTTGCCATATGCCGAGGTGTGGTATGCAGAATGATGGGTGCCAAAATCTATGTCCTAAGTCCCTGGAACTTGTGACTTTACCTTATATGGCAAAGGGGAGTTAGCTGATTTAAAGGTAAGGGAGAGGATCCTGGCTTATCCAGGTGGGTCCTATATAAACACAGGAGCCCTGAAGAGGGAGGCAGAAAAGGTCAGAATTGGAGATATGGGAAGAGCTAGACTTGCCTTGCTGGCCTTGAGGATGGAGGGCCGCAAGTCAAGGAATGTGGGTAACCTCTAGACCCTGGAAAAGACAAGGAAATGGATTCTTTCCTAGAGCTTTCAGAAAGGAATGCAGCCCTGCTGACACTTTGATTTTTGCCCAGTGAGACTGTGTTGGACTTCTTACAGAACTGTATGACAATCAACTTATGTTGTTTTAAGCCACTAAGTTTGTGGTACATATTTATGGCAGCAATAGGAATCTAATACACCATACTAGCAAACACTTCATTCATTTTGAATATGAAAAACAAACAAAAACTATGTATGTATGTATGTTTGCATGTATGTATGTATGTATGTATGTACCATCTATCTTTAATTTTCTCTCTCTCTTATATCCCTTGGAGTTCAAGTGCATATTGCTTTAGTTAATCCCATTCTCAGTTCATGGAATATTATCATCTATCCATAGAAGAACCCTCTCACTTTTTAAGAAAAAAAATTTTATTTTATAGTTTTTTTCCCCTTCCCTTCCTTTTTTCATCCACCGTTCCCAACCCTATTGCCCTCCTCCATAGGCATCCACTATAATATATTTAATATAGTCCTTGCAATCCATCTGACAGATCCTTATTTAGATATATGGGCACCCTTACAAAAATATACAA
Source organism: Rhinolophus sinicus (assembly GCF_057876585.1). Lineage (NCBI taxonomy): Eukaryota > Metazoa > Chordata > Mammalia > Chiroptera > Rhinolophidae > Rhinolophus > Rhinolophus sinicus. The sequence goes on along the minus strand of NC_142517.1, from coordinate 60,869,530 downwards.
GGCTGATGTATGTGGGTGTGTAATACATAAATGGAATAGTGCTGTGAATCTCATTCTGTTTTTCACTTTTCTCCCTCAGCTCTGTTTTTGAGATCAATTGAGGTTGCCTCTATAAAAATCTAGTTCATTATCCTGTTTGTACTGCATGTTTTATTTGTATATCCTTAGAGATGGACACCTAGGTTGGCCCCAGCAGTGCAGCAGTGAGCTCCCTTAGGTGTATCTCCATGTGTTCCCTGGAAGAGTTTCCCCGGGTGTAGACCCAGGGGCCAGCTTGCTGGATTTTAAGGTACTTGATTGTCCTTCCGAGTGACTGCACCAGCAGTGAGTAAAGGCCCTATTTTCCCATCTCCTTACAAATGCTTGGTAATATCTCACCCAAAAATCACTTATAGCTGTGGGCTACGACGAGCTGTGAAAGGAAGTATAGATGATTTAGTGGAAATCATGTTGTGAATGCAGAATGGGCAGGGATAAATTAGGAAATAATTCTTGGAGAAAGAGAGTCTTAGAAGAAGCGACAGATGGTCTGGGAAGGTGAACGCCATCTAGGCAGGATGTGTGCAGGGCTCCCAGGGGCTCAGACGGATCACCGCTATGGTCCTTATGGACTGGGGAGATCTCTCTTCTTTTGACATAACTATCTGGCACTCAGGCGACGCTGTTTCCAGCCTCTCACCTCAGGAAAGAGGTCTTTTCTGACATTCCCTGGGAATGTGAGGGGCTCTCAGCTTCCAACTCCCCCTCTTCTTTAACCCTCTCTTCTCCACTTTGTAACTTTATACAATTTGTAAAATCGATGAGTTTTGACAGGTGCATGCCACCACCACCATCAAAAATCAACACTTGGAACATTTGTATCATCCCCCGAAGTTTCCTTTACACGTTTGCAGTCCATCTTTTCCTCTGCCCCTAGCTCCACGGAACGACTGATCTGCCTTCTGTAACCACAGGAAAGTTCGCTTTTTCCAGAATTCTGCATAAATAGAATTTTATAGTATATACTCTTTTGTGTCTGGCTCTTTTCCTTCAACATAATTATCGTGAGGGTCATTTTATTGGCATGTCAATAATTTATTCCGTCTTATTGTCGAATAGTATTCCATTGTATAACTATATCACATTTTGTTTATCTACTTGTTCAGAGACATTTGAGTTGTTTTCTGTTTTGGGCTATTATGATCAAAGCTGCAATGAATATTCATGTACAAACTCTTGTGTTTGCTTTAATTCTCTTGGATAAATAGGAGTTCAATGACTGAATTAAATGACAGATGTATGTTTAATGTTTTTTTTTTTAATTGCCACTCTTTTTCCAAGTGGCTGTACAACTTTACATTACAAACAGCATTGTAGGAGAGTTTCAGTTGGTTCATCTCCTTGCCAACAGTAAATATGGTCAGTCTTTTTAACTTTTTGTCATTCTAATTGGTGCGCCATGGTATTTCATTATGATTTTAATTAGGATAATGACTAATGCTCAACACAAACTACTGACATTGAGCATTTTTCATGTGCTTATTGGCCATTCATATCTTATTTGGTGAAGTGTTGCTTCAAATTTTTTGTCCATTTAAAAATTATATTGTATTTTTATTATTGAGCTATAAGTGTTCTTTATATATTCTGGGTATAAATCCTTTGACAGACATGTGTATTGCAAATATTTTCTCCCATTCTGTGACATAACTTTTCATTTTTTAAACAGTGTCTTTCAAAGAGCAACATTGAAAATTTTTGATTAGGTCCAATTTATTAATTTTTTTAGATAAATTGGTGTTTTTATTAAACACCAATCATTTGTGTTTTTTGTATACTAAGAAGAAATCTCCACCTACCCCAAGGTTACAGATCTTCTCTTGTGTTTTCTTCCAGAAATTGTATAGTTTAAGATTTTATACCATTTGTTCAGAATCTTAGCTTCCTCCTTAGATCTCTGAGAGCCTTGGGTCCATCAGGTTTTCCTGGAAGGGTGAGAAGCATCTCTCTTGAAAAAACTTTTTTTTCAATTACAGTGGACATACAGTTTCAGATGCACAACATAGTGGTTAGACATTTCTATAACTTCCAAAGTGATTACCCTGGAAAGTCTAGTACACATAGGAAATACAGTCAAAAATATTATAACAACAGAAGTATCTCTTTTTATCTATAGCAAAATAAACCTTGAGACCTAGCTGGAGTCCTCTGATAATATCATCAGCCATTTGGGCTCACAGCCACACAAACATACAGAAGAAAATTTAGAAATTTCCCTGAGTGGTTCCTCCTACTTAGGTACTGTAATGTAGAATATGACAAGTTGCTCCATCTGGACCCTAAATGAGATTCATATCCCTCTGAAGAAAAGTAGGCATGGGTGCCAGGAGCTGATTTGGCTAAAGGAAGTGAGAAGGTGTTTTCTCTCAGGCACCTGGAAAGTAAAGGGGGATCAGGAGGGAGCAAGGTGTCTACACTGGGTATTTATAATGATTTATAATGAGCAATGTTCTAGTGACTCAGACAAACTGAGGGACATGATTTCACAACTGATGCTGTAAAGCAAAGGCGCGCCAAGTTGGCACCCAGGGAAAGTGCCCTACAGAGGTCTTCTTCCCCACTTCACACAGACTCAACATGGTTTTAACCAGGGAAGACTCTGGGGGTATAGGACTTCTTTGGTACTGTGGGAGTTTGTAGCTCTGGAAGCTCTAAGAGCCACTAACGTTGGCACGGATGTCAGCACAGTCGCAGAAAAAAGTGGGGACTGAGATGAAAAACAGGAGAAAGGTTCTTGAGTGCATGAGAGACTCCCATTGGGAACTCTCAAAAATGCAGAGCGGAGGGTTAGTGCCAGTACCAAGATGGGAAATGAGATCTGGGTACAGTTACAATGGAAATGACTGGCCCAAGTGAGTGCTACTGATTACTTACAGCCATTAAGAAGGAGAAGGTAAGAAAGAACAGCATGGCATGTTTTCTGATTGTTGCAGCCATGAAAAAATCAAGGGGTAGAACTGCAGAGTTATCTGAAAGGCTCTCCCTAAGAGGGTCATGCATTTAGGATCTGACTCATTAATTATTATCCTTAGTGTTGCTCTGTAGGTGCTGCTTTCTCTGAGGCTAACTGGTATCAAGGTTTGATGATATTTGTCTCACAAATTATTTAGAAATTACAAAGGGAAAAATGTATTTTATAATCCAGGTCACATTAACTAGGTGATCAAACAGTGTCACTGCTAGTAGAACAACCTGATATTATAAACTTGTTGGAATATATTAATATTATATAGTACACAGCATTGCTTATGAAGTATTCTTGCCAAAAGTGAATCTAATCAAGCTTCCAGGCCACCACTGTCCAACAGAAATATAATGTGAGCCACATGTAATTTTAAATTTTCGAGCAGTTACCCAAAGCACAGGCAGTGAAAGAAAAAATAGCTAAATTGGACTACATCTAAATTAAAAACTTCTGTGCCTCAAGGGGCACAAATAACACAGTGAAAATGTAACCCAAGGATGGGAGAAAAAATTTGCAAGTCATATATTTGATAAGGGATTGATATCTGGAATATATAAAGAACTCCTACATCTTAACAGCAAAATACTATATTAAAAAATGGGCAAAGGACTTCAATAGACATATCAACAAAGAAGATATTCAAATGATTAATAAACACATGAAAAGATGCTCTATATCACTAACCATTCAGAAAATGCAAATCAAAACCACAATGAGATCACACCCATTAGAATGCCTATTATCAACATAATAGAAAATAACAAAAGTGTTGGTGAGGATGTGTAGAAATCACCCATTGCTGATGGGAATGTAAAATGGTATAGCCTCTATGGAAAAGAGTATGTCAATTCCACAAAAAATAAACATAGAATTACCACATGATCTAGTAATACCACTCTGGGTATGTACCCAAAGAACTGAAAGCAAGGACTCGAACAGATATTTGTATAACTGTTCAAGGTAATACACGTGTACCAAAGTATATGTATTCATAGCAGCATTTTTCACAATAGGCAAAAAGTAGAAGCAACTCAAGTGGCCATCAATGGATGAATGGACAACCAAAATGTGGTATATACACACAATGGAATATTACTCATCCTTAAATAGAAAGGAAATTCTTATATATTTTACAAAACGGATGAACCTTGAATATATGATGCTAAGTGAAATAAACCAGACACCAAAGGACAAACATGATTCCACTTATTTCAGGTACACAGAGTAGTCACATTCATAGAGACAAAAAGCAGAATGGTGGTTGCCAGGAGCTGGGGAGAGGAAGGAATGGGGAGTTAGTGTTTAATGGGTATAGTGTTTCAGTGTGGGAAGGTGAAAAAATTCTGGAGATAAATGGTGGTGATGGTTACATAACATTATTAACACGTTGCATACGGTGGGGTTTAAATCCCTCATACCCCTCTGTTCCGGCAGGTTTTTAAAAGAAACTACTTTAAAATGCACTCTTCTCTTTAAAGCATAAATGCTTCTATGTCATTTATTATTTTTCTATAAATAATAGATTCTACAAATAAATTATTCTATAAATAATTATTCTACAAATAATTCACTAAAATATGCAAAGTAAAAAGTCAACAGTAAAAACGAGAATTCTCATTATCCGTCCTTAACGCATGGCTCAGAAAAAAACGAAGATTCTCGTGATCCGTATGCAACGTGTTAATGTACTTAATGCTACTGAATTGTATACTTAAAAGTAGTTAAGATGGTAAATTTTATGTTATGCATATTTTACCACAATAAAAGAGCTATAAATGGGGGGTTTCCAGTCAAGATGATGGAGTAGGTAAACACTGCTCATCTCCTCTCAGGCCCATATCAATTACAACTAAACCACAGAACAACCATTATTGAGAATTGCCTGAAGTCTAGCTGAACTGAGGCCCGACAACTACGGACGTAGAGAAGAAGCCACCTCGAGACTGATAGGAGGGGCAGAGATGTGGAACGGGCTGGTTCCACACCCACGTGTGACCATTAAAAATCAGGAGAGATATCTTGTCTGTGAAGGTTCCCCTCCCCACCGAAGGGTCCCACCCCCTCCCCAGCCCAGGGTTTCAGTGCTGGGGCAAGAAGTCCCCATAATTCCTGGCTGTGAAAACCAGCAGAGATTGTGACTGAGTTAGACAAAAGGCAGCTACACTTTCAGGCACTCCTCTGAAAGGGACTGTGCATGGACTTCCTCGCTGATGAACTTGCTCTGAGCTCCAGCACTGGGACAACAGCTCAAAAGATGCCAGGAAAATACAGGGAGGAAGTAAAGTGTCTGGCTTCAGATTGAGAGCTAGAGGGGCAGTTTTTTCCCCCGGATGGAGGAGCTGGTGGAAGCCATTGTTTATTTGTTGAGCCCTCCCCTTCTCTGCACGCAGACACAAGCAGACACCATATCTGAGTCTCCATCCAACTGGCTATCACCATTCATTTGTCCTGCCTTAGTGATTCCCTGAGACTATGCCCCATCCAATTTTCTGACACATCCAAGCTGCTTCCAGTGGCTTTTCTGTATAGACAGTCAGCCTTGGCTCATGTTGTGGACTTTCCTAAAATCTCTTAAAGGTTCACAAAACCCAAACAAGCAACATCTGGCTTTGGCATGTCCCATGCCTCTGGCTGAGCAGCCCTGAGTCCAGCACTAGCAGCACTTGGCCCAGGTTTGCAGCTTGACCTCTCAAGGCCCCTCCAAGTACAGCGCAGGCACTGGCCACCTTTGGATTGCTTTGTGGTTCATGCCAGGTGGCCCTGGGCAGGTCACAGACTGCAGCTGAACTTGGCCTGCAGTGAGTCCCCTCCCAGGAGACTCTGGAGCTGGCAGGCCCAGTGTCCAGCTTTGTATTGGGCTGGAGCATCACCCGGCAATCTTCAAGTATAACACACCCAAAGGGCAGACTGGGAAGTCACCAGAGCCCCACTAAAGGGAACCCTGCTCTGTAGGGTCAGCCCCTGCACAACAGCTCCTCCACTGTAGTCACAGCCAGTCCTCATAACCAATCAACCTGAGCGTCAATCCCTCCCACTGACATGCGATCAGCAATCAAGTCTCAACTGTAACAGGAGGGCACATACAACGCACACAAGGGACACACATGGAGTATCCTGCTCTGGTGACCAGAGAGACTGCACCACGGGGTCGCACAGGACAGATACCTACTAACTTAGGTTATTCTACTAAGACCCGAAGGCATAGTAGCCCTACATAGAGACAAACACAGGGAGGCAGCAAAAATGCGGAGACAAAGAAACATGTCCCAGTAAAAGAACAGAACAAAGCTTCAGAAAACAAGAACGAAACAAAATGGAGGCAAGCAATCTACCAGACGCAGAGTTCCAAACACTGGTTATAAGGATGCTCAGTGATCTCAGGGAGAACTTCAACAAAGAGGTAGGAAACATAAAAATGGAGATAAGAAATATAAAAAAAAAAATAGAATTAAAGACTACAATAACTGAGATGAAGAATACATTAGAGGGAATCAACAATAGATTAGGTGAAGCAGAGGATTGAATTAGCAATTTAGAAGATAAGGTAGCAGAAGACACCCAATAAGAACAGCAAAAAGATCAAAGAATCCAAAAAATTGAGGGGAGTTTAAGGGGCCTCTGGGACAACATCAAGTGTACCAACATTTGCATCATAGGGGTACCAGCAGGAAAAGAGAGAGAACAAGGAATTGAAAATCTATTTAAAGAAATAATGACTGAAAACTTCCCTAACCTGGTGAAGGAAATAGACATACAAGCCCAGAAAGTGCAGAAAGTCCCAAAGAAGAAGAAGAACCTAAAGAGGCCCCCACATCAAGACACATTATCATTCAAACGCCGAAGATTAAACACAAAGAGAGAATCTTAAAAGCAGCAAGAGAAAAGCAGTTAGTTACTTACAATGGAGCTCTCATAAGACTGTCAGTTGACTTAGTAACAGAAACTTTGCAGACCAGAAGGGATTGGCACAAAATATTCCGTGATGAAAAGCAAAGACATACAACCAAGATTACTCTACCCAGCAAAGCTGTCATTTAGAATGGAAAGACAGATAAAGAGCTTCCCAGACAAGGAAAAGTTAAAGGTTTTCCACACCACCAAACCAGTATTACAAGGAATGTTAGAAAGACTTCTTTGAGACAAAAAAGTCAAAGATACGAATAATAAAATGGCAATAACAATACATTTATCAACAATTACTTTAAGTGTAAATGGTTTAAATGCTTCAATCAAAAGATAGGGTAGCTGAATGGATAAGAAAACAAGACCCTTACACATGCTGTCTATGAGAGACTCACTTCAGATTGAAAGACACACACAGACTAAAAGAAAAGGTCTGGAAAAAGATATTTCATGAAAATGGAAATGAAAAAAACAAAAAGCTGGGGTAGCAATGCTTATATCTGACAAAGGAGACTTTAAAACAAAGGCTATAACAAATGACAAAGAAGGATCCAGTAATCTCACTTCTGGGTAATTATCCAAACCCAAAATGCTACTTCGAGGGGATGTGCTCATCCATATGTTCATTGCAGCATTGTTTACAATGGCCAAGATGTGGAGGCAGCCTGGGTGTCTGTCGATGGAAGAATGGATAAAAAGGAGGTGGTACAACGGAATGTTGCTCAGCCATGGAAGGGAATGGGTTCTTGTCATCTGTGGTGGCACGGGTGGACCTGAAGGGTATTGTGCTGAGTAAACTATGTCAAACAGTGAAAGACAGATGCAATGTGATTTTGCTTATATGAGGTCTGACAATTAAGTTCGCAGACTTGCTGCAATGATGTTACTAACCTTTTTTTGATATCAGAGGGATTATTCTTTATGAGTTTGTACCAATTGGACAAACAGTTAACCAAGTTTACTATTTGGAAGTGCTGAAAAGGCTGCATGAAAAATTAGATGACCTGAACTTTTCGCCAACAATTCATGGCTCTTGCATCATGACAATGCACCAGCTCACACGGCACTGTCTGTGAGGGACTTTTTAGCCAATAAACTAATAACTGTATTGGAACACCCTCCCTACTCACCTGATCTGGCCCCTAATGACTTCTTTCTTTATCCGAAGATAAAGAAAATATTGAAAGGAAGACATTTTGATGACATTCAGAACCTCAAGGGTCATACAATGACAGCTCTGATGGCCATTCCAGAAAAAGTTCCAAAACTGCTTTGAAGGGTGGACTAGGCACTGGCATCAGTGCACAGCTTCCCAAGGGGAGTACTTCAAAGGTGACCGTAGTGATATTCAACATTGAGGTATGGAGCACTTTTTCTAGGATGAGTTCGCGAATTTAATTGTCTGACCTCATATATGGAATCTAAAGAACAAAATAAATAAACAAACAAAACAGAAACAAATTCATAGATACAGAGAACATTTTGATGGTTGCCAGATGGGAGGAGGCTGGGAATCAGTGAAAAGGGGGAAGGGATTAAGAAGTACAAATTGATTGCTACAAAGTAGTTAGGGGATGCAGGGTATAGCATAAGGAATATAGTCAACAATAGTGTAATAAGTATGTATGGTGTTAATTGGATACTAGATTTATTGGGGTAATAGATGGGAGGGGTGTTGGGGGAAGAGTGAAAAAGTTGTAGGCATTAAGAAGTACAAATTTGTAGTTACAAAATAGTCACAGGGGGTGTAAAGTACAGCATAGGGAATATAGTCAATAATATGGTAATAACTAGGTATAGTGCCAGGTGGGTACTAGACTAGGCAGGGGGATTACTTCTTAAGTTATATAAATGTCTAACCACTATGCTGTATGCCTGAAATTAGTATAATGTTGAATGTCAACTGTAATTGAAAAATTAAAAATGGGGGGAAAGGGTGAAGAGGAATAAGAGGTTCAAATTTCCAGGTATAAAATAAATAACTCGTGGGGATGTAACGTACAGCATGGGGAATATAGTCAATAATATTGTGATAGCGTGGTACGGTGTCAGATGGTTGCTGGACTTATGGTGACTACTTCTTTAGGTATATAAATGTTGAATAACTATTGTGTACACCTGAAACTAACATAATATTGTATGTCAGCTATATTTTAATAAAAACCTTAAAAAGAAAAATATTGTTTCAAAGAAACAATGCAAACATTGAAAGGTAGTGCAATCTGTTATAATATGGAAGTTAAACCATGTTTTCTGTGTTTGAAAGCTAGAAGGAACACATCTTTATAAGTCCTTATGTTCAAAATATCCCTATTTTTCTTAGGGATTCCTTGTTGCCCAGTTTGTAATACAAAATTGTTATCAGTCCTCATTCTCAAATAGGTAGACTATAAAATGTGAATGTATTCACCAGCCATTATCTAGAACATTAATAATTTAGCGCAAAATTATAATAGTTGAAGCATGCTTAGCCCACAAGGAAACTAGAGGCATGCACACTGTAAAAATTAAAAAATAAAATTTAAAAAAAAAAGCTATAAATGGCATTCTTACAACAACTGTGTATATTTAATATCATGGAATTTTTATTAACTTCTTAGGTAAAATAGTGGTATTGTGGTTATAGAAGACAATATCCTTATTCTTAGGAGATGTATTCTGATTTATTTGGGGATAAAGTGTTATGATATCTGTGACTTATTTTCAAATGGTTCAGAACAATATATAACAATAAACAAAAATAACCCTAAATATACATGTATGCACACCACACCTATAGAGCAAATGTGGCAAAACGTTAACAACTGGTAAATTAGGAGGAGCATATACGGGTAGTCATTGTTTTATTCTTATACTTTTTCTGTATGTTTGAAATGTTTACAGTAAACATAGGGACAGGAAGGAGAAGGTAGCCTCAGGAAATGCCCAAATCCTATTCCCAGACAAGGGACATAGTCTTCTCTCTCTTCTCAACAAAGTTCCTAAGGGAAATATATGCAAAGGGAGCAATGACAAAGGAAAGTCGCTCTTCACTGAGCTTGTGTTTGGAAGCTAAGTGCTTCTCTTTGTTAGGTGGCCCAGAGCACATGGCCTTGGCCAGAGGCTTACTGTGCTTCTCCTTCCTCTAAGCATAAACCCAAGTTTGGGGACCTTCCTCATGGGACAAGACCCCAAAGAGATGAGTGTACAGCAGCAAGCATGAGAGAAAACTGCGAGCCAGACGCCGTCTTCAGCAATGCAAAGGGAAGAGGAAATAGGAGAGTGGCAGAGAGAGGGACACCATCATTTACTAAGTGATGTCTACTCAGCGTGTTTAGTATTTCTCCATCATATTGATATGACTTCTTCTTGTGGTGCACAAATGAGGGGCCTGGAGAGAAGTGAAGACGGCTTGAGTTTCTTCTCTTTCCAGAGGCAAAGGGTGAATGGATGGAGGTGCTTAGTCAATATCTGAAGTCCACCCTTCCACCCTCATAATTATCTCTAGCACCATGGAAGGTATGCAGGCCATTGTTTTTAGGGGAGTTGTGAAAAGAAGTTCCAACTCGGAGAGGTTGGAATCAGGCAAAGCAGTATTGTTGTTGCTTCCCTGAAGCTGTGTCCACCAACAGAGACGTCAACCAGAGGAGAAGGTACTTTGAGTTAAAATGCTTAGGAGCCTAGAGAGAAAATTGAGTACAAATAATGACTTATTAAAGGCCAAAGAATCATATGATGTAATGTTAGTAAAAGAGGTACAACTTACCTGGAGTAATCATCTACTTCTGGCCCTTCCTAAAATGCTACCTTTCCTTCTTTTTAACTTAGTTTCTAGAATCTGGTAACATAGAGGTTCAGACCATAGGTGTAATTCAGGTCCTGCCGTTTGGAATACTGTGGACACAAAGTAACTGGGTTCTCTTTGGTATAAATTATTAACACTATGACTCCTAATTTAGCCTCACCTGTAAATGTTTTACAGCAGGGATGACCTCATGGAAAAAGAAAGGGTAGCAGGTGAGATTATGGGGAAAAGGAAAGAGAAAGTAGTAATCCCTTCAAGCAAAATAGGAAACCTCTGACTTCCATGCAACCTAACTGGATGGTGTCAAGTTGAACCACCATAAGTTGAGTCAACCACAACTTTGCTTGCAGCTTCTTCCAAATTCTGGTCTTTCGCCAACTTCCTGAAATACTCAGACCATCCTTGGCTCACAGTGAAAACTACTTCCTTTGATGCCTCACTGTGTCTTTTCTTACATGTTTAGAAGAAAAGCAATGCCTTTAGCTGAAGTAGTTACTTGTTTCAGAGGCACATTGACTTCATCTGATCAGGAATGTGTCCATCCTATGTTGCTGTTATGACGCCTCACAATGACTTAACCCCAAGGGACTTGGCATAGTGAGGCAGCCAGGTAGTTGTAAATAGGTATTTTAAATACACAGTCTGCGTCCCGTTGGATTCTCATGTACCACCTCTGGGGGAATGTGGCTTCCCCTCACCTTCACCTGTTAAAAATCACTGCTTGTAATGAAAAATATTACTGATGTGGAGCCAGACAAACATTGCCAGCCACTGCATCAGGGGAAGAGGAGGAAGTGGTCATCTGTGTTCTCTGCCCAATTATCTTCTTGGCCTGGGACTATGGATTCAAGGTCACAGCCTTGCGCCTCAAAAACACATGGAACAGTTGCTCAGGGACGGGTAGATTTAACTTCTTTCCAATTTGGTTTTCCCATCTGGAAATATGGGGCAAGTCTGAGAGACACTGAAGCAGACCCTCAGGCCTTACCGTGTCAGTGGCCTCCAGACATCTTCCAACCACCAGTGTCTGCATTTTGATGCCGGGGGACTTTATCTGGCACTCTGGAAGATCACTAGGCCCAAGATACATGGAAATTCAGAAGTTCTGGAAAATTAACTGCCCTACCCTCCTCCCTTCAGAGCCTCCTTGAACCAATGAGTGAGGATGGGAGATGATGTATAAATATCCCAGCAATCTCATCCCTTGAGTGGGATAATTCTGAGGTGTGTGTTTTACAGTTTCCCAGCAGGATTAAACTATAGTTGTCTACTGTGTAGTTGGCTTAATAATTCACTTTTTATTGGCTGTCTTCCCCTGTCTGACTCACTTCCTCACTCTCTTACTGGTATTTCCTTGGATTAACTCCCAAATAAACTACTTGCTCTTAAACTCTTGTTTCAGGGTCGGCTCCTGGAAGACCCCAAACTAAGACAATTCTCTAGAATAAGTTAGCTTCACTAAATACATATTGTTGCTAAATGAGACACCCTGTGCCTCCTCTTGTTCCTCTCTCTTCTCATCCAAGGCAGCTGGGCCTGTACCCAGAAATTTGTGGGGTATGCTGTGTGTACTTCCCTCTTTGAAGAGCCTGGTATTGTAAAACCATGTTCACAGGCTTTGGGGAGTCTCCTCACTGTGATGTGAATTGTTAAACGAAGGAACATTGGCCACAATGGGAAGAAAGTGGATCATATACTTATTGATGGTGGGTGAGAGGAGCTATCTTTAATGAGAGTGACATCTCCTAAACTATGTTCCCTGGGGTGTGGGGAGATTCTTAACAGGTGGAAACCTCTAAAGCAGGTTCTTGTGGTAAACCGGGAATTGCTGAATTAAGCAGGAACTATTTTATGGTAAGACTTCTCAGGACTTTCAGTAAGACAAAGTCCATAGTGATTCTTTGAGAGAGGGGTCACATGTAAGGTGTTTTCCACATCTCTCTGACCGTAGACCTTTTGAGGAAGCATCTATTAATGCCCCTTTGAAAACAGTTTGGGAAATGATGGTAGAGAGACATACATTTTCCTTCTCACAAATGCATGTCTTTCAATCATGAGTGTTTTGAAATGAGTTCCGGCCTCCATCCCAGTGGTTGAAATGTCTTCTTCCTTCTCTCTTCTCTGTGAAACTAGACTTTAGCGGGGCTGTTACTCCTTATTATATTTAAGGTGCCATAATCATCACAACACCCAGCAATTGCCTGGCCTGTGCAGTCTCCAGACTGTGTTCCCACATATCAATCCTCACCACAACCATGAACGTAGGTAGGTTTATAGATCCTTATTTAATAGGTGCGGAGACTAAAGTTCAGATGTTTTCCCAGGATCACGTGGTAGTACATCAATACAGAAAAATTGGAATTTGAAGCAAGCAACACAAGCAAGGGACTCTTTATTTTCTCTATGTGGTCTGAACTTGGAGTAAAGATTCAGTTAAGAGACAACTTTTCTCAGACTTTGGGGTGTGAAAAGGTCACTGGACAAGGCCAAGAAAGAGGAAAACGAAAACACATCAATCCTCAGAGTGTGATGTATGATTCGTCCAGGGGGACTGCAGGCAGGGTCCATCACACCACAGAAGGTAGATGGCATCTTGGATGGCATCACGGCTTCCATAGCAAACTCTGGGTTTGAATTTTTGCTCCATCATTTACCAGTTGTGTGACTTTGGGAGAGTTACTGAAATAATCTGAACCTCAGTTTCCTCATCTGTAAAACAGAGAGAATACTGTTTCTCATGGGGTTGCCGTGAGAATGAAATTAGATAATGGACCCAAACCTCTTCACACAGAAAATGCCTGGCACATACAGTAGGAATGAAAAAGAAAAAGTAGTTGTTATTATTAGTAGAATAGTATCCATAACTTTTACTCTCTGGCATGAATTAATCATTTAACAAAAGCCAGACGTCTTCTTTGTTGGTGCCTTACTAGAAACAGTGCTATTTTCTGATGACTTCTGGCAATAGTTTTCAAAATTCTTTTTGTTTGTGTTTGGTTTTATTTGTATAAGAATAGAACTAAATGAGATAGGTCTTTGCAATGTTTTGCTCTCCAACTAAATATCTCGTCAACACTCCCTCACCCTCCACACTGCCCCTTGAAAAGAAGAAACAAAAAGAACAAATTGAGAAAGTATGGAACGACAATTCAGAAGCTTGAGTGTTTTCCATTTTGGCTTTTCTTGGAATAATTTGATGAAAAGCCTGTGCTGTGGTTTTAAATGGCATTGGGATGCCCGTTTTCTGTCCCTACCCCTAAGCTCCTGAACATGATTGATATTTCTTGATTTTAAGCTGGTGCAGATTTATGAGACTTTGCTCACCATAGTGGAGGTTATTGGAGGTTTAAAGGGATTATGCAGGTCGAGCAGCACATGGGGGTGTGTAGGTTTTTTCGTGTGTGTTTTTTTTTAATCTGCATTTTCACGTTAACCACTTTTCAAGGATTCTCATAGCCTGAGTCTGAATCTATTTATTTTGGGCAGAGAAGTGAATTTTCAGGATTTCTCTTCGATGGAACAAAAATCTATCCCTCTATTACTTCTTGCTTTGTGTTCTGGGTTGTGCCTCTGCCCTGCACCTCTTCATCTTCCATGGTTAGCTTGCTCTGTCTTCTCTGGGGTTTCCCTTCTCTCTGTCCCTGTCCTCCCTCAAGTGTTGGCTCAGCCTCTGATCCATGAACCTAACGGCAGCTGGAGGGAGCCTGAGATTTCCCTGCACTTGGCTTCTCGGTTAGGGGAGCCTAGGGAACCCACTGGCAGGGGAGGGCTACTAAGGTGGGTGATAGCTGCATGGGTGGGACCGCCTTAGGCCACAGGGGTGACAGATCCCCATGTTTACACCAGAGGGTGCAATGACTCCGTGGCTGAGAGGGCCCGGCGGGAGTCAGGAGTTTCCAATGAAAGCGCCCATTCAAGACAAAGCTCGTGAAATTCCCAGGCATTTAGGTGTAGGAGAAGCTGAATTGAGCAACACTGAAAGCAGGTTTAGGGCACAAAGCGGGCACACAGGCGTTGCCATATTCTACCAATGCTGGGAAGGACCAACCTTCTTCTCATTGCCAGTAATTATTCTCTCAGCCTCCACATCTTGCCTCTCAGGTTTCTTCCAAGTCCTAGCTCTGCCCACCCTGTCAAGTCAGTGTGGGTGTGGGGAACATAAACTCATTTTAATATCAGCCCGAACCAGACATCTCTGGGAAGGAGATCAGAGAAGCTATTCTCAAGGCGAGTAAAAATAACTTTTGTGAGTATATACCCTATGACTCTACTTATATAAAACCCCAGAAAAGACAAATTTAATCTAGAGTGACAGAAGCAGACTGGGGCTACAGCAGGAGAAGACCAACTGCGAGGGGCACAAGAGAACTTTTTCGGATGCTGGAAACGTGTTTCATCTTGGTTACGGTGATGGTCGAATGGGTATATAAAGTAAAATCTCATTAAAATGTGCAATTAAAATAGGCGTAAATTATACCTTGATTTTTAAAAATGTTATCTGCTGTGCACCCACCCTCTTTGTCCCCTTAGCGTGGACAATGGAGAGCTGAGTACAGAATGCTCCCCCATCCATGGATGATGGTTCAACCAGCTTGTACCATGTACCCACGCAGGGCATGGGGGTCAGCCAAAGCAGCAGATGATGCGAATTGGTTCCCATCGACTCTGCAATGCTTTCTGTGCCTTCCCATTCCCTGAGTACCACCTGACTGACAGGGTCAAGTGGGAACAGGCAGTCGGGAAATGTCGGAGGGAAGCCACATTAAACAGTTAGCAGGAAGAGACAACAAAAGGGTGAATGACCACACAGATGATAAGAAATAGTTGACTTTGGAGTGTGAACTGCGCATGGTAAGGAAGTGCAAAGGGATTGGTGATGTGGAGCAGATGCTCATTAGAAATCAAACCAACCACACCAAATGGTCCTGGCATCTGGATAACAGCTTTTCACCAACTCCATCTTTTCCACATCTCTAATTAAATTTTTGATATTGCTTAAGTCAGGCACAGTGCCCTATTCATTCTGACTTCCAAATAACCATTGTAAAGTTGGCCAGGCTCACCCAGATGATGACGATGTATGTAGACCAAGGATGGAGTTTAGATTTAGGATACTGGATTTTTTCCCTCGCTGTGTGACCTTCTGAAAAAAATCACTTTGTTTATTTGTTCACTTATTTGTTTATTCACTAAAATTATCAAGCACATGCTACAAATCAGGCAGTGTTCAAGACACTGGGTATACATGGCTCTAGGTTTCGCTTTCCTGATTTATAAATGCTCGTTCTGGGAACCCTGCACCATCCTACCACTGCGCCAGTGGACGGCGTGGATAGTGGTGTGGTCCGGCTCTGAGACCGTGAATGCTGCCAGCGCTTCAACAACAAACGCTGTAACTAACAGGTATAACAAAGAGAGGCCTCCCTAACTTCTCTGGTCTGTCTCTTTCCCAAAGGGTAACTCTAGGCCACTTAAAGCATCTTTGCCATAAAAATGAAATTAAGATTTTAGTTTTGTTTGTTGAAATCAATTTTGAAATTAATTCCCTATTGCTTCAAAGCACAAACTCCTATGTAGTTATAAACGAACATTTGATATAGTGCCAGGCAGTAGACCACGGCTATTGTCCAGCCTTTCTCCCTGATTTGCAGTGTCCCCGGTCTCGCCTGCCCCATCTTCAAGAAAATTTAGAAGTCAATAGACACAAAACTGCTTGTCTTCCTGCAGTCCTTCTCACATTTATCTCCAAACATACGTATCTGTTCCCTTTCAGATCATCAAATGAACTCTTACAAGAGTCTAATAGACTTGGATTCAAGTTCTACTCTCTCCATTTGTGATATGTGACCCAGGGAAAGTTCCCTAACCTTTCTGTGGCTCAGTTTCTTTGTCTGGAAATGAGAATAACAATATCTACTTTGAGTTGTTGTGTAGTTCATATAAGCTAATGAATATAAAAATGCACGGCATGGTGTTTAGCCAATCAGAGAAAACCAATTGGTGTTTGTTCTCAAAGCCTAGCAGAAATGAAGTTTAGTGATTGAAGAGAACATGTCCACCATAGAATAAGAAGTATTCCACTGATCCTTGGAATGGAGGAAACAGGATCTTCAGCCTTTGTTGAGTGAGTGACTACTGTGGGGGAATAGCACCTTCAGATTATTAAGTTCAGAAGTACATATTATCTATCTGGGAGAAGGGTTGACATTCTAAAAGGGGAAATAAGTTATCCACATGCCCTTGACCCAAGAATGGGCGAGTTTTTTCTTTAACCCAGCACCTAGTTATAGAAGGAATTCATCTGGAACAATGATGGAGGAAAAGTCATGCCCCAGCTAGCTGTGATGGCTACATCAGCAGATGCCACAGTCAGATTACGTCTACATTCCCCCAGGAAAGGTTGACATCTCCTGTTCCAAAGTAGGCACTGTTCCACCCGACAGGTCAAACTGTGTGTCACAAAGAGGGCTGAGAACCTGAAGATATAGTGTGCCTGCTGAGCCAAGAACAACAGACAATTGGCGCAGGCTGTGATTAAAGTTGGTTGGAATTCACGACCGGCAGAACAATGACCGCATTCATGAACTGCACTTCTGCTTATTGTCCTGTTCCAAGGTCCTTCATCTTTCCTACACGTGGACAGCCAGCCAGCTGTGCTGAGAGATTTGTGGTGTTAACACCTGGATGTGTTGGATGGATTTGATTACTGTGTAATAATATGTAACACGAATGATTTGAAAATATAGTTAAAGTATATAAACCTTTGTAATTACTAGAAGCCCCAAATAAAGCCCACTCGACTGTAGAGCTCCGTATGACAGGGACCATATCTGTTCTTTTTACTGATTTCCATCTGATATCAAGCACAGAGCTTCTTGAGTAAGCAAGCATCCTAGTTTGCCCAGGACTCTCTTGGTTTTAGCACTGAAAATTTCTTTGTCTCTGAAAACCTCCCAGTTACAAACTGAAATAATTGGTCACCCAATCCTGGCACGTATTACGTGCTCAATAAATTTTTGTCAAAAAAATAAATAGTTGGCGTGCAACCGGAATTATAATGCAGTAAGTTGGATTAACTGCTTTGGATAGGGGTGTACCTCTAGCAGATATTAATTCTAGGTTGAATTTGATGGTATATAGGCCCAATCTTGGGCTTTAAATACCATCTCATTCCTGTCCCTTCTTTTGACCTTAGTTTTTAGATCTTGGCCATTAGTCAGAACAGGCTGTGCAGTTTCAAAACTGTCAAAGCATGGTCAAAACATGACTAGGATTTCTCAAGTCTCTTTTCCCATTTGGTAACTTTTCCACCCTAGCCACATAGATGCGAGGTGTTTTCATATGATCCGTAATATACACTTCGGAAGGGAGGAGCATCTCTCAAATCAAAGTAATTCAGTAATCCTTTATCGAGTGACTGTTCTGGGCAGTGTGCTGGGTGCTGCAGGGCTCACAATGAGTGAAATAGGATCCTTGCCCTTAGCAAGTCTCAATCTAGTGAGGGTATGTGTGAATAAACATACATAATTGTTTGTGATATGAAGCAGACGTGATACACGCATGTCATTTTAATGATTTTAATTGTACCCTATGGGAGAGAGGGAGATCAATTTTGAGATGTTGTGGCACGTCTTCTTGAAGGAGATGGGATTTAAAGTGGGCTGTGAAGAAAGCATAGAACTTCACAAACTGGCTATGGGGTCGGGAAAGAGTGACTCACCAGGTAGAAGGGAGACTACGGGTATGAAAATGATTTGCATTAGGCTGTTCCTTACATACGCTGACTGCAGGGCCTTAACTAGATGGAGCCATTTTCTTCTCACATAACAAGCAGCCCGAGCCGATACAGCAGCTCGAAGGTGTCGTCAATGTCCTAGGCGTCTTCTTTCTATTCCTTCATCTGTAGCTTGTGGCTTTGTTGCCTCATGCTCCCAGGATGGCTGCTTTACCTCAAGACTCCTGTTTGTGAATCGGGCAGGAAAAAGAAAAGAGCAAGGAAAAGAGGTGTGTGGGAGAAAAAGGCAGGGCAAACACTTGCCCCAACTCCCTAGCGCGCTTTCACTGAGTCATGTCTTATGACAAGAAACGAGTTACACGGCTACCCGAGCTGCAAAGGAGTCAGAGAAGGTGAGCATGTCAGCGGGACACGATGCCTACCTGAACACTATCGCGGTTCTTTCAGTAAGCAGGCACAGGAGAATGGATTTGGGGTAAGTAACCAGCAGTGTCTGTGCCTTTGAGCAGAAGCTTAGGGTAGGGGACAGAGCAAGGATTGCTGGATAAATACGAATGAAGAGCAGAATCTTCTGCCTGGAATGGAGTGTGTGTGTGTGTGTGTGTGTGTGTGTGTGTATGTGTGTGTGTGTGAGTGTGTGTGTAGGCAGAACAAGATAGAGTGGGATGGCTTCATGGGCTATGGGGAGGAGTAATCTGAAGAAGGTAAGATTGGAAAAAACGAGCCAAATGAGACATGAGGCTTTCAACCAGCTCTTTAATTTATCTGCAAAAGCTTGAGAACAGCCTAGATGACTGTTTCGCATTTCATGGGGTGGCATTCATCCTTTATTCCCGGCCTTTTTCCGCTTCAGTCTCATGTTACATAGCACCTTAGACAGAGATATGAAAAAACATCACTTTCAAACCTGTACCCCTCATGTCAATACCAGAAGATGATAGAAACACTTAAGCCATTTTCTTTCCCTAAATTCACCTGTTCCAGATTTCATTTTTATATTATTATTCATATATTACATTGATCAATTCCTTTAATTCCTTTGGGCACCATACATATCATCAACTTTTACCGTTCATATTGCAATTGAATACGTGACATTCATATTGCAAAATATTAATCAGAAAAAAATGTATATAAATACTTATGAGAATATACATACATATATTTAGGTATTTCAGACACACAAGTGGTAGATACACACACACACACATATTTTCCATCTGCAGCTGTCTTTTTGAGAGTCACATTTGTTCTTTAGCTTTGTGATTTCTTTCATATCTTGGTGCAGTTTTGATTTGGTTGCTCTCTAAGCTACAGCTCTGAATAATTTTCCCATTGTTTATTTTGGCTCTAGCCTTGGTTTCTTTCAGGATAATAGTTTCTGTAGATAACTTTAAGCATGAAGAATACTTGAAGAACCACCAAGAGCTTACTAATATCAGAGGAAGTTATGATGTTATTATTACTCTGAGTCAGGTGTCATTAAATCTTTTTATGTAAGGGGCCAGATAGCAAATGTTTTTGACTTTACAGGACATATGGTCTCTGCCACAGCTACGCAACTCTGCCATCATAGCACAAAAGCAGCCATAGACATTAAGCAAATGAATTAGTATGACTGTGTTCCAATAAAACTTTATTTATAAGACCCCTGCTCCAAGTGACTAGCAGGAAGAGATTCTTTCTCTACATCTCTTTCTGTCTCTCTCTCTCTCTTCCCTTATCCCCATCTAACCTTTCTGTTTCTCACTTTCTTTTCCACATCTTGGTTGTGACTGGCTGCAAGACACATCCCTGAGGGATGCTTGGCAGATCCTCCTAGCCTCTTGAGATGGCATTTGAGAGGAAACTTTACTCTTCTTTGAGGCCACTTGGTGACACAGAGAGGTTCCTGGGCTAACTGGAGTATGGTCTGGTCACTTCTTAAACACACGTAACTCTTCTTGGGTAGCTTAAGACATGCTTTAGCTTACTAGCCGAGGAATTCCTTCTGGCTTCCTCAGACCTGAATCTCTGAGGCAACCAAAGGGGTATTTCTCTTACAACATCAGTGGAAACTGGAGTGTATTTTAATGTTCTTTAGTCTTCTTGAGTGCCCCCGTCTCTTCAGAGAGGCAAGGCTGACAGGGAACATGGATGTAGAGTCGATGGGAAGAGGACAACTTCCCTAAGATCTGGAGGAAGTTCATATTAGCTGCTGCAGATTTCCTCATGCAGGCAGTTTTTTGGCCATCATCTGCTGCCCTCAAAGACAGGATGAGAAGGAATAGGCTTCAATTGCAGCAGGAAAGATTAAGAGCAGAGGTCAGGAAGAACCTTGGTTCTGTCACAACTGTATATCAAGCAAGGCCAAGACCAGGGGATGTTTTGGCATTCCCTTGGAATTGTTAAAAGAACAGGACAGATTACTTCCTATGCTCACTCTAAACAGAAAATAGTGTGACAAAGGAAACAGCTTTGTGTTAGAAATTTCCTGTGCAGTATGGGCTGAGGGCCGGGAATCAAGAGTTGAGGCCTGAATATTTTCTACCAGCTTCCTCTATGCAGACCAATCCTCAGGATGCCAGACGATCCCTGCCACAGGGACGGCCGCCCATCTTCCAGTTTCTGACTGATGCTGATAGTTTTCCAGCTTCCGAATTTTCTATCCCTCTCTTTTCCTCTCAGCTGTGCCTTTCAACTCTGTATAGTTAGCTCCATTTTGAAAAACAAAACAAAAACATTTGGAAACTTGACCATCCGGTCTAGCTACTGTCTTATTTTATATTTTCACTGCCAAGACTTGGTTAATAGATGATTCAGCTCTGCTGCTTCCCCTCTCTCGCCACATGCTCCTGTCCTGTCTATAGTCAGGTTCTATCCTCCGCTTTACTCCCTCACCATGTACTCTCTCCTATAACTGGGGTCCACCCTCCTCTTTCTCTCGGGTCCCTGGTAACCCACCTCTTCCCCAAATCCTGTCTCCATGCCTCAGTCCTCGCTGCCCTTCACGTCTCTGTGACATCTGACTTTTTTGATTCATTTGCCTCCTGACGCCCGCTTGTCTCGTTCCATGGCCACCACGTTCCTGCGACTTGTCTGTCTCGCTGGCCTATTCCGCCCCCACCACCCAAGTATTGGCTTTACCTTGCCTGGGGAAGCCAGTTGGCAAACTGCTGTAGAAATTCAAGATTACAGAGCTGAAGGCTGGGCTAGGATGGCATTAGAGGGAAAGGGGACCACGGACGACACTTCAAAGAAAAACTTTGGCTTCACGACAGCATGGATGCAGGAAGTAAAGGAGGCTGATGATCCAAGCAAGTCTCCCAGGGTTCTAGTCTGTGAAACTGGAATAATGATGTCAGGAAAGTCAGGAAGAGGTGCTGGTTCTAAGGCAATTTGATTTGAGTAGAAAGCAGGACATACAAGTGGATAATATGTCTAAAAAGGGAAGTTAATGGATATGGATGGAAAACCTTTTATCTCATTTGCTCTCGCTGCTTCAGCCAGCTCCTAGCTCCTTAATCAATATTTCCAGCTCCCAAGGCCTCCCAGGCCCTGTGCTGACAGTTCTAATTGCTGATTGGACATTACCACCTGGCTGCCCATCATCACTTCAGACTCCTCGGGTTACAGGAAATGTGTTACAGTCAAGCAGTGTGGAAAACTGCCCTAGGAGTCATGAGTTCCAGGGTCTGCTGTGTGACTTTGGGAAAGTCACTTGACACTCTAGTTGATAGTTTTTTCATTGTTGAAATGAGGGGTTAGACTAAGGAATATTTTACTTAATCACTTTCACATCTTTCCCCGGATTGGTTTCTCTTCTAGATTTTTTTTTTCTTCCATTAGTAATGCCATCGCTCTCTATCAGTTACCTAATGCCCAGAGGTATGTTGAACTTTTGTTCACCACCCTACCCTCTTTCCTGCCCACACCTTCTCCACTCTGCATATAAGCCGTCAATACAACCCCACTGCTTTTTCCTTCTTATTGACTTCCACAACTTTATGCTTCAGTCCTACAGCCACTCCCTCCCGGAGGTGCTTACAACCTCATTCGTAGACTGTTTCTATAGACTGCAAACTCCTCAATCTTCGAGGCACATCTACCTTTCTAAACACTTCTTCCATTTTGTCCCCTTCCCTCTTAAATCTTCAAAGGGGGTGGAGAGAAGGAGGTGTCTGTCAAGATTACTTGAGAGTGCTTTCTAAATGCTTGTGCCTGAACATCTCCCCACCCTCCTCCACCCTGACATTTTTGTGCATCATGTGAAAAGGATTCCCCCGGTGATGAGTCTCCCTCTTTCTTTCTTCTTATTGTAAAGAATCAGTTACAAAGTTAAAAGTGTTATGAAATTTAAATGTGACATATGTATTTCATAGACCATGAAAATTCCATGATTTGGTAAAGTGCATAGATTTAAAGTTCACCAGTTTTGCCAGAAGCATACACCTATGAAACCATTGCCACAATCAAGAACATATCAATCACCTCCAAAAGTTTCGTTGTTTCCCTTTGTCATCCCACCCTCTCACCTCTTCTCTGCCAGTATCCCACTCTGGTCATCTCCAGACAATCACTGATCTGCTTTCTGTCAATATAGATTACTTTGCATTTCCTAGAATTTTATATAAATGGAATAATTTCGTATGTACTCTTTTTTTGTCTAACTTATTTCACTCTGCATAATTATTTTGAGGTTCATCCATGAATTGTGGGTATATCAGTAATTCATTCCTTTTTATGACTGAGTAGTATTCCATCATATACATTTATCATAATTTGTTTATCCTGTCACTCATCGGTGGGTTTTGGATTGCTTGCAGGTTTTGACTGTTAATAAGTAAAGCTGCTATGAGCATTTGTGTACAGGTCTTTGCGTGGATATATGCTTTTATTTCTCTTGAGTAAGTACTAAGAAAGGCTGGCTCCTGTGTTAGGTACATGCTTAACTATTTAAGAAATTGCCAAACTATGGTTGTTCCATTCCCACCAGAAGTGTAGGCGAGTTTCAGCTGTTCCACATCTTCACCAAAACTTGATATGAACAAGTCTTTTTAATTACAGACATGAATTGTGGTACCTCATTGTGGTTTTAGTTTGCATTTCCCTAATGACTAAAGGATCTTGAGCATCTTCTCAAGTACTTATCTGCCATCCATATATCTGCCAAGGTGAGTGTCTATTCAAATCTTTTGCCCAATTTTTTAAAATTGGGTTGTCTGTTTCCTTATTTTGAAAGTTTGAGAGTTCTTGATATATTCTGGATACAGCCCTTCATTAGATAATGTGTATCACAAATATTTTATCTTAATGGCTTGTCTTTTCATTATCTTAATAATGTCTTTTGAAGAGCAGAACTTTTTAATTTTGATGAAGTCAAGCTTATCTTTTTTTCTTTTCTTTTAGAATTATGTTTTAGGTGTCATATCTAAGAAATCTTTGCCTACCCTAAAGTCACAAAGATTATCTTCTAGAAATTTTACAGTTTCAGGTTTTACATTTAGGTCTTTGATCCATTGTGGGTTAATTTTTGTATGTATATGGTGTGAAATATTGATCTAAATTCATTTTCTGTTTGCATATTGATATTACGATAGGCAGAATAATGCTCTTCCTCAAAAATGTCTATGTCCTGGTTCCCTGAACCTGTGGATGTGTTAGGTCACATGGCAAATGGGAATCAAGGTTTCAGATGGAATTAAGGTTGCTAATCAGATGATCTTAAAATAGGGAGATTATCCTAGATGTATCTGGGTGGGCCCAATGTAATCACAAGGGCCCTAACGATGGGAGAGGGGAACAAAAGAGTGAACCAGAGAGATGGCAGTATGAAGTGGACATGGCCAATATCGCTGATTTTGAAGATGGAGGAAGGGGAACAAGCTGGAAAATGTAGGTGGTTTCTAGAAGATGGAAAAAACAAAGAAACAGATTCTCCCCTAGAGTCTCTGGAAAGAATGTGTATCCCTGCTAACACCTTGATTTTAGCACAGTGAGACCCATTTTGGACTTTTTTACTTCTGGAATTGTAAGATAATAAAATTTGTGCTGTTTTAAGCCACTAAATTTGTGGTAACCTGTTGCACCAGCCACAGAAAACTAATAGTTTTTCAATGTTCAAGCACCATTGTAGAGACTATCTTTTTTACACTGAATTCCCATTGATCTTTATTGAAAATCAATTGACTGTAAAAGTGTAGGTCTGTTTCTGGACTCTATTCTATTCCATTGATCCATCATTTGTCCATCTTTATACCAATATCACATTGTCTTGATTACTGTAACTTTATAGTAAGTCTTGAAATTGGGTAGTGTAAGTCTCCCAACTTCCTTCTTTCTTAGTTGTTTTGGCTTTTCTAGTTTCTTTGCCTTGAATCCGCTTGTCAATATCTACAAAAAAAAACAAAAAACTACTGGGACCTTGATTGGAATCCTTGATTGAATCCACAGATCAATCTGAGGAAAATTGATGTCTTCACATTGATGTCTTCTGATCAATGACACAGTATATCTCTGTTTGCTTAAGTCTTCTTTAATTTCTTTCAGCCATGTATTGCAGTTTACAATGTATAGGCCTTGCATCTCTTTAATCAGATTTAGTCTTTATATATCAATATGTTTGAGCTTATGTAAATAGTGATTGTTTCCTAAACTTTAATTTCCAAATCTTCACTGCTAGTATATCGAAATACAATTTGGTGTTTTTTTATATTGATCTTATATCCTTAAATCTTGCTAAACACATTATTAGTCCAAGTAACATTTTGATAAATTTCATGTAATTTTCTAAATAGACAATTATGTTGTCTATGAATAAAGACAGTTTTACCTCTTCCTCTCCAATTTAGATGCCTTTGATTTCTTTTTCTTCCCGTATTATACTAGTTAAAACATTCAGTACGATGTTGAATAGGAGTGAGAATGGACCTCATTGCTTTGTTTTTATCTTAGGGGGAAAGAATTCAGTTTTTCACCATTAAGTCTGATATCAGCTACAGGTTTTTTGGTAGATGCCCTCTATTAAGTTGAGGAAGTTCCTTCTATTCTTAGTTTGCTGAGAATTTTGATCAGAAATGGATATTGTATTTTATCAAATGCACTTCCTGCATCTATTGAGATGATCATGTAGTTTTCTTTTTCAATATGGTATGTATATTAATTTCCTAGGGCTGCTGTAACAAAGTACCACAAACTGATGACTTAAAAGAACTGAAATTTATTTTTACTCAGTTCTGGAGCCTAGCGGTCCAAATCAAGGTGTCAGCAGGGCCATTCTCCAACTAAGACTGCGTAGGATACTTTCTTGCTTCTTCCTAGCTTCTGGTGGTGGCTGTCAATTCTTGGCATTCTTCAGCTTGCAGCTGCATCACTGTAATCTCTGCCTCTGTTATTATATGGTGTTTCCCTCGGTGTCTCTGTCTTAACATGGAATTTTTCTCTTCTTATAAGGACACCAGTCATATTGGATTAGGGCCCACCCTAATGACCTAATCCAAAATTGTTAACATCTCTAAAGACTTTGTTTCCAAATAAGATCACATTCACAGGTACCAGGGATTAGGACTTCAATATATCTTTTTGAGGAACACAATTCAACTCATAACATATGGTAAATTACATTGATAGATTTTCAGGTTTTACCCTGCATCCTTGGGATTGGCCATGATATACACTTGGCTTGGCCATGATATATTATCCTTTTTTTAGATTATTGGATTTGATTTGCTAAAATTTTATCAAGAAATTTGCATCTATGTTCAGGAAAGATTGTGGTCTGTAGTTTTTTTGTTCTTTTTTTTTTGTTTGTTTGTTTTTGTTTTCTCTTCTCTCTTAATTGGTCTTTGGTTTTGGCATCAGAATAATCCTAGCTTTATAGAAATAATTGGTAAATATTCCCTCTTCATTTTTTTCTGGATAGTGAGTGTGGAATTGCTATTACTTCTTATTATTTTCTCAAATGTTTCACAGAATTCACCAGTGAAGCCATATGGGTCATGAGTTTTCTTTGTGGGAAGCTTTTAAGCTACAAATTTAAGTTCTCTAATAGATATATGGCTATTTAAATTATCTATTTCTTCTTGAGTAAACTTTAGTAGTTTGTGTCTTTCAATGAACTTGTCCATTTTATGTAAGTTGCCAAATTTATTGGCATAAAATTGTTTATTATTCTTTTTACATCTTTATAATCTATAGTGATGCCACCTCTCATTACTGTTAATAGTAATTTGATTTTTCTCTCTTGTTTCCTTATTTCAGTCAGACTAGAGGTTTATACATTTTAATAATCTCAAAGAACCCAATTTTGCATTCATTGGTTTTTATGTTATCTATTTCATTGCTTTTGGCTCTTTAAAATTTTTTTAAATTTCTGTTTTTCTGCTTTGGGTTTCATTTGCTCTTAAGGTAGAACAGGATATCATTGATTTGAGACCTTTCTTTTCAAAACATTTTAGGATTCTAAATTTCCCTCTAATTTAGGATTCTAAATTATCCC
This sequence comes from Rhinolophus sinicus, assembly GCF_057876585.1. Taxonomy (NCBI): domain Eukaryota; kingdom Metazoa; phylum Chordata; class Mammalia; order Chiroptera; family Rhinolophidae; genus Rhinolophus; species Rhinolophus sinicus. Next base: position 60,842,628 of record NC_142517.1, on the reverse strand, counting down.
ACAGGAATTTATATGATGTTTTCCTTTTTATTCACTTTCAAATTCTTTCTAATATCCCATTTGAGTTCTTAGGTGACCATGGGTTATTTAAAAGTATACAATTTAGTTTCCAAATATTTGGGGATTTTACATATATTTGTTATTGATTTATAATTTAATTCTATTGTGCTTAGAGAACATACTTTGTATATTTTTTTTAAAAAAAGAACAACAGGTATAACTTGCATGGTGTTCATCTTTTACAATTTATTGAGACTTGTTTTATAGCTTAGTATATGGTTTATCTTGATAAGTGTTGCTTGTGCACTTGACAAAAATGTATCTGCTGTTGAGTGGACTAGTCTATAAATGTAGTTAGGTTAAGTTAGCTGAAGGCACTATTCAAGTTTTCCATATTCTTGCTGACGATCTCTCTTCTTATTCTATCAATTATTAAGTGAGACAGATATTAAAACCTGACTATAATTATGAATTTGTCTACTTCTCCTTGTAGTCCTATCAATTTTGCTTCATATATTTTGAAACTCTTACTAAATGCAAAAACTTTCCGGTTTGTATGTCTAATTATCCCTGGTAATAGTCTTTGCTTTGAAATCTTTGCCTGATATTAATATAACTCAGAACATTTAAAATTTTAATAGAAATTGCCAAACTTCTCAAAAATCAGTGTCATTATATGAGGTTATTCCTCATTCTGGTCCACATTTATTGTGATTTTGATACAAATTTTCCTGTAAACATGCGATGTTTCTTCTCAGTTTGTGATAATACTCTTGCCATCCCTCTGGTTCTCTGCCTGCACAATGGTGGCAGTCAATAGTAGCTCTGCCATTTTGTGTGTGTGTGTGTAAGTGTGTGCATATAGGCCAGGGTTTGATCATGGGGTTAAAGGAATGCAAAATTTAGAAAAGAAAATTGAGAAGTACTTTCGTTGTCAAACAAGATGGGGCATTTGGTTGGTTTAAGGCAGTTGAAGATATCAAGACCATATGAATTAGATCTCATGGCAGCTAACTTGTGACCTCAGAGTCATTATTAAAAATAATAATAATAATTTTAAAGAAATGGGGTCTGGTAGATATACCAAAGATTGGATACAGGTAACTGTACTTACATTTTTTTTTTTTTAAAGATTTTATTGGGGAAGGGGAACAGGACTTTATTGGGGAACAATGGTCAAATTGTTGTCCTTTCAATCTTAGTTGTGGAGGGTTCTGTTCAGCTTCAAGTTGTTGTCTTTTCAGCCTTAGTTGTGGAGGGCGCAGCTCAGCTCCAGGTCCAGTTGCCCTTTCTAGTTGCAGGGGGCACAGCCCACCATCCCTTGTGGGAGTCGAGGAATTGAACTGGCAACCTTGTGGTTGAGAGCCCACTGGCCCATGTGGGAATCGAACCGACAGCCTTCGGAGTTAGGCCCATGGAGCTCTAACCGCCTGAGCCACGGGGCCTGGCCCTACTTACATTTTTAATGGATAAAAAAAAACCACACCAATAAAAAACAAAGCAAACAAAAAAACATTTGTGACATTTAGTAAAGGAAGTGATGAGTACAAGGAGCCAGAAAGGGTTCACTAAAAACTTATTTAATTCACTCTATTTGTTGTTAGACTTACACATTTGGTAGATCTAGAAAGGTCCCAGGGGCTTTGACCCAGAGCTAGGTGGAACTAAATAGGTTGCCAGAGACAAACAGATCCAGAAGATTCTGACTGGTGGGTGGGTGGCAGGTCATCAATGTTAGAACTGGTTTTCCTATCAGGTGTGTTTAATACATTAGGTCCCGCCCTAGCTTCTCCATCTGCCTGCAACCCCCCCACCCCCCCCCCCCCGCCCCCCCAGCATGCCACATTAAGTACTCAGGTCTAAAGAGCCTGTTTTGTAGCCTCTCTAGTCACTAGAACTATAAACAGAATACTGGCTAATTATTGTTTAATTATTGCTTAAAAACCAATTGGCACAATACAATCACTGCATTAATTACCCCATACAGCATCTGCTTTCTTTTTTGCCATCATCCCCATTTCTCCCACGTTAATTGAAATTCAGCTTGCTGTAACACCTTCTTTCTCCTGGCCAACTGGATCTCTCTCTCCACTGACACAAGGAGGAGAACAAAACAGAGAAAGCCCCAGGGATTAGGGAGTTTTGATAACTGTCCAAGAGAAGCGCTGAGATACGGGCCAAGTACCGAGGCAGGACAGAGGCAAATGAGAGACAGAGAGTGACAGGGAGGGAGAGATAGGCAGGAAGACATCGCAAGAGGAATGAACTGAACCAAGGGTCACAGAGACAGAGATGTTTAAAGGGACACTGAAAAGAGGAAAAAGGAAGAGAATAACTGAAAAAGAAAGGAACTATGGGGAGATGGTGAAGAAAATGCGAGAGGCTCAGGAGGGGAGGAAGATAGGAGAGAGCTTGTCAGGAAGGAGGAGGAAAAAGTCCAGCCTCTAGGGACCGGTCAGTCTAGCTTGGGGACGGGTCTGGAGAGGGGGCAGACAAACAGTTTAGGGTTCCCCTCCACACACCTGGGGCCCGGAGCAGCGACAGCGCGAGGGGAGAGGCTGAGCGTGCAGAGCTGGGCGGCAGAGCCCGGGGCGAGCCCGGCGTGCGCCCGGCGGCCCCGCCCCCTCCTCGGCCGCCTCCTTCGCGGGGCTTTTCCTGCGGGGCTCAGGAAGCCGGCCTAGCATCGCCACGAACAATAGCTCGGGGCCGGCTCTCGGCTCCCGACTCCCGGAGAGGCCGGCGCCGGGCCGCGGGGGAGGGGGGCGTCCGCGCCGCCAGGGGTCCGCCGCGAATCCCTGGCTCCGGCCAGGACTTCAGCTGAGCTCGGTGCTGCGGGGGTCATTGTTGGCGTGGACCGAGGAGCGGGAGCCGGGGGGAGGAGCTGGGGTGGCGGCGGCCGCTGGAGCCAGAGGGGGAGCCAGAGAGCGAGGGAGGGAGGCAGCGAACAAGCGGGCGAGCGAGCGAGGGAGGGAGGAGGTAGAGAGACGGAGGGTGGGAGGGAGGAGGAAAAATAAAGAGGAGAGCCGAGCAGGGCTGAACAATAGAGACAGGCAGACGGGCGAGGAGGAGAGCCAGCTGCCGCTGCTGGGCTCGGAGAGCGGGCGCCCAGGCAGCCCGGACCCGGGTCCCGGGCCCCGGCCAGACAGCAGGCGGCCAGCGCCCCCTGGGAAGGGGTACCATGGGGGAGCCGGCGGCAGGCGCCCCCAGCCAGCCGCGCGCCTCCGCCTGAGGGAGGCTGCACGTACTCTGCCCCAGCCTGGCCGCCCCAGCCGCCAGCCCTCGAAGCCCGGAGTCCGCCGGGTCTGTGGCCGCTGCCGCTGCGCCCCGCGCCCTCCGCCCACCCGGCGCCGAACAGCCCACAGCCCCAGGCTTCGCCGGCCCCCGGCTGCCTGCGGACGTCCTCCCTCAGTCATGAACCCCCCGGAGGGGGCAGCGGAGGAAGGAGGAGCAGCCGACTCGGACGTGGACGCCTTTTTCCGGACAGGTAGGCTGGGCAGGGCGCGGGCGGCCGGGGGCAGGGCCGCTCCCTTGGCCGCGGCGTCTCGGACAAGTTTGGGAAAGGAGGGCTGTTGCTGGGGTGTGCATATTGGGGGGCAGCCCCCCTCGTCGTCCGGGCTGGAGTTGCCGAGATTCTTGTTGTTATGGCAATGCTGGTAGCGTTTTGGAGACGGGTGGGGGCTGGGAGCTCGGCGCCCCTCCGCGTTCACCCCACTTGCGGGAGTCTATATGGTGGGAGGCGGGAGGCGGACCCCTCGGCCGTCTTCTCCCGGAGCGCGGGCATGGAGCGATGTTGGATTACTTTGCAGCGTGCCGCTCCTGTTCCCCGCCCCTCCCTCGCCTCCCCCCCCCACCTCCCCCCACCCCAGAGCCTGTCAGCCCGGCTCCGGCCGCTCTGGGATGGCAACCGTTCTCGGGCCAGGGACCCGGGGCCCTGGTGTGCAATGAAGGGGGCCGTGGGGACCTGGAGTCACGCAGGCTGCAGACTGACAGGAGCGGGGCGGACCCAGGACAGTCATGCAGGGTGCGGGTGGGGAGCAGCGTCTCCGACTTGAGAGGCAGACGCGCTGGGAGGGCGGTGGGCGCCTCGGACCTCCTCCCTGTCCTCCTCTTCTGTACTTCTGGGAACGCATGAGCTTTTCATAAGAATCACTCATTCCTGGAAGTGTGACTTAGCGTCCCCCTCACACACCCACTGAATCTTTGCTTGCCTGTAGTTTGTAGAGCCCCCAGATCTGCCTTTCCAGCTGTTTGCAGCCTAGCCACCTCCCATCCCCCAGGTCTATAGCTTCTCCTGTTCCCCGACTACACAGCCTCTTCCCCAGAACCGACGCGACCATCCTCATCCCCACCACCTGTGGCCCTGTTTCTCGCATGGCCAGGGATTCCCCACCTCCCTTTTACCTGTGGCTTGCTCCAACTCGGTAGATAGAGCTCCCATCTCAGTTGTCTGGAACCATTTTGTGTGGAATCTTTGTCCCAAGGAGTCCAGTAAGTGACAGGGCCCCTGAGCTTCTACCCTCTTTTTTTGTAAGTTGGATTAGAGGACATGCACTGGCGGGGTCAGGGATCAGTTTAGCTCTGAAGGCCCCTCCCTGCACATCCATCTGTTTCCCAACCTCATTGCCTTGTCTGGAGGTCATCTCTAGGGAAGCCCCGCGGTGGAGTGCTTTGTTGGGGAGACTTGTGGCTTTAGAAGTCAGGCTGGATTGGCCCATATGTTCATTTTCTAGTGGGTCTGGAAAGGAAAACACTGGAAGACAGGAGCTGATGCCAGGACCTGGAGAAAGCAGAGGGAGCTCCTCTTACCCTATCCTGCTTCTCAGGACTCAGTCTTGCCTTCCTCCCTCCTTCCTTTTCCTCAGACGTGGATTCTGCATACACATTCTCTCTTTCTGTCTCATCTCTGTGACACACACATACCCTGGGACCCAAAGCATGGATTCTAAAGCGAGTGTGGGGAGCCAGCCTCTCAGACTTGACCTGAGTTTGTAGCCTGCAACCTAGGATAGAGTTTTGGGGGCCCAAGTGATACCTGGAAATATTTACCAGTATGTCTTCCTGACCCCTCTTGCTTCCCATCTGGGTCAAAAGTCTGCCTTTTCCTAGCTCTGGGGAGAACTCTTAAAGTGGAGCTTTCCCACTTTCCCTTCCTGTACCCCACTTTCATCTTTTGACCTCTACTTCTCCTTCCCCTGTGCTATCATCCAAACACTAGTTCCTGCCCATTCTCTGACCCAGTCTATGGGAGTGGAGCTCACGTGCTGGAGGCTTGCTAATTTCTGACAAATGAATTCACAGTGTTAATGGCCTGTCTTGGTCCAATGTGTTCCTTTTCCCAGGGTTTTTCAAAACACAAGGTGGGGCTTACGTTGCATAGCCCTGGTTCAAATCACAGAGTAAATAGCAGACTCCAGTGGGACTCTTGTTGAGGATATTCTTCTTCCTCAGACAACCTTGTTGACGAGGGCTAGGTCTGATGTGCCCTTAGAATCAGAGAAAAATGAAATCCTCGTTGCACAAGGCTGGAAATGACTGACCACCTGTAACAAGTTGTAAGAGGGAGTGCCGGCTGCCAGGGTCCTCAGCTGAACCACCATCCAACCTGTATGGCCCTCTGTGCTCTGCTTTCTGATCATACCCCCTTCTATTCTCTAGCCTGGGCTCTCATGGCGAATTGTTAAACCTGGAAAAGGCCATATTTCTTAACCTTCTCCCTTCTGGTTTCCCTCTCTGTGGAACATAGCAGTACACCTGGTAGGCTGGACTTGAGGAATTTATCCAACTGAAGAATTGAGAAACCTTCAAATGAGTTCTCAAAGTCCCTAGTGCCAGGGTTTCCCCCTTCTTCCTGGTGGAAAATTTTGCATGCCCAAAGCTCAGATTGGCAATTGCTCTGTCAAAATCTTGGCATACTGTGTCTCTAATTAGGCATGTTTCGAATAATTTTGTTGTTTTGGTTCCTTACTTTTCACCTTCTGATTGTTTTGGTACTTTAGTTCTCTTGAACAACTGATTAAGCTAGATTTTCTAAATCTTACTTTCCTGTGTGCCCATGGACACACACACACACACACACACACACACACACACTCATACTCACTCACTCCACTATTTTTATAGCTTGGTGGATTCCATATTGTCTTTCTGGGAATTCTCTGTTCCAAGCCTGGGAAAGTGTGTCTCAATAATTTTATTGATCATGGTTATGAGGCAGAGAAGGGGAAATATGGAAACTCAGGACTGGGAATATGAACCATTTGGAATATAAAACCAACAAGGACTTTTCGGCTCCTACTAGGAACCTTCTGCTGTCCAGGACGCTGTGAAATACAAACACAGTATTTCAGGTGGTCTCTGCCCTTGAAGAACTTTTAAAAGAAGTTTGACAGTTACTGCTCAGAGATGAATTAGTTGCTAAACATTATGGTGCTACAAGATAACAAGTGGACAGAAGTGCAGAGGAGTGGAACCCAGGGTCTCCCTTGAAGGGGGTGTGGGGATGGGGAATGGGGGGAGCAGTGTGGGCAGCGGCCCAAGGAGCTTGGAGCGTTGACATTGAGGACTTCAGGCTGAGTGACAGGTGTAGGGTGGGGAGGAGTGGGAAACAGGATTGGGTAAGCGGGGCAGGGCCAGATAGGAAGAGTCTTGGAAGCCCAAGAGGAGTTTGATTTGATTCAGGGTCAGTAGGAAGTCACTTTAGGTTCTTGAGCAAGGGCATATCCTGAAGAAAGTGGTATTTGCAAAGGTTGATCTGGAGGTAATATGACTGATGAAGTGGACAAGAAAAGAATCCGGAGAGAAGCGAAAGTGATCCCTAGCTGAGGGGGAGGGGCTTAGTCTGGGTTGGTGGCAGAAAGGATGGGGACTCAATGGCAACACAGAAACATTTTCAAAAGCGGAAGTGTGGAGATTTGTTGACAAGCTAGTTATAGGGGGAAAATAAAACTGATCCCACGAGGGAAACAGAAGCAGCTTGGTTGAGAGTATAGCGGACTGACGTGTCCTGACGGACACAGTCTGATTATAGACAGGAGCCAGTTTTGCAGGTAGTGATGTTAGCTTCTGATGTGGAGGATTGGAGGTGACTGAGGGGCACTCAGGTGAGCGTTTGTGGGAGATGGGGGGACTCAAGGCGGGAGGTTCGGGTTGGCGGTGTGGACTTGGCAACCATGTGTGTCCGGACTGGAAGCAGCTGAAGCTTCGTGAACACGTTGGCTCAGGGAGAGGGGCTGGAGGAAAGCAGGGAGGGCTGAAGGTAGGATTCGGGGGAGCAACCCTTTTGTAGGAAGCGGCAGCAAAGGCGCCTTGACCCTGGAGACTCCAGGGAGTCAGCGTGGGTTCTGATGTGACCACAGGAGCAGAGAGCGACTGAGCAGGAAGAGCACTGGGTAGGTGTCACTGGGCGTGATCAGAAGGCCACTGGGAGCTGTTGGGAGCACAGGATTAGAAGACGCATTCAGAATGGGGGATTGGGGTGGTGGCTAGGAAGCGGTTACCTGCAGAGTTTCTCACAGAAAGGAAAAAGAGGTTGGGTGCTAGTTAGAAGGGGTGTTAGTATCAAGAAAAGGAGTTATCAGTGTTTTTTGTTGTTGTTTTTTTGTCAGAGAGTCAGAACAGGGGTGGAGGTGGAAGGGCGAAAGCCGCAGACGGGAAAAACTGAAGACGCAAGATTGACTGTAGAGCTAGATACCTGAAGAGGTGAGATAAGAGTAGGTTCTCTAACGAAACAAGAGCTTAGCTTTGTGACAGAGGAGAAACCTCTTTCTTTAAGACTCAAAGGGAAAAAGAGGACAAATGAAGAGATTGATGTGGAAATATCTTCTACAGCCATCTTTCTGTTGAGCCTATGAGTCCAGACATTTTCAGCTGGAGTGTTTGCTGTTACCTGGACTTCGGCCAGCCTCAGACTCAATTCTGTGTCTTTCCCACTCTCCAGACTAGCTCCTGCTCTTGCCTGTAAGTGGCGTCTTCCCTCTGCCAGTCATGGTATTTAAAACCTTGGTATTGTCTGTGAGGAATCTCTCCTGTAACAAATCCTACTGAGTTATCTTTCGTAGTTACTCCTTGTTCATCTGCAGGGCTCTGCCCTAGGCCAGGACCCATCTTTAGCGGCCATCATTCTTGTCCCTTGGGATCTGCTGTCTCACCCCATCTCCAAATCGGTACCTGCAGGCAAACGGCATTTCACCAAGTAGATTGCACTAATTTCCTCTCCCCAGTCCCTAGTCTCTGGATGGAGGGTGACTCCCAGGTGCCTTCAAGGTGAACTCTGTACTTCACAGATCACCTCCAGCCTGACTGCTCTTCTTACTCTCCAAGGGCACTTTGACTCGTTGTCTCCTTGAGTCATCCACTCTGGCGCCCCCACTTTCCAAAATCCAACTCATTCTTCAAGACTGGGGTCCCACCTTCTTCTGGGAGCTTTCACAACACACAAGACCAACTCCTCCAAATTCCTGAAACACTCACTTGTCTCTGCTCGTTACTCACTTCTTCAGTGGAGAATTATATTGTTTTTTGCCCTTCATACACGCAGGGCTTGTCTCCACCATTGAACTTACTTGTTCTTTGGCGGTAAGGAAAAAGGTCTTTTAAAAAGCTATGATTCGTCAAAACAAACAAATAAACAAAAGACACCTTTTTAAATATAAAGCAAACATGGAAAAACATAAGCAGTTGTTGAATCTAGGTGGTGGTCTATTAGTAGTCACTGTACGATTCTTTAAACTTTTTTCTCAGATGATAGCCCCATCTACTTAGATGGAGGAGCTGATGACCACATCACAAAGAAGGAAGGTTTGGGAATAACAACCTATGTTTGCGTGCGATTATTTGAGTAAATATCACCACCCTGTCTGTGCATTGCCAGGTACCTAAAGTGGAGGGGTCTCTTACATCCTGAGCTCTCTTTTGCAGCAAAGGAAAACGTCTCCTTTGGACATTGTGCTTGGTGCTTCAGAGTGTAAACATGATGCTTAACTCACTGTGTATTGTTCCCTCTTGATTCTCCTCCACTTCCACTCATCATGAATAGGGCTTTTGGTCACACCATTTTCCAGGGTTTTCTGTGGGAGTATCGAGGGGGCTTTATAATTCTGGAGAGGGAAGGTTGTATTATTTCCAGTATTGTATTTGTATAGGCTATTTCTACATTGGTATATTTTATTTTATTTATTTGATTTTATTAAAAAACTTTTAAAAATTAGTTTCAGGTATATAATACAATGTAATAGTTAGATATTTGTCATTTATATCCCTCACACAGTGACAACCTCTCTGCCCCCATCCACTACCCCTCTGACATCGCACACAGCCATTACATTTCCACTGTCTCTATTCCTAATGCTGTGCTCCACTTCTTGTACATATATATATATATATATATATATATATATATATATACATATGTATAAAATTACAGTTGACATTCATAATTGTTCAGCTTCAGCTTCAGGTGTACAGTGCAGTGATCAGGCACCCACATCATCCCTGAGGTGGTCTCCCTGATGAGACATCGGTATATTTTAGAACATACCGGTGACATCCAGGTGCGCCTCCAGTAGATTCGAGAGGCTTTGCTTCCTCCTTGTGCTACCAAATAATCAGTGACTCTATTACTGGCACATTCTATCCAGTTGTATTTAGTTATCCTTTGTGAGATGAAAGAGGTGTTAGAATAAACTGAAGCTACAGAAAGAAATTAAATGAGAAGTAAGAAAAATCGTACTGACTGTAAGTATCAATGAAACACTTGAGCAGGTAAACTAGGGGTCCTGTTTAGATTTGGAGAATGAACATTTTTACTTTTCAAAGTTTGTTCTGGTTCTTGAACTTGGCAGTTTACTTCCAGAGATAGTCAGTGTGGTGTAGTCCAGTGGTCTCACCTGGGGGTAATTTTGTTCCCCAGGGAACATTTGTCAATGTATGGGGACATTTTTTTTTTTGGTTGTCACAGCTCAAGGATTCGGGTGCTACTGGCATCCAGAGGGTAGAGGCCAAGGGTAGTGTGAAGCATCTTATAGTGCACAGAACAACAGAGAATATTCCAGCCCCCAAATGTCAATAGTGCTGAGGCTGAGAAACTCCGTATAGTCAGAGATCGTGCACTTATTTATATAAGACAGGTTCAGCGCTAACTAGGGGGAGAACCCTGGGTAAATTACTTAATCTCTCTCATCCTTAGTCTTCTGCAAAATGGGACTGATAATGCTTGTCTTACATACAGGTTGAGAGGATTGAATAAGACAAAAATTGTGTAAAAAGCATCTTGTGGTTTCCGACACACGGTAGGAGCACAAGAAATCCTTGCTGTCCTTGTTGTTCCTGCTGTTTTAATTATTAAGTGAATGTGATGGCACAGAGGCTGGGGGATCTCTGGAAGGGGTGCTGCGCAGGGTTTCTGACACGGGATGAGCGAGCACGCCAGAGAGGCAGCCGGGTGGAGCGCAAGGAGCCTGTCTGTGGAATCAGAAGGCTAGGGTTTGCGCTTTAGCTTTCTTTCATTCAGTCGTTTAACGATTTGTGTGACAAATATTCATTGAGTGCCCATGTACTGTGCTATGGGAGTGTATAAAATCATTACAAGAAAGAATAAAGAGCAGGAAGGGGAATGGATATGAATGTACCCCCTCAGGGAGCACTTGGATTTCGGGGTGGGAAAAGAAGAAAACAGAAGCCTGTGAAGGAGGCTGAGAAGGTCAGGCAAGAGAGCAGGAGGTGAGCACTCCCCTTTGCTCTCTACTTATGGGAATGACTTGGGCAAGTGACTTAACATTTGTGTCAGATGAGGATAATACCCCCAGGCTATTGAAATACAGTATGTGAAAGGTCCTTGTAAGTTGTACAGTTCTATCCAAATATATGTAGATAGGTCCTTCCAATCAAATGTTCTATTACTCTAAGTGCCTCTTCGGACAAGTATTGTCTTGTTTAATCTGACCTCGGTGGGACCTTTGCAGCCCAGGAAGAGAGCAATCCTTCTCAATTTTGTTTCCCAAGGGTACTGGATGGGGCATTCTCCTTACACAGATCAGGGCACTGCTATTCTCTCCATCTCCAAAAGTATACCAGTGCCAGCCCCCAGGCCCTGGCACATGGCCCCATGCCCTTTGGAGGTGCCTAGCAAGAATGGAGCGCTTTCTTCCGCGGAGCCTCAGGTGGGTGCAGTGGATCAGCCCCTTCCTGCTCCTTCTCTGTCTGCATGTAGTTCAGACTCCTCCTGCCACTCCTTTGTGTGTGCATGACTGGCAGCAAAATAACTAGGAAATGATTGACAGCCGCAGGGCTGTTGGATCAATAGAGCTGCTTGAAATCGTGTCTGCTGAGGAGGGAGGGAACAGAAAGAATCAGCGGGTTGGACAGAGGAATTCATTCAGGGAAGTGAAGAAGACACTGTTGGAGAACTAGTTTTGTCTCCTCCCCTCTGTCCCATGGCATTATTAGAATGGAACTGTCTTTACCGTGTTTCCCCGAAAATAAGACCTAACCGGAAAATCAGCCCTAGCATGATTTTTCAGGATGACATCCCCTGAACATAAGCCCCAATGCGTCTTTTGGAGCAAAAATTAGGATAAGACGCGGTCTTATTTGGAGGGAAACACGGTAGCTAGAAGACATGGACACAAGGTATAAACAAGTAGGAATGCAAAGTGGTAGATGAGCTGTGTTCTCGAGGACGTGGTTACTTCTTGAGCTGAGACTTGAAGGATGGGTAGGATTTGGATGGGGAAGACCGAAAATATCGTGTTTCCAGGTTGGACAGGTGTTAGAAGGATGGGCGAACATCCCTGGCAGTTGGGGCAGTAAGTGGTCCATCCAGTTTCTGAGACTCAGAGGATACAAACAGAGGATCAGTGGGAGATAAAACTCAGAAAAGGGTGGGGACCAGATGGCTTGTTTCACTTATGCAACATTTACTGGGCTCCTAGATCATAAAGAACTTTGAGTGGCAGGCCAAGGAGTTGGGTTTTTCTGCAGTGTGCTTTTGGGAAACACTGCAAGTTTCTGAATGAGGTGATGACGTGATCAGGAAGATAAATCTGGCAGCCCTGCTGATTAGAATCGGGGAGGGACTGCTGGCCAGGGCCAGACAGGAGACCACTGAGGGTCTGAAATTTGAGTGTCTGAATCTGAGATGCCACAATGGACGTGGAGAGAAGGGGACGGCGTGAGGGACCTCATGGAGGTGGAGTTTATAGGACTTGGCAACTTGGGTGTAGACATGTCAAGGAAGAGGCAGGAATCAGAGCTCACTCCAAAGCTTAGCGCCTGGGTGACAGGGAGGATGGAGGTCCCTTAAATGAAATCCAGGAGTTAGAAAGAGGACAAGCAGCTGTGGGGAGCCAGGAGGAGAGGGAAGACTTGAGAATTTACTTGGGGACATGTTGCATTTCAGGTGTCAGTGAAATAGCTAAGGGAGGTGTTGGATTCCGTAGGCGACTTAGAAGAGAATCTGGAGCTTTGGAGGGAGGCCAGAACCGGAAATACAGATTTGGGAGAGATATCCGTAAGAAGTTGTGGCTGGAGCTATCTGAATAGATGAGATAATAAATGAAAAGCATATATAGACTTAAGGGCAGAGGGCCAACGAGAGAGAGAGAGAGCTGTAGACTCAGGTGCAAGGCCGGAGGACCAGGAGAAAACAGAGCTTAGAGAAAAACAGGTCATCAACAGGGCCCAATACTGCAGAGAGATGAAGGGAGAGGGGACTGAGCAAAGCTCCTTGGTTCTGGGAAGGGGGAGATCGCTGGGAACCTTTGAAATTATGGCTGGGAGGTGGAATCCAAATTGCAGGGGGAATGAGGCGTCAGTGGGTGAGGAGGAAGTGGTGGGAGAGCATATAGATGACTCTGGAAAGGTTTGGCTGTGAAGGGAAGGTTAAAAATAGTAAGGTGGTTGGATATGGGTAACAGAGTTGAGGGGAGTCTTTTTTTAGGTGGGGAAGATATGTGAATACCTAGGCTGGGGCGGAGAGAGAGGCAGGCATGAGGGAAATAATGCAGATTTAGGGAAGAGAGAAGCAACTGATGGAGGAAAGTTCTGGATGAGCCTGGGGGGGTGGATCTCAGTGTCAGCTGCAGGGTGAACTTGGAGCGAGAGGACCCTGGGGGAAGGCCGACCTAAGCTAAGGCACTGCCTGGCAAGGGCCTCGGCTGAGGGCGCGTTGTGCCTGAACAGCAGAGAGAGCGTCAGCTGGCTTGGAGATTCCGGGGTAGCACGTGGTGTAAGCTGAGGGCAGCTGGGAAATGCGTGAGCTGGGTTGGTGTGGCCCTAGGAGGCCCTGGGGCAGGGAAGATGGAAAGAAGTCTAAGAGATCCCAAATTAACAATCCTAGAAATGCCGGTGGCTTCCTTTTGCAGGCTGAGGTGGGATTTGCTCCAGGCTATATAGCAGGGTCTGCAGAATCACCTCTAACAGAATGAGTCAGAAAGGCCAGTTAGCAGGGTGGAAGGTGAGTGGGGAGATGAGAGAGAGAGAGGGAGACTCAGGTAAGAAGTTGTTGGGGGCAGCCTCCCGGGGAGGGGTCCGTGCCTGGCTGTCAGGTAGCGTATCTCCCAGGGATGGGACCTGCTCTTCAATTCCAGAGTTTCCTTAATGCCTCCAGAGGTCCTAGAAGAAAGAGGAAGCAGAGTCAAGATCATGGAAGAGCCTCGTGCTCATGCTTCTCTGTGCGGAGGAGCCCCTCACACAAGAGGGAAGATGCCAGTGAGCGCTCCCATTCCATTGGCCCCTAAACACTCCCTCTAACTGGACTCCCAGCTCTCCCCTTTTAGGGGCCATTCCAAGAACTGTCATTAGGTGAAAAGCCCCATTTCATCAGAGGCTCCTCAGGAACCTGACCCGGAATCTCCAGAGGGGTGGGGAGTAGGAATCTGGGGGCTGCTATTACCAAAAGGTGGGCTGTGGGGGACTTGGCTTATACTTCTTAGAGTCGAGGGAGGGGGGAGTTTCCTTTGGTATAGCTCAGTCCCAGAATCATAGAATCTTAGGACAGGAACTTACTAGCTGTGTGACCTTATGCAAGTTACAACCTCTCAGACCATCAGTTTCCTCATCTGTAAAATGGGCACCTCTCAGGATCACTTGATGTTTGTAGACATATTGTGTATTGTTACAGTTATATTAATATTGTAACTAGTAATAGAAATGGAATTTTATTACTAGTAATATTATGTATAATATGATATTACTAGTATGATTATATTACATATAATATATATTACATATATAACATATAATATTATCATATTACTGTTAGATGAAACTCTTTATTTTCTAAATCATGAAAATTTTGATGCTTCCATAGTTTTCTTCCCCCCCTCTCCGCTGCCTCCCTTCTTTCCTTCTGTTACAGGACAGAGCTAGGTAGGGATATGATTTTTAAGCTTGCGGTTACAGTTATTCCAGGCATGGCAGGCAGGGACTGGGAATGTGGCTAAAATCCCTGCCTTTTACACTCTTATCCTGCAGCCCAGGGACAATGGGCGGCTATGAGTGATGGGGGTGGGGAAACACAGTCCAGAGTTGGCAGCTGGACTGTGGGCCTAGAAGGAGACCCCAGAGACTGGCAGATGGTTAATTGGATATGACAAAAGGGGACTGGGGGGAGGGGTCTGGACCTCCTGGGGGATTCCTGTCTCTGGCTTCTTACTGTCCCGGAAAGGAGGCTGTGGGGAGAGGGAGGAGTAGCTCCAGGAGCAGTTGGGGAAAAGATTGGCAGGATTCCACGTTGGTGTGTGGCCGTGGAAGGACAGAATGCCATTGGCAGTGATGTCACAGCTTTAATTTGGAGGGCAGTTGGGAGACAGTAAATCTCTTCTCTGTACCCCAGCGCATTGGTACATAATAGGCTCAGATACTTGTCTATAAAGAGAATGCTTAACCAAATATTGAAACAGTACCATTTTCTAGTCATTCTTCATGAGCCCAACCACTGAGTTTTGACAACTAAATATCACTATGTTTCTTTCATTGAGCACTGGTCAAGGAACTGATCAATTACCGCAGAATGCTACATGGCAGTGAGTGGATCGCTTTATATATTCCCGCACTCATTCACTCAAGTGTCAAACGCAAGCTGTGCACCTACTAAGTGCCAGGCACTGGGGGTACACAAACAAGTTAAAAATAATCTTTTCCACACAGAGGGTAAGTCTAGTGGGATTGACACACAAGCAGATAATTGCGGCGTGTAGCATGGTAAGCGCCGTGAGGATGGCACGCTGTACACTGAGAGTGTAGCCTCGCCTGGTTGGGCGTGGGGATTCCGTGAAGGCTGGTCACTGAGGCTGGCATGGAGGAGGAAGTAGTGAAAAGGAAGACAGACGACCATTTACGAAGTTTGGTAACAAAAGGAAGGAGAAAAATACAATGGCAAGTGAGAGGACATTTTAAAAATCCTGGTCGTGTGTCCTGTTTCTTGACCCTAGGTGTGTTCTGTTGGTGAAGTGTCAGTGAGCTGTAGACTTCCACGTGCAATTGGATGCATGCACGTTATACTTCAATTCCATTTGGAAAAAAGTTATCACGTCCAGTGAGTTTTTCTTTTACTTTCCGGAGAGAGAAAAATCTTTGGACATGAATGATCTGTGTGATTGAGTTCCAGCTGGGCGGGGTGTGTGGACTTCTGTGCCTTGGTCAACCCCGGAGCTTCTGGGGTGCAGGGGACTTGCACCTTCTTGGTTGGTGACTTGGCCGAGAGGCCCAGGGGGGAGATGAAGTGGGCACCAGATTGGTTTGTACACCAGCCTCTTCCTAAAACCTTACTGAGCAGTGATGGCTCAAAGGCCTTTTGGAGGCCTTACCTTGGACAATGGCCATGTCTGCTTTCCCCAAGTAAGCTGTGCACCCCTTCGGTTTGCACTTGTCCGTATTCTTCTAAATACCCGGTTCAGTGCCTTGCACATAATACTTGCGTGATTAGCCTTTGTTGGCTTGACTTTTTTAAAGAGCTATTTATTGGTGTGTAGGCCATTTGAGAGTTTCATAATGAAACACTGTGCTAAAGAAATGAATCGCTTTTTCGTGGACAGATAATTCTACCTTAAAAAGACCTATGAAATCAATATTGACTGTGAAATACAGTGCACAACTCTTGTTGATTCTGGATTAATTAGACGGGACCGCTTTTATCGCTTGCTTTCAAATATTCATACATTTCGTAAGTACTGGAAAAATAAAGATGCACTCTTCTTTCAGAAAACCCATTTGGGAAAGTTCAAACATACAAACGGACCAAGTATTCATTGATTTATTTAATCTGTATTTGTTGTCTATAAGCTAAAAGGTAATGTAGTTTAAATAAGTGGTAAACAAGGTTTCATTTGGAGAGATTTGATTTTTGGTATGCTTTCATAGCACATTTATTTTTTATAATAAGGTTTTTTTTAATTATAAAATTAATGCTGGCTCACCGTAGAGCATTTGGAAAATATGATCAAATATAAAGGATAGAAAAGCCACTGTGATCCCATCATCCAGAAAGAACTCATTTGTTAATTTGAGATATTTCCTTCTGGTCTTATTTCCTATGTGTACTCTCTCCCTCAGCCCATGGTTTATATTTTGATCGTTGAATTAAGTTGAAAAACAAATTCGGAGGTGGGGTGTAAACTTTTTCATAAATGAAACCGTTTTCCTAATGAACTTAAATGTATGATACACTGGTATACACGTATCTATCGAGCAAAGTAAGGCAGTCATAAGCCAAGGCACCTCTATATGGGGATGAAGTAGGAAGACGGAGGATCCATTGGTTGTTTGGAGGGGCAGCGATATTGACACTTATTGTTGTAAAAAATATACATGGAAAACACAAGTGCAGGGTCTGTGGTCAAAAGTGAATGTTCTTTCTCCCTCCTCCCTGATGTTAAGATAAATTCAACAAATATATGTACCTGTTGAATGTACATGTTTTTACACATGTGTAGTTTTATTTAACAAACGGGGAATCATGCTATACCTGTTGTGCTGCAACTTAGTTTTATCACGTTATGTGGCCATTTTCCATGTCAGTACATATAGCTCTATCTCATTTGATTTAAGAATTGTGTTACATTCTGTTATGTGGATGTGCCCCATTTTATTTAACCATTCTCCTAATGATAGATATTTATAACCCAGCTTTTCTGTGGATGAGTGTTTGTTCTGGAACATTATTTGGTCCAAAGAGTAGCAAGAAGGGTCACTCATTATTTGATCGTTTTCAAAGGTGACTGTAGGACGCTAGGTTCAGGACGTTTCCTGCTTTTATCCTCAGGAGAGAGGGAGAACAGCCAGTTCCTGTTCTCTGGGGGACAACTTTTTGTGTAATGTTTAAGGACGCTTTGTTGTGACATTTAAATAGATGGTAGAGGCCATTCTTGGCTCCTTTTGCTGTATGTCTTTAAGTGACTTAGGAGCCAGACTTGCAGTCACAATTAGCTAAAAAAAAAAAAAAAAAAAAAAAAAGGCCACATGTGTTCTGTGGGCTTGAGTGAAAGTTAATTCCAATACCACAGGTATGGAAGTGTTTTAGGTTGTGTGTGCAAAAGCCATAGTCTGTGTTTAGCTAGAACAATCCAAGGAGGTGATTCAGGAGACCTTTATTTCCAATGCTCTCCACCACTAATTAGCTCTGTGACTTGGCCAATCCAGTTCCCATGTCTGTTTGTACAGATGGGACCTCTCTTTCCTCCTCTGAAGAAAAAGGTAAATATACTTGCGCTGCCGTACCTCATAGGAAGAGTATGAAATAAAGTGCAATCATAGAAGGAAAATGCTTTGGACAAACAAAATTGCTGACTCAATGAAAAGGATTTTGTCAGCTGCCTTTCTCTGGGGTCTCCCTCGGTTTTGAGTGTGGTTGAAAGCTGAGCTGGGGGACTCAGAAGGGGGTGACAGGCTCGAACTGCATTGAGGACTGCATTTTTTCATGTCTGGTAGGAAATTGGCAGCACTAGAGGTGGAGTGCAACGTTTCGTGATATGTTCCATTTGCTTTCGGAAAAGAGAAGTGTGCACGAGAGTGGAAGAGTGGCTTTTCTAACTGCCCAGAACAGCTGAGGGTTTCTCTGATGGGTGGCAGTGTAGCTCAGTTGCCCACTTACTTCTTGTCACCCAGATGTGCAAAGAAAATCTCTCTTTTAGAATGTTCTCAGGTGGAGCTAGTCTTTCTCATGAGCCCCCACCCCAACTTGGCCAGTTTATAGAATACTGGGTTTTTTGCTCTTTGTGTTTTTCTGGATCAGTCATTTTGGATGACTGTTTCTATCAGGTGAATTTCTCAGTCACTCCTAGTTTGTCCTGTTCTGCTGCTGCTCTCCAGAATGAGGTCTGCATGGAGGGGCACCCATGAGCTTGTGGTGGGAGTGCTGGGCGGGGGGGTAAGGGTGCTCGGAGCCACGTATGATGGCTGGAGTTCCCTGACCTTTGCTTCAGGGGTCTGGTCTGGTCTGGTCCACGTACTGGTGTCTGCAACGGTATGGCTACACCTGTTTTGCTGCTGGGGCCACAGTGCTGATACCCAGCACTAACAGCCATCCCTGACATTTGCCTCTGTGGTCCCAGCCCCTGCACATGGCAGCCTCTTAGTCGTGACCCCAGGCATTTGCCTGGTCCCTGATCTGAGTACCGCTGAGTACCATCATCAGGGAACGAAGACACGTGCGGCTCCCCAGCTCACTCAGTACCAGTGGTGAGCAGGCAGAAAGTGCACCTGGCTCACCCACCTGGATGCCTACCTTGGCCAGGGCTGTGTTTTCATCCACTCAGCTCCGCACCACTGGTCACGGTCCATGACTGAATGGCAGGCATTCGCCCCGAGGCCCGCAGCCTCCTCAGGAGCGGTTAGGGTCCTCATGTGCCTCCGCACCTGTGGGGTCTTATATTCTAAAGCTGCCCTCCCCATCCCCCAAACCCTGGTTGGGCCTTGAGGCAGAGACTGAGTCCGTGCTGTCTGATCCCCTAGGCTGAAAATTTCCCACGTTCCCCTGAAGCTTGAAGGAGAGGGCGTTCCCCCTTCTTTCGTGGCAAGTATCTCCCTTATGCTGCATCCTGAGTCCTCGCTGCCTCTGGTGATCTCAGTGGTCAGGTTCACCCGGGCTGGACCTTGATATGTTAATGGGAGTGTGAGAATTTAAGCCGCATCTAAAAGTCCTGTCCTGAATGTCCACAGCTGCACACTGACGCTTGCTCTCCATCTGCTGTAACGAGCCTGAACGGCTCTGAGGCAAATAGATCCTTCTGGCAGAGTAAGGGAGAGATTAAATATATGTAAGGACATGCGAAAGAGAAAAGTGCATCAGATTTTTAAAAATATTACCCTAGATAAAACAATAATTTGGGGGAAAAAAGGTTCAGAAATGAGCCTCCTAAGATGGCCTTCCTTGGGATCCCATCTGTGGGCCTGCCTGTGTTTCTGTGCGTGTAAACGTGCAGAAGTGTGGCACCGATTCTTCCAGCGAGCACTGAGGGAGCGCTTCTTACATCCCATCCACTGTGGTCCAGCAAGGATGGCCCCGTCTGTCTCTAAGGAGCTCCCAGTTTTAGGAGGGCGATGGGGTCGTGATGGTTACGTATAGAGCTGACCTTCTGAATCCTGCTTTCCAAGAGGATGGCATTTCGGCCTGGGAACTATGACTGACATTTGAGTTTGGGGCCTTTCATGTCTGGTTTTCCCCTAACCTCGCTAGCGTCTGCCTCCCAAGTCTCCGAAAATGACCAGTTCCTGTCAGTTTTGCTTTTTCCACACAAAGCTAATTCCTTTAGCATTAGTGTAGGTTGTCATGAACATTTCTATGTATTCTATAGAAAGGACATGGGGAATAAGATCAACTTAAATCAATAATAGATAAGTAGAAAAATGAAGTCCAGCTCAGGGCAGTTGTTCTACTTCTTCTGTGGTGGAGTTGTTTGTTTGCTGTTGTTTTTAGTCAAAATTCTTTTACTTCTTTTAACACAGGAAAACTTCTAGGTTTTGCACAGTCTCACTCTAGGGCTCTGGGACTCAAATAGCCCGAGTAGCTATGAGCAGTCTTTCTAGTTCGACCAGGAAAAATGGGAATGCTATTCCCTGTGAAGGTGGTAGAAACTGGGAGACTGGCAAACCAGACAGGTCAAGAAAATACAGAGCAGAAACAAGGAAGCAGCTAGATGGTGCCAGATGTTGGGTTCGAGTGGAAAGGGCAGTGGTCTGGGTGTCAGGAGAACAGCATTGTTACTGATAAGCTCAGTTAAATCCCTTTATCTCTCTGAGTCTGATGAGAGAATTAAGCTACGTGGTCTTGAACGCATCTTCCATCTACAATATTTGGAGCTAAGTGGACAATGAGAAAGGCAGCAGGACCAGCAACCAGGTGGCAAATGGTCCCAGGACCTTTATGCGCTTGTCCTTTGAAGACTTTCCATCCTTCTGAAGCCTTTTGTCTTTGCAGCTCAAGACTGCTTGTTCAGACCCCCTGATGCCGGAGTTCATAGGTTACCCCACACCTTACTTGGTGAAGACAGACTCTAATTCATGCTGGTGGTTAGCAGTGACTTCAAACTATTTGGGCCCTTAGAATATTTTTAAAGAAGGGCCAAGTTTCTGGGATTTCTCGGCCTGTGTTGAAAAGCCTACACTTTCTCAGCCTGTTCCTTAGGATCCCAAGTCTAATTAGGGATGTGCCCGAACACCCTAGATAATGCCTGCTGAGGGCTCCCTCAGGGCTGCTCTGCCAGCTCTCCTAAGGCACAGAGAGGACTAACTTATTGATCTCTTGCCAGCTCATGTCCGTGAACGTTTCTTCTTTTGAGTCCTGTAGAGAAGATAGTGAAAACAATCCAAAATCTTCATTTCCGAGGACATGTGCAAACCCAGCCCGGCCACATCATCGCAAGAGGAGACACTGGGTAATTAAACTGCCCTCTTGGCTCTCTGCTACATTCCCTTCTACCTAGAATTCCAACTCTTTTCCCTCACGTTCTCTAGACCATCAGAAAGCTCACATTTTGATACAAGGAAACATTAGACTTTTGTACAAGTACATCAAAGCATTCCAGGTATATGATATAATTACACGAGTGGAATGCAGAGCCATAAACGAGGGAGTGGTGAAGCCTATTTTGGCAGATGTGGTGGTAGTCATAGAGTGGGAGATGCTTGAATGGGTTTTGGAAGATGAGCTCATTATCCAGAGTGACAGGTAGGGAGGGCATTCCTGGCAGAGGCGGAGAGCTGTGCGAGATCACGGGGAGTTAGAGGTTGTAAGGTGAGAGAGGCCGGGGGTGCATGTGAGATCGTGGGTTTTCATATTCTAGGGTTTGGATTTTATCCTATAAGCAGTGGGGAGTCAGAAAGGATTGAAGGGATGGAATGAAAATGATAATTGAGAAAGGACAGTATAGTGTTGACGGGGGCAAAATTGGAGATAAGAATTCTAGTTAGGAAACCACCGAAAGGTAGTTGATGATACAAGAAATGTAACGGCAGCAACATCTATGGAATTTCATGTCTAGTTGATTGTGGGGATTGAAGGAGAGCTGAGGTCGCAGGTAATCTGCAGGTTTTTGCCTTGGGTTGTGGGTGAAGGGTGATGGTGCTTTTACCAAGCCTGGCACCACAGGAATCCCATGAGAATCACGGGAACGTTTCACAAGCTACTGTAGTTTTCTGCTGTAGCAGGGTTTAGCACTGCTCTATTCTTCAACTCCTTTAAACATTCTGAATACAAAACATAAACAGAGTGCCTGAAGGCTGGACAGTTATGCACCCGGCCATCTTTTCCCCTGAGGATGGCCAAGCTGCATGCCTGTGCGTGTGTATGTGCTTGTGTGCTGGGGTATGATGTTGCTAATGCTTTAGATGCAAATGTGCGTGTGTCCATCCTACTGGGTCCTTGACACAGTATCATTTTTCAGCATTAAAATTCCCATCACCTTCCAGAAGTGCTCCCTTTAGGATCCATTTCTGTTT
Source organism: Rhinolophus sinicus (assembly GCF_057876585.1). Lineage (NCBI taxonomy): Eukaryota > Metazoa > Chordata > Mammalia > Chiroptera > Rhinolophidae > Rhinolophus > Rhinolophus sinicus. Next base: position 60,820,698 of record NC_142517.1, on the reverse strand, counting down.
GGCTCGATATGCACAAACATTCCAGTGGGATTGATTGCTTATGTCAAATTAATTTTTTCCCTTCCCTGGGAGAATGTCTGCCATGTGCAAAATGAGGAAATCCCCAGGCTGGCAGCCAAATACCAGCTCAGAAAGATGAGTAAAGTCAGGCTTGGGTCAGGAATTGGTCTAGATCACCTACAGAGCTTGCACCTGGATACTTTAGTTACTCTTCCCAGCATGCTTTGTGACCATTCCTCGGTAACAGGAAAACTTGAGGCTGGGTAGAGATAGCTGCATATAAGGCTTGGATCTTTTCAGCATCAATTATGGTACCACTTGCTCTTCTGTGCCTCATCTTCCTGTTACTGCTTTATTCAAAAGGTTGCAGAAGCCTCTGGAAGCAATTGGGGAACATGCTGTCCATCCTTCTCCACCTGACTGCCATGAAAGCTTCAGAGAGCTCTGGGATTGTTTTCCTTTTAGCCTCAGTCCTGATGGTTCCCTGCAGGCTTTGGGGGACCCTCCAAATGGACCTCTCAGGTCTTTCCCTAGTATGTCGCCCCTCCCTTCATGGTGCCCAGACAGCTGGCCTTTCCTGACTCCAGACACCAGAACAGGAACCTTCAAACTGTATTTCCCACCATTGGAACCATTGGTCAGCTGATCTGTGTGTAGCAGGGTGATCTAGGCAATACTGTTCCCTGATGAACTAATTTATATCTCAGCAGTGGGAGCTTTGTGAGCTGTACGGTAACGTCTCCCTGAGTGGTTATGTATTCTGTTGCTATAACCTGGAATTCCTGAGGTCCTGATTAGCATGTATTCACTTGAACTCTTAAGTTCAACTTTCTGGGTTATGATTATCAGTTGTTCCAAGTTGAGTTTCTCCAGGAGCTTGTCATTTATAGTCTAGTCAAATATAGATCTTTAATGAGTGGGGTTATTGCAAATACTTTAGCTCATCCAGTTATCCACTAAACGCTCAGGACCTTTAAGAAGACTGGTGAGGTCCTATCCCAAAGGGTAAAATGCTAAACTTCCACATTATCTGGTGTAACAATTACCGTTTGGGGGGAGAGGGGAATTTGGATTCCATTCGCCAAACACTTGTACAGAAATGATGTTTAGCATTTCCCAACAGATTCCGTAATGCATCACTTCTAGCAGAGGGCACACTTGGTTATACAATTTCATTCTCTGCAATTCTTAAGAGTCTGGTTTTGAGCCAGGATAAATGGACTGTTGGAGGGGCGCAGGGTTCACAGAAGGCTGCTGTTAGCCAGAATGTTTCCTCTTCCCCGTTCCCATGTCTCTTGAATTCAAAAGGAGGTCATCTAATTTCTTCTCTCTACCCTGCCCCAGTTTCTAAACTCTTACAGCCATTCAATCTGTTTTACTTGGTTTGTTTTGAAGTATTTATTGGATTTGTTAGGCATACAGGTAATTCTCTGACACTTTGTTTCAGACCACCCCTACCTCCCACCACCAATTATTCCATCTAGCATTATGCTAGGTGTTAAATAAGCATGTTTGTGATTTTCCCTTGAGGTTTTAGTGTTCCCCATGAGAAAGACCAAGGCAGCTCCCCAGAGGAGGTCCTCTCTGACAGACCCATGGCTGAATGTGTGATCATGTGCTACCTTAGGTTTTCCGGAGGCTCTAGGACCATGGAAATCTAGATTTGGCAGGACCTGAGGATAGAGGTGGCACCATCAAATCCTACCCTACGTCTCTTTAAAGTAGAGCAGAAGGGCAACCCCTTTAGGACTCTGTGAAGCACTCTGGGGGGAGGGTACCACTTTTTTCCATGCCAAGACTTTTCAGTTCTTTCATTTAAAGTGGTTCTGCACCCAGGTACATGCTTTATTCGTTCGTTCCAGGACCCTCAATACAAGGTGCGATCAAACAATATGGTGAATGTTTAAATTTAAAAAAATGTATTACAGTAAAAGACACATTGCCATTAATTCCCCTCAAAATACTCCCCCTTGCTTTGAACACACTTATCCCTCATTCTTTCCACTTTCTGAAGCAGTTCTGGAAGTCCTCTTTTGTGAGTGTCTTTAGTTGCGCTGTCATGGCTGCCTCAATGTCTTGAATCATTTTGACTTCGGGGAAGAGCCAGAAGTCGCTTGGTGCCAGACCCAGTGAAGAAGGTGGTTGAGGACACACTGTAATGTTTTTATTTGACAGAAATGGCCGTACCAGAAACGATGTGTGACACTGAGTGCTGTCATGATGGAGGATGATTTCCAGCACACTTAACACACCTTCTCAACCATAGCTCACCCCCAACTGACTGTACCGAACAAGTTGAAACTTGTCACACATGTACTAAGGTTCAATGTGATGCTTCCCATATTGAAGATCCCTGCCTTTCCATTGGATGGCACTTGGCAGCAGCATTCACCGTATTTTGTGATCACAACAGAAAGGCTCCATGTCACACATCGCTTCTGGTACGGCAATTTCTATCCAATAAAAATATTATGGTGTTTCCTCATCCACCTTATTCACCAGATCTGGCACCATGCAATTTCTGGCTCTTCCCCAAAGTCAAAATGACCATGAAAGGTAAACGTTTTGAATCGATTCAGGACATCGAGGCGGCCACGACAGTGCAACCAAAGACACTCACGAAAGAGGACTTCCAGAACTGCTTCAGAAAGTGGCAAGAACGATGGGATAAGTGTGTTCAAAGCAAGGGGGAGTATTTTAAGGGGGATTAATGGCAATGTGTCTTTTATTGTAATCAAATTTTTAAATTTAAACATTCACTGCATTTTTTTTATCACACCTCATATGTGCACTCCTTAGGCTTTGTTCCCTGGGACTTTTCCATTCCTGGGCTGTTGGATTCAATTTGATCTCCCCATACATTAGCTACATGGTTAGAGCCTTATGAATCCTGGACAGCCTTTGTGCAGGTTAAGCACAAAGGAGGTAATTTATCTCTTCCCGTGTCAGGACTGTTAACCCTATGTTTTCCACCCTCTCCTTCAGGGCTGTGTCACTTTGGCTGCCCTTTGCCTAACATGTCATGTGTATACTATAGTTGGGGTTGTACTTCTCAGGTACTGCTTAGCCCTTGAAAGTAAGTTTGTGTACGATTGTCTTTTGGGGTGGGAAGGGAGGAAGGACTCCCCCAAAATATGATCAGTGGAAGTCTTTCCTGCTTTGGGTGTCCGTAGAGACCTTTGAAGTCTGCTGGCTGGCTTGTGGCAGAGCTGTGGCTGCAGCGTGGCACTAGGGGGCACGTCCCCAGTCTGGAGCTGGGAGCCCCTTGTGCTGTGCTCAGCTCTGTGCTGGCCGCCTCCTCTGTGATCTTTGGGCAGAAACTGCACCTCTCTGGCCTGAGTTCCTTCCCTGTACATTGAAGGTGCTGAAATGGATGATTGCCGAGGTTCCTTCAATCTGTAAGTCTTTTTGAAAGTCTGCGGTCTCTTTGAGAACGTACTTAGGAGAAAATCCTCCTCTGCGTATTTTAACTCGGAGAAAATGCTGGTCCTATAAACATTGCTTTAGCAGTGACACACAAATTGCCACAGGGTTGATAAATTGAGACAGGGTTGATACCTGTCTCTAGCCAGTGAAATCCAGTGACAAACCCCCGTCTTGCTGGTCTCTGGATGAACTGTACAGGATAAATTCTGAGCCAGTTATGGTATCTGTAGTTCTTACTTTTATAGCACCCACCAAGTATTTATGGGCTTTCCAACAAAGTGCAGTCAACAATTTTGGGGTAGCCATAATCTCTATATAACATCTACTCTTAAACATGATTTGCTTCCTTTCCTTGTCTGTGAAGAGGATTTTTGAAAGGAGAAAAGTTTTGTTTGAATTTTGTCAGAGCCTCCGACTTCTTTAAATTGGATCTTTGGCAAATCTGTTTCCCCAGAGCTATCCGTCTTGGCTGGCCCTGCCAGATCTTTTCCCTCTCTCTTCAAGGGAGTTTTAACTTCCATTGATTTATCCTTTACCACATTTGGCGTAGTGAGGAGCGGGTGGGGAGGGCGGTCCTCAGAGCGCTCCTTCCTGTGGACATTAAGCCTCCAGGACCATATCCTGCTCTTTTTCGTAGAGCCTCCTCCACCAGACTCCCTTTTCTGCCACTCTGTCTTCAGACATAAGTAGTATTCTGGAAGCTGGGCAGAGGATGAGACACTGGGATTGGGGAAACATAAGCAAGGTTTAAAGGTTAAGAAGTTCTCAAAGTTTATAGACTGACCAAGAGTCAGGACCAGAGAGGGTAGCCAGGTCAGGGTGCACCCCAAAGCCAGATTGAGGACAGCAAGGGGCCAGGGAAAAGGAAGGTGGATTAAGGCCAAGAAGGTGAAAGGGTGGCAGGTCAGTTAAGGAAAGCAGTGAAAGATCCACAGTAGCCAGGGCACGTGCAGAGCAGGGGCAGAAGGAGAGAGGGCCCGGATACAAGTTCTGGCCACAGCAGTCCTTATGAATTGAGGACTCTCCTTGCTTTGGCCCTGTCCGCTGCACGTGCAGGTACCAGCTCCCACGGAGGAGCAGCCCAGGGAGAGCACCTGGCTGAGACATAGTTCCTGCTGTCATGGCTGCTGTCCTCAGCCCCTCTCTGGATCGACTCATCTCATGAGGCTCCGGCACTTCTGCTGCTCCCGGACCCTCTGTCCTCCCTCATTCAATGAGCCTGCCAGTGTCCAGGCTTCATCTCTAAGCCTGGGGTTACAAGTTGAAGGTTCAGACTCTCTGACTATATTAAGAAAGTGAGACACTTGGCATCCAAATTCCCCGCAGAGCGTTATCCTTTAGTCCTGGAGGATCTTCATGTATGTCATTTCCCCCTTCAGTTCATGATAACTGAGCTACCTGTAGGTCTTTCTCTGTCTCTTTGGCTGATGCCACATCTTTGCATTCCCGAGTCCGTGGGTGGAGCTGGCTAATTTTGATAGGTGGGCGAGATGCTTTTTCCGGCCACAAATAAAACAGGTTGTAACCCGAACAGCCTTTTTATTTTTTGACCCAGACTCTCCTTTTTGTTATTTTTTTCTTCTTAAGCTTGAAAGTTTTGAAGTTACACATTTCCCTACGGTGCCAAAGAGCACCAGGCTTTTATCTGTGGTCTGGCTTAGCGTTGCAGGCTTCATAGCCTTGACCTGCCATTGGATTTTTCTGTGATTCCTTCCTGGAATGAATCCAGCCCAATTAAATCAATGAGCTTTCCTCTCGTATCTGTCTTTGCATCCTTCACTTATGGATTTCACATTTCCTTTAACCTTGTCCAAATGGGACTGTCCATCCTCTAGGCTGAAGATGAAAGAGTATAAATTATGGCTTTTTATAACATCCAAGGTAAAGTTTGAGATTTGGGAGTAGCTTCTTCAAATGTGAGGTGCGGAGTGTCACTGTGTCAATTGTTGGTTTGTTCCGGGTTGACTCCAGCTCGGGTTCCACGAGGCGCATGCTCCTCAAAATCCATGTCCTTTGCCACCCCTTCCAGAGACTCATTATGTGAAAGAAAGGGATTGCGTAGTGCCGAGGTCCCCAAACCTTCCTGGCTCATGGTAACTGAATGTCTCCCTAATTTTCCCATGATGCCCTGAGGCCAAACAAAACACTTAATACGTCTGTTCGTTAAGTTGTTAGGTCCAAAAAACTTAATGAATGCTTATGTCCTAATGATGTAGTGGCCATTTGAAAAAGGAATACACAGAAATTGAAAGGAGAGTATTTTTATTTCATTCTTAAATAATCCTGGGTACTTAGTACTGAGACATATGTGCCTACACACCTTCTCAGACCTTGGAATCAGTTGGATGTTGCTCCCTTCATTTCCTGTTCTATACTGATTTTTGTGCCATGCTTGTTTTTTATGAGAGCCAACAGTTCCAAATCCAGTTTTGCAAAGCTATGATGTCATCAAAAGGAATGAATTGTGATTTAATTATAAAATGAGAACCATCTTGCACTAGTAGGTCATGTTGTGTCAGATGTACGTCAAGTATTAAGGCATTTCCCTCAAACATTTAAACATCCATGGATCCCCTATGAATTTGCTGTGGTGCCCCAGGGTGCCTTGGGTGCATAGTTTGGGAACCATGGTGATAATGGCGTAATTGTTGGGAAATTTTTTCTGGGGGTGATTTCAGTGTTTTCTATCTCCTCAACCTCGTTGCTGTTCTCCAGGTTACCAGACATCTTCAGAATTCCTTGGCTTCCAGTGGCCTTGATTCTCAAGGGACTCTTCTCTCCACTCTTAGTTGATTTTACTGACCATTCTTGAGGTCGATTGGTACTTATCAGACCCTGTATCAGGGATCCCTGTATCAGGGAGAAAGGGCTAGGTCTTACTCCGCAAGCATGAGCTAGGGAGAGGTGGAAGTGGCACCACAGTGGGGCATTGGGGTGGGGCGGGAGGCTGATAATAAGGACCAGCTTGCTACATAATTTGCAGGGCCCAGTATAGAATGAAAATGCAAGTCCTTTAGTTCAAAACCAGGGAAAAAGTGCTATTAAAGGTGTTAAAATACTCTGCAGCCTTTCCTGTCTTCCGTGGTCTCTCTCTTGACCTGTTGTGGTGTTTTCATTTGCTGTTTAATGATGCGCTCCCTTAGCAAGGAATACTTGGGGGGCTAATGCAGACCCTTATCGTTGCCTGGCCCCCTCCCCTCTTATGAGTTGGTGCACGTGGATTGCTGGGATACCCCCTTTGCCAGCTGCAGGCCTGTCCGCTGGGCAGAGGCAGAGGAGTTGAGCTGGGTGTCTCCCGTCTCTCCATGAGAAATCCAAGCAGAGTTGGAGGGGAAAGAAGAGGAGCAGGAAGCGCTCAAGGTGAGATGACCAGGAGAGACGAGCGTGGACGTGGTCACCAAACACTGCAGGCTGGTCCATCTGCCTCCAGAAAGACTCCTGCCTGTGGAGTGAGGGTTCAGTGTCTTCGGCAGCCAGATTCTATGTGATTTAAGAGGGCAATGAGAAGAGAGGCAGAGGAGGGGCGACAGTGGGACCTGTGATTGGGATGATGGCACTGCTGGCTGTTTTGTAGGGGAGGGAGCCACTGGGCCACTGGGATGGTAGACTTGTCCAGGGTGCAGAGGTGGTGGCCTGGCCCCCTTGGTGCAGGGGGGTGTTTGCCCTGGGTGCCTACATAGCGCTTATATGGTAGCGCCTGCGAAGTTGCCAGCTCGGGGTGGAAGTGTTGTGGGTGCGATGGCGGAAGATGGTTGGTGAAGACACACATATTCTTGGCCAGTTGGCAAACATTGGGAGCAGCAAGCTGGAGGCAAACAGATGTCAGTATTTAGAACAAGATGGTTGGACATTTTGGAAGTAAGAAAGCCCTTCTCTCCGCTCACTTCCAGGAGGGACTGGTAATTTTCTTCCTTGCTTGAACTTTGTCGACTACTTAACATAATTCAAACCCACTGTCGCTATATTTGGCAGATGGTCAACTTGTCCAGGGAATCAGGGACACCATCAGCTCAATTCAACAAGTGCTTCTCGAGGGTGTGTCATATGTAAAACACTGACTTGGGTGTAGTGAGGATCACAAAATGCTGGGCTTTTCCAGAGTCACCGTATAAAAGGATTCGTGTACAAAACTAGTAAGAGGCAGACTTACATTCTCTATCTACGTAGACACAAGTTTTCTGGATGTGTGGTGTTTTCCGGTTACTTTGAGTATCAGATGAACTACTGAGAAGCAGTCGGGGATTTTATTTTTATTTTTATTTTGTAAGTAAAGAAAAAGCAAAGAAAGAAAAAAACACACTCTAGTGCCATTAGCAAGGCACAGAAGGTGGTTTTAGGAGAAATGCTAGATTTTGGTACAATTTGACCAATGCTTGTTAAATGACCTATGTACGACAGTTCCTGTGTTAAGGATTGAGTGTACGCAGATAAATAAGACATGGTTTTGGCCCCAGGAGCTTAGAGTCCAGCGGGGGAGCCAACCAAGGAAATGGATAATTACAACTCTTCCTGACACATCCTGCTTTGGGTTCTCACTGGATGCTAAAGAAGCATAGATGAAGGTGCCAAACTCAGAAGGTGATTTTGATTAAGTCTTAAAGAACAAGTGGGAGTTTAAACTGCTGAGCGATGGTAAGAGACTTTTTTTTTCAATCAGTGAATGAAATGGTGTGATTCCTCTGGCAGCGCCTTAGAGGCAGGATGTAATCGTTCTGGTATTTAGAGGTATGTTAGGGCCTGAGCGGATGCCTTTCTCGCTGTACGCTCCTTCCTCCACTTCTCTCTTCAGCATTTCCCCCTCTATCAAAGAAGTCTGCAGCAGGAGAAGGAGCAACAGTAACGAGGACCCATTCTTCTCGTCCTTCCCCCCCCCCCCCCCCACTGCACACGCTGCCCACCCAGTGGTGGGGAGAAGAATCTGCAAGTGTTGGAGAGGATGCCTGAAGATGGCATCTGACCAATGTATGAGCCGATTCACGGGGCACTGAGAGGAGGAACGTGGTGTGTGTATGAGGACTGCTTTTGGTGTGAGATCTAGAATCTCAGCGGTGGCTCTCTGTACCTGGGAATGACCCAGCCTGGCTTTTCCTTTCCACCTGACGTTACTTGAGGTACACATACCCTGTTTGCAGAACAAGAATGTCCCAGGCAACGACCGGGAGCAAATCTAACCGTTGCCTCCCGCTGGGTGAGACTGCTCACCCCGGAGAGACCCCATCCCTCTCTTCAGGAGCCTCCCCACCGCTTCCCTCTTCCTGGAGTTGCTCACGGAGGACAGAAGTGATACTATGTCTTGAACGTGTTGTCTGCTGTGTCTCTTACATGATGTCGGCTGCAGTGGGGCAGTAGCTAAAGTGGGGAGATGGTTCTTTTCCATCAGGAAAGACTGGTTGGCACTAGATTTATACAAGAACCGAGTGGAAAGAGAACTGGAAGAAGAGAGAAGGTTTTTCATTTTTCATATTTAAGAAGGAAAAGCACAGCAAGGAGGAGCTAGCATAGTGGTGGTGGAGGTGGGTGCAGTGTGTGAACTAAAATTGTAATGGTTCAAACAAGATGAGACCAGCCCTGTGCAAGCAGGACGTGCAAACTTATGAGGGGTTCCATGTTTTGTGGGGACTGTTGAGGAAATTTGAATATGGACTGGTTACTAGATAATGTTAAGGAATTATTGTTAATTTTTTTAAGTGTGCTAATGGTATTGTGGGTAAGAAAATGCCCAATATTTAAGAGATACATATTATAGTATTTACATGTGAAATAGCATATCTGTAATTTACTTCAAAATAGTTCTGTTAAAATTATGAAGCAAATATGGCAATCATTTAATAATTGTTAAAGTTAGGTTGTGCGTTTATGGGTGCTAGTTATACTATTCTATTTTTCTGAACGATTAAAATATTTCATAATAAAACATTAAAAATAAAAAGAGTAAAGGCTCTGGAGTCAAATTTCATAGGCCTGAATCCTGGCATGTGTTTGTGCTTACTTTCTCTTCTTTAAAATGGGATGGGGTGATAAATGTACCTACTGCATGGGGTTGTGTGAAGATTGAATTGTATAACACGTAAAATTCTTCAATCGAGGTCTGATACATAAATACTCAATAACTTTACATTATTCTTATTAAAAAGAAACCAACTCTTTTTTAATTATTACTCTTATTGTTGAAAAGAAACCATCTCAAGGAGTTGAAATGTTAAGCTTAGATCGGGGCTGGGAGAGAACATAATTTCTCCAGAGGCCAAACAAAATCCTGCCATTTGTACAACATGGATGGATTTTGAGGGCATTAGCTAAGTGAAAGGAGCCAGACAGAGAAAGATAAATACTGCACGGTATCACTTATACCGGTATGTGGAATCTAAAAGAAAAGTGAAACTCATAGAAGCAGAGAGTAGAATAGTGGTTGCCAGGGACTGGGGGGTGGGGGAGGTAGGGAGAGGTTGGTAAGAGGATGCCAGCTTTCGGCTATATGGTGAATAAGGTCTGAGGATCTGAGGAACACCATCGGAACTAGAGTTAATGGTACTGTACTGAATAGTTGAAACATGCTAAAAGAGTAGAACTTAAATGTTCTCACCAACCCCCCAAAGATAAATATGTGATGGGATGGATTTGTTAACTAGATGAGGGAATGCTGTCACAATGTATGTGAATATCAAGTCACCATGATGTACACTTTAAATATTTTATAATTTTATGTCAATTATATCTCAATAAAGCTGAAATAAATTAAAAAAGTCTCCAGAGGCCAGGTAAAAGCAGCCAACTTGGGTCACCATTAAGTTGTGAGTCCAGGGGACAGAGGTGGCACTGGGCTTAAGGGGGATGCAGGATCCCTGACCACAGCCGTTTCCCTGGGAGGGTGGGCTGGGTGTTGTCAGCCAGAAGCTTGTGCGTAGGAAGCCCTCGCTGTGAGGTCATCTCCAAGGAGAGATGTTGAGTCACCAGGTTGGCGGAAGAGCACATTAGACAATAACGTGACTATTGTGCTGCTCATCCACACACAGAACTGAGTGTTTTCAGCCCTTGTAGTGATTTTCTCTTTTCAAGTGGAGCGGGAAATTTTACAGGTAGGCACAAAGAGGGCTGTGAAGAAATGGAGCAACTCAGCTTCTGTCTGGAAATTCAGCTGTACCAGAGAAGGTCTGGAATGTGAGTTGCACAGTGCAGAGATTTGCAGAGTGTCTCCGTCATTCAAAGATAGGACCAGAGAGAAAATGGGTTCGTTAGGGATACCAGTCAGGGCCCCAGCAGGAAACGGATGGATCAGGCATGCTGGGTAATCTGAGGAAGGTTTAATGAAGGGGCTCTTTACGTAGGTGTGGGCTATTAATGGGGAGGTTTGTTTCCTTAGACCTAATAGAATGAGGAAGAGGGGTTACCAGAGCTTGGAGACAGAGTCTGTGCTGAGGGCTACCTCAAAAGGAGTTGTGACGTTATGGCAAGGGACATAGCCAGCCTATCGGGACACCACAGGCGGGTTGTGAAGACGTTGCGCATATCCCAGCCTCACTTTCCTTGCTTCTACTGCCTCTTGCTAGGGCTTTCCAATGGCTGAACTCAGTGGGTACCAGAGGGCAAAAGAACCTCGATGCCGTCCCAAAGGCTCAGCCTCCCAGGGCCCGCGTATGCTGAAGGACGGAAGGTATACCTGGACCGGGGTGCGGATGGTGGAGGGCGGGTCTACAGGGGCAAACGGGAGAGTTTTGCCCACTAGGAGAATAGGATGCTTTTAGGGAGAAGCTTCTTTTTCCCAACCTCATTCTTCGTCACTTTCCCACTGCTAGTATAGGCATACCTGGGAGATGTTACAGGTCTAGTTCCCGCTCATCACAATAAAGCAAGTTTTGCAATAAAACGAGTCATAACCTTTTGCTGGTGGAGGGTCTTGCCTTCAATTTGTAAAAAAACACATCTGTGAAGCGCGGTAAAATAAAGCACAATAAAAAGAGGCATGCCTGTATAGCATCCGGTGATCTCTGTACTCCACGTAAGCACCAGTTATGCAAACCCCAGTTTCCAGTGGTGCAGTGCTAGCTGTGGCATGCAGGCTGGAGGAATACTATAAATACCCAAATGGGAGATGGGGGGGCAGGGTATTAAAGATAATTTAGGTTAACTGCCTCATTCCTACAGATAAGAAAACTGAATTCCCGAGACGCAAAGTGAACTGTCCACAGCTTCTTAGTGGCCGAGCCAGAAAGAGGACACTCATATCCTGACTCTCACTAGAATGATCTTCCCTTGAGGCCCTAATTCAACTCTAACCTCAGACATGACATTGGCATCTTTCCTCTCTTCCTACATTCCCTGAACTTGACTCTTCAAGGTCACCACTCCACCCACCCCTGTTGTGATAAGAAATTACCCTGAGGCAATGGTGGCCTCTAAGTGTACTTTACACATAGCGGGCACCCTGTCCAGAGGTCATGGAGCTGGAAGCTCACAGCCAAGGACATGGGATAGGTTTATGCGCGTAGTATAGGGTACATGTGGCTGGAAAGACCACATCCCTGACTTCCGTGTTACTCAGGGTCATAGGTCCTGTCTGTCTCTCTGACGATGTGATTTGGAAACCAGAATTGAGAGGGGAAGGTGAGGGCTCAGTAGGCAGAAGGTGCCTGTGGCGTCCGTTTCTTAGAGAGGTGCTGGGGCGGGTGAGGCCGGCCAGCAGCCCCGATGAACAGCTGTGGCTCTTGTGTGGGCAGGACACTCGTGAGGCCTGAATGAGTGTCTCTAAAGAGCAGTCGATGTGCGGCGTGAATGTCAGTGTCTGCTTGGTCCTTTTTCTGCATTCCTGGCTTCTCTTCAACATGTGCATGCTGTTATTTTATCTCTGGCTAACATGTCTCAGGAGTGCTTACTGATTGCCTCTGTTTAGGTTCATCTATCTTCATTTTGTTTGTTTCTCTTGTTTTCTACAGAGAAGAATTGAACATTCTTAAGTGAGAGAGTAAACACACCTTCCATGTATTTAGGCTGAACGTTTACATTTTATACCTTAGTTTGTATTTCTAGGCTTTGGAGGTGAAAAAAAAAAAAAAAGTAGAAGCCACTTCTTCAATTTGCAAAGATAAAAAGAGCTAGAGGGTCCTCAAGTTGACGTTTTCCCTACTGAAATTACCCCCCGGTGCCCATCTTCATGGATCTCAGAGTTGGATCATTGCATTACCTCCAACTAGCTACGAGGTGTGAGACAAGGTCAGGAGGCCCCTGATAAGTGGGCACTACCCGCCTGCCTCCTAGTGTCCTGACATGTCGTGTTGGGACCGGTGCTGTCCGTGCAGCTGCCTGGCTGTGGCCTGATCCCGACAGGGCCCAGCTAGTGTTGCACAGAAGAAAACATGGCTTCCCCTCCGTAGGCGGAGCCTTTCACCACGGGCAGCTATTCTGGCAGTCCCTTCATCGAGGGGACAGGATAACAAAGTTTGAATAACTCAACTCAAGCAATTTCCTGTTCTAGTATTGACCAGAAGTCAGGGAAGGGGCATGGTCTTCTTTCATGAAGGAAACCATCCCCTCCATCTGTGGAACTCAAGGGCACTTGCACGGGCCCTTGTCAGCCTCTATCTGGTATAACGCACGTTTCCGTAGGTAGCAGCTTCAGTGACATTGTGCCACTTTCACATAGATCACTTCGTGAAACTGGGACTCAAACCGAAGAAGTTGGTTGGCTCAGTGACACTGATAACAGCCTCAAACACACTTATATTCTGAGTCTGTGGGAGGCTCCTCTGCTGAGTGAGCACTAGAGTGAAACAACCTTTAGAGTTCATCTAGTACTAATCCCCGTTTCCATCGAACACACTCAGTGTTTGTGTTTAGCCCAGAGACACAAATATGGGGCAACTAGAATGAAACCCCCCTCCCTGCCTGCCTCTATCACATGCTAACAGTTCATTTTTCATTTGAACATCGAGACACCCCCCACATCCCCCCACCCCCACCCAGCCATGTCTGGAGATGATAGAGATGCTGGTGGATGTTAGGTGTTTATTGATTTAGACGCTTTCCCCCAACAGTTGAATAATGTTTATTGGCAGAAGCGTTTGGGACATACAATTTTTACAAAAGGAAGAAAGTACCCCACAGAGCTGGGAGGAGTTGGGGAGGGGTGAAGAGGATCCCCCAGTGACTGATGGTCCGAGAAGGAACAAAGTGGAATTTTCCACCTGATGTATGAGGAAGCAATGCAATTTGTGATGTGGAAAGGGCCTCCAGGCTCTGAGCAGTGCGTGTGTTGAGACTGGGGGCCAAGGTCGTGATGTCTGACTTCTTTTGTCTTTCACGACACAGAAGCATGAATAATAACAAGGACAGCAATATCAATACCATACCTGGTATTTACTGAGCACCTTCCATATGTTTGGGATAAGGCTGGGCATTTTCACACATTTAATCTTTTTTCATTTACAAAGCTTTAGTATGCTTTATTATTTTTTTATTGTCACACATTTGCATTCCATTCATGTAGTTTAGTAACTAGCACAGTTTTGCCACTACTTAAAAAATTGACTAATTCACTAAATAAGTTATAGCCAGGTTACTGGGGAACTCTAAAGATTTCACCAACAAACTATTAGAACGGATAAATGAATTCAGTAATGTAGCAGGATACAAAATTAATATTCAGAAATCGCTTTTATTTTTATACATCAATAACTATCAGAGAGAGAAATTAAGAAAATAATCCCATTTATAGTGGTATAAAAAAAATACTTAGGAATAAATTTAACCAAGGAGGAGAAAGACCTGCACTTGGAAGACATTGAAGAAAGAAATGGAAGCATATATTGTGCTCATGGAGAGGAAGGATTAACATTGTAAACATGTCCTTCCTACCCAAGCAATCCATAGGTTCAGTGCAACCCCTGTTAAAATACCAATGACGTTTTCCACAAAACTAGAACAGATAATCCTAAAATTTACATGAAACCACAAAAGAGCCTGAATAGCCACAGCAATCTTGAGAAAGAAGAACAAAACTGGAGGTATCATGCTACCTGATGTCAAACCATACTACAAGACTATAGTAATCAAAACAGCATGGTACTGGCATAAAAACACGCATATAGATCAATGGAACACAATAGAGAGCCCAGAAATAAACCCAAGCCTATATGGTCATTTAGTCGATGACATAGCAGGCAAGAATATGTAGTGGGGTAAAGATAATCTATTCAATAAATGGTGTAGGGAAATCTAGACAGATACATGCAAAAAAAAAAAAAAGGAACTGGACCACCTTCTTATACCACATCCAATAATAAACTCAAAATGGATTAAAGACTTAAATGTAAGACCAGAAACCATAAAACTCCTAGAAGAAAATCATTTAATCTTGAAAATAGTCTTTGTGGTCCCCATTTTTAAGGTAAAGAAACAGATTCAGAGTGGATAGGCACTTGCCTAAAATCCCATAGCTATTAAATGGCAGAGCTAGGATTTGAACCAAGAAATAGTCTGCTTCCACAATCCATGGTCTTTCTATTGCAGTATCCTGGGGGAAAGAAATTCACAGAGACCTATTATGAGGAGGAGGAAGAAATACTCAGGAGACAAAATTTGAATGTCTAAGAGACTGGGGATCTCCTAGAACTGAGTGTATGTGTGTGCAGCGCAGGGACAGGAGAGAAGCACAGGGAATCTGCTGCCCCCCCCCCCCTTACTTGTAGCAGAGGGCAGGGCGTGCTTGAGAAAAGCAGGCCGTTTGGATTAGCAGGTGTCTAGGACATAGGAAATCAAAGGAGAGGTGAACTGGTGGCAAAGAGGGATTCCTTCATTGTGCAATGGGGAGACTGAGTGTTTTTCAGTGAGGGAATCACATAGAGCTGCCTTGCTGTAACAACAAAAACAATTTTTAAACAAGTGTTCAGAGTAGATTACAGTGTGGAACAGGGTAAATGCTATAAAGGGGTACATACTACATGCAGTTGAAGCTCAGAGGGAAGGAGGTGAGCTTTACCTGGGGAAATTAGGGAATGGTTTGTAGGCAGGGTGACGTTTGGTGTAGGCCTGGAAGCATGACTCTGGCAGTCTGTGATTGGGGGTGGGGGGGGCCGAGGTATCCCTGGGGGACAGACTGGAGAGTCTTTCTTGTCAGGCTGCTATGAAAGTGGGCTAGACTAGCAGGCAGGTATTTAGATACAACCTTGCTTGAAAAAGGTGTTATAGCAGCTTATATAAAACATGCACTGCAAGATATAAGGAGGTGAAGAAATAGGGGCAGAGGAAAATTAAGGTAGGAGAAGTGAAAGGAAGGCAGCATTGAGGTTAGCATGGTTAGTTGGATTCGATCCCTGTTTTCTAGGGACGTCGTCTCCAAAGCTTATGGACAGAGACTGCTATACAAGAGTGTGTGTGGCACGAAGACAGACCGTGAGTACCGAGAGTAATTGGACCAGTCTTTGTGGAGAGCAGGGATGAAGCCTGCTCCTGTGATGGAGTGGTCAGAGCCTGTTGTAGCCCAGAGGAGAGCTCCCTGGGGTCATGCAACATGCAGGGAAAGAGAAATCTGAGCAGCTGACTCTATCACCAGGCCTTGTTAGCGTGTGTGTGTGTGTGTGTGTGTGTGTGTGTGTGTGTGTGTGTGTGAGAGAGAGAGAGAGAGAGAATCGCGCATGAGCGCTCACTGCCACGGTGATGTCTGAGAAACATGGAAACCTCCAGGTGTCTGCTCTGAGCAGCACGCTCTAAGATCTGTGTAAGAGGGCCAGGAAACAGCGGGCTCTGTATTTCCCAGGTCCTTGGAGAGCCTAATGGAGCGCTCCCTCTGAGAACATATCACGCTCAGGCTGGACTTCCAACACTTGTCCCTGCTGAAACTGTTGCTTGAATGTCCTTTGCATCCTGGCCATGGTCTATTCTGAGTCTGTCCATTTTCTGAGGCTCCAGCATTGCCTCACTCCAGGTGGGGACGCCGTCCTCTGTGCTTTCACTCTGATCTCCTTGAACTCATTCTAAGACTTGTCATCACAAACCTCCTTTCATTATTGCTGTTTCATATGCCAAGTATTTTCTCCCCAGCTGGATTGATGTTAAGCTCTTGGAGGACAGCTGGGAACGCTTTTGTAAGCCTTAGTGTGGCTATGCCAGTGTTTTTATACAGTAGAAGCTAAATAAATATAAGCTCAACATTCCCTTCCTCTGGTATCTCACCTTGGGTGTCTGTTTCAGGGGTCTGTGCAGTGTGGGATAATGAATAAAGCCCTCGGCCCAGTCGGGAGGTCTTGGTTTTAGCTTCCATCTATCATTGACTTGGATTTGTCGCTTCTCCTTTCTAGGTCTCAGTTTTCCCTCCTGTGAAATGAGGGAGTTGCACTGAATGGTTGCTAGGGTCCTTTCTCCATATGTAATTGTGTAATTAAAATTGCCTTCCTTAGGGTTACGTTTCTACCTTGTCTTGCTCTGTCTGCACTACCTTTTCGCCCCATGTGTGCTGACTGATGTCTTTTACTGAAGGGTTTTAAACTCTGGGCTCAGGATGAGCGTTCTCCTGTGAGGGATGACCAGGAAGGGGAGGCAGGCAGCCTTGTGCCCAGTTGGAAGGCAAGTGTGTGTTGGGGGTGGGGCACGGTGTTCCTGCCTGTTTAGGTGTGTTGAGATGCTCGATGATCTGAGCCCAGTCAGGTGCTACCTGCTGGTGACTTCTCTAATGGTAATGTCCCTTGCAGGTGCCAAGTTAGCCAAAAGCTCCCCCATAGGAAAAGCAACTATTGATTAAGCACTTTCCAGATGTCATCTCTAGTCCTTCCAACAACTCTGAAAGGTAGTAGTCATTCCCATCGATAACCCAGAGAACAGGCTCAGAGAGGTTAAGTGATTTGCCAGAAATTGTCAAAGCCAGGATCTCGCCTAAGGCTGTCTGGCTCCAAGCTTGGCCTTTTTCATCAGCATTGCCTTGCAGCTGAAACCCAGGGGACAGCAGAAGACACCCATGCTGCAAGCACGCAGGAAGGTGAGACTCCCCCAACTGATAAGATGTCTCCTCTTTAGTACTTCCCTCAGGCACATCAGTCCTTGAGCCGGAGGGATTCCTGAAAGACCTCTTGAAGATCTTCTCCAGCTTAAGGAGTCTGTGACTGGAAACTCTTAGGTTCCAAGTTTCTTTCTTCTAAGAACTAAAACTGAATGTTCTTCCACGTGCTATTAAGACACCAGGGAAGGAAAAGAGGATATTGGCCGGGATAAATGTGGAAGAGGAGCTGTTTTTCTTTTTTTTTTTTTCAACTAGCGGGTATCAATTTCCTAAATACAACCCCGGGGACATTTTACACTTTCTTCTGCAAGTCCTTGTAAAGACAGCAGCTCAGTGTTTCCTTTTTCTTGGTCTTGTTCTGTTCCAATCTGCTCCCTGAATCCTCTCTCTCTCTCTCCAACCAGTGTTTGTGAAGTGGTCTCTTCCTGGTAATGAAAGCAAATGTCTGTAGCTTCACTTACCAAGTCAATCTATTCCATCGATGAGGTGCCTACTGCTAATGAATTCCTTTTCTATTTGCTAAAGAACCAGGAAATAAAATAGAAGACGAAGATCCTGGCCTGGGAGAGTTTTGCCCAGAGAGGTTTCATGGAAGTAACAGTGAAGTCTCCCAGGAACCTGGAAATGACAGAAATGAAGCTGCCTCCAAGGGTTAAGTGCTATGTGGATGTGACTACCCTCTGCAGCGGTGGACCAGGAGACAGTCTGCAAATGTGTGAAGGAAAGGCCTCCATCAGAGTGACCTGGGACTAATCTCGGGGGTGCTAGGCTGAATGAAATGGGACTGTAATTTAGTAATCTGAAACCTAATTAATTGCACTCAGTGCAGCCTGGAGAAAGCCTGTGGGTAGAAGGTGCTGGTTAGCTGGAGCACTGCAGGCTCGGACGCAGACAGGGAACTTTGGGTTGTCTGGCAGGTCCAGCGCTAATCTTGGGGTAGATGCATCAGCCCGTCGTCTCCTGCTGCCATTTAGCCGTGACTTGCCCTGCACACTGCCCTAGCCTTGCTTATATGCTCACGATGCCACTTTCGGATGATGGCTTCCCCAGCCCATCCGCCTACACTGACCCTGCTGACCCGAGCACTCCAGGTCCTGTGACAGTTGTATTTTGTTATTTTTGGCGCCCAATAAATGGAGCTTCTGGTTTAGACATCCGCTTTGTGAGCTTGTTTAATGAGTCTTCACCAACAATGGATCTGCTCTCAAAGTGCTGACAAAAGTCTAGTTTCAGAGTGCACCCCTTTCACCTCGACAGATTCATCCAGTACATTGTCATCCGGGGACTCTCTTGGAAGCAGTTAACAGCCCACTACTGGTAAAGCCAGGCTTGCTGCCCGTTGCCATGCAAACGTTATCCACGAACAGGCATCACTTACCACTGGCACATGGTAAGGACTTGGCAATTTATAAAACATACACACAGGTCTAAGCAAATACTGCACAAGAAGCTAAAGGGGCCACTGAGAGCTGAGGGGTTGTATTATGTTGGTGCAAAAGTAATTGTCGTTTAAAAAGTTAAAACGAATTGCAAGAACTGCAATTACTGTTGCACACACCTAACAGAACCAAGGGGACTAGCATCAGCCACCTTTATAGAAGGCAGCCTTTTTGCAGACCCTCCTCCTAGGTTGTCTTTTCACACTAGAATCAAACCCAAATTTGCTTTGGTGCCAGAAAAACTCAGCTTGTTTGAACGAAGGACAGCAAAGCAAACTGTACTATAAACAATAGTTTGTTTAGAATGGGGCTGGGGGGGGGGGGGGAGGGCGAGGAGGAGGATGCGTTTCACAAGCCTGATGACTTTAGAGCCAAATTAAGGGGAATTGTCAGATTAAAAAAAATTGGTTACCTTTTACTGTCCAAGCGTCTCATGCAGCCACTCATGGTTCCCCAGAATTCCTAAGCTGGGTTAATGGGGTGATAATTGTGAGTGCCTCACTACAAAATGACTTAAGCCCCGTGAAATCTCATTAAGGTTAAGAATATTTCAGGGATCCTTAATGTTTTGATTTTTGTTTTCGGCAATTGGATTTTATTTTATAATTTCAGTTCATCTAACTTTTATGTTGTGTACATGTGATGTCTGACTGTACTGTTGCCTGATGGACGTTCAGCGTCGTATGTCTCTCTCTACACTGGCACACTTCACTTGTGGATTTTTTTATACTAAAAATGTAGAATAAAGACTATTTTGAAGATTTGAATAAAGTGAGGAAGTTGCATTGCACTAAAAAAAAAATAAAATGAAAAAGGCAGCCTTTTAAATGCTACATTTAGATTGAGAAAATCAAGAAAGGAATAGATCTGTTTCGGAAGACACCGTTAGGACTCCCCAATATTTATTGAGTCCTTATTATGAGCCAGCTCCTGTACCAAGCTACTTATAAGCATGATCTCATTTGATCCCCACAACTGTCCTTGGAAGTAGGTAAACATGTTGATACCCATTTGACAAAGGATACTGAGCTCTAAGTTCACTCAGCTAGGAATTAGTAGAGCCAGGATTTGAAACTATGCACATCACCACTATATTACGTTAGAACGAGCCGTAGGAAGTGACATGACATTCCACTCCGTTGTTTTTTCCTCCAGCAAGGCACTGACCTCAAGCCCAGATCAATAGAAGTAGGTTTCCAGGTCCCATAATGACAGGGGACTGGGGGGGGAGGGGCGGCCAGGGAGAAGTTGTTTTTGTCCCTGGTTTTGAAGGAATGAATGGGTGTGATTAAGCTGAGATGGGTACTGAGAAGGTGTTGCAAGGCCTCTTACCATGTGGCTGTCACTCATGTTAGAGGCAGTAGGAGAAGGAGAACAGGCGGATGGGATGGGGTAACGGGGAGCAGGGGGGCCTGGGAAGGGATGCTGAGCTCATTTGGGTTTGCATTTCTACGGTCAGTTTGCCGCTATATGCTCAAGGCAGAGCTGCAACAACAAAAAATTAATTCAAAGGAATAGGGAAATCCAATCATCCTCTCGTTTGTTTTAGAATCCTTGGTTGATGGCATGAGATTGGCTTTCCTATCGTGTCTCTTTTGGGTTTATAAACCTGAAGTTCTGTGTAGCAAATGGCACTGCAGGTGAGGGAAGAAGGACTGGTGCGTGGGTGGCCCTGACGGGTCAGTGTTTAACCAGATGTGGCGGACAGTCTCCCTGTCAGTCCAGCCAGAGCGTTTTCTGTGAGGTTCTGGAGCCCACGATCATATGGTCCAGGGAATAGAGACCAGCATTCGTCTTATCTGGAGAGAGGACACTAGGAACTGTCACGGGGGCCAGTAGATCCCATCACACTGAAACTCAGGCTCCTCTGACATCCGCTCTCAGAACCTGGAAAGACCTCCTATCATTTCTCTGGATCAACACTTCTTCTCCGCGGAAAGAGTGTAGACGAGCAGCTCACTGCTAATTCCCTCTGACAGACTATTTATAAGAATGTTACGTGAGGCCAGTTCTATTGTTGATGCCTGAAGAAGCCTACTTTTTTTATTTCTTAATTTGGGGACGTGCCAATGTATTCTTTCATTTTGTTTCTGGTGTCCAAGCCAGTTCCCTGAAAAAGTGTTTTCTCTGTTGTATCATTATTCAATTAAAAAAAGTTTTTACTATAATACCTCGCTAATAGTTTCTTGGAAATGTATGTAAAGGACACCCACAGATGCTCTCTAATTCACATTCATATTTGCTTTTTCAAAAAACATTTCGCCTGGATAAGAACCGTCCGTCTCTTCCTCTGACAGGTCATGCTTGCTTCCTCTCTCAGTAGTCCTGCACTTCATATGTATTCTGCTGACTTTCCTGCTATGAAAATGAGAATTCTCCCTGGATCCTTTCTTATGAATGGAGGCTACATGAGTACTTGGCAGTGCTAAGGCACGAGTGACTTTGTAATAAGAGGTTACGCATTTTGGCTAGCAGCTCCACGATTTCACCCTTGAATTCCGTTAGGGCTCCCAGGTGGATGCCATATGGTCGTAGTGATTTATTTATACCTCATTTGTCAGTCAGGTTCCTGAGCACGTACTGCAGTGGCAACGTTCACCTCGCTTCTGCCCAGTGAGGAGGGCAAGTTGGGAAGGACTGGCATTCGTGCGGACACCTCTTGTACTAGGAGCGTCACCAACTGGTCCCATGATTCTCCATCTCCTTGTCTCCCTTTGGTGGCACAAAATAACCTCTGTGATCCCCCTCGGCGTTGGCATCCGTCATTTGTATTTTTGGCTTCAGCTCCTGGGTTGCGGTTCCCTGTTTATGTACCATTTCCTCCTCTGTGGCGTCTGAAATTTCTACCTGGTCATGCGGGGATGCTTTCCTCATGCGGGCTCTGCTCTTTCTACTCTGGCCTCACTCACCCCATCTCTCCTGGAATTCCAGTACTGTATTTTAAAATAGATTCCAGCTTTCTGGGGACTTGTGACTTTATAAACTCTTCAGTCTCCCCTTACCACTGTGTGTGTGTGTGTGTGTCTGAAATTTGGCATTTGGAGTTTAGGGTACAGCTTGAGGAAGGACTTGGGGGCAGAAGCACAACAAGCTGGGTGAGGAAAGCGCCTTCTGCCGAGAGGCCCCGTGGCGCTGCAGGTGGGGAGCTGAGCATGCTGGCCCCGAGAGGCAAGCCCCGTTACTGAGACTGGTTTTCTGAGTCAGGACCTGTGTCCAGGATGTGCCACCACTGCCAGCCTTGTGAGTTTACCTCCCTCCCTGCAGTGGGGCCTCCGTGCAGGCTTCCTTTCCACACCCCAACTCCCAAAGGGCCAGAGAAATGATTGACATGAGCCTCCTGGCCTGGCACACTTCCTGTGATGAGGCCACAGCCTCTGCAGGGTGGAATTAGGAGAGAATGGGCTGAACTCGCAGCAGGAGACGCTGATTTTGGACATGGGAGAATTTCTCAGGGGCCCAAGTGAGACACTCAAGGAGAAGGTGGGACCCCTTTGGAGCTATTTATAACATCCGTGTGTGTGAGCCCGAGACACAGCCCAGCTGAAGTGAGGATGGCAGGGAGAGGACTTCTGAGGCTTCCAGGCTGCGGCTGCCGCGGATCAGATCATTCTCTGCTCCAGCGGCAAGTGCCTGCCCAGGGTGGTTAAGCTAATTGTTAAATGAGAGTGGCTGGGGAAGCAAATTGCTGCATGGTGGCATTTCTCTGTGTCCAGGCTGATGTCATCCGCCTGCTTCCTCCTTGCTGGGGTGGGGATGGGGGCATGGTGCTCAGGCCTGACACACGTGTAATGAATCTCGAGCAGCGGCAGCAAGGCAGCAAGCCCTGCTCCTCGGAAAAGCCCGAGTGGGGTTTCTGCCTCGGTGAGGAGCGCAGTGCCCGATTCTCTGTGCTTCCAGTTACTGTCCCCAGTTCCTGAGGCTTACAGTGATGATAGTTTAGACCATCTTCTTAGGGGTTGAGAACTGAAGTGCCTAGAGGAGCCAGTCCATTAGCATGAACGATAGAAACGGGCCAGGTGTAGATGGTGAGTGGGGACTCTTGGGGAGCGGTAGGGGATGGTGGCGCTGTGGCAAACTGGAGAGCGGTGGTGCCTCCTCTCGGGGAGAGTGGCCTCTCAGCACCAGCCGACTGATGCCATGTGGGACTGAATTCTCGTTTCAGAGAGGATTCAGATAGGCATTTTCTTTGTGAAATGGCCTTATTTTAAAACGTTGAAACTAATTCAATGACAAGACATTGTGTCGGTCAAGCAAAGTCCATGCGTACGATGAGTTTGGCCTGCTGGCCTCCAGTTTGCAACTTCGGATTCTGGTTCAAACTGTGTCTTACAGATGAGGAAACAGATCCAGAGAAGGTAAGCCTCTGACCCAAGGTTACCGCCTGGGGCCGGTGACTCTTACCTGGCAGCTTCTGCTTCTTGGTGTGGACTTGGGACCAGGCGTTTTCTGTGCTGGGGCAGGCCCACCAGAGGACAGTAGACCTGGGTGGACATGACAGTGTGTTGCCTCGTGCCACTTTGCTGCTAATGGTTTTTACTATTTTTTTTGGTGAGTTGCTGGGGCTCTGATGCCCCAAGTGGGTGGGATGGCTGGGGGAATTCAGGAGGCTTTTGCAGGTAACAGCAATGCATCGGGAGAAGTGGAGGTTGGGGAGCATTTAGGCTGCCCCCTGAGGACTTCAAGCTGCCATCCTCCCAGACCCACGCCTGTGCGCATCCCACTCTGTCCCCCAGACACTGACTTCCCTTTCCCATGGACACTACACACACAGGCACACACGCACACGCCACACCCAGCTCCCTCGGTGTTACCTTGGCATCATCGCCCCATCCCCACTTGTCCTCTGGAATTCCTCAGCTCGGAACGGCCCCTCCCGTCTGCCTGCTGCCCTCAGCGCACGAGTTTCATGGTACAACATTGGACCGCGGCTGGTGGCTTCAAGCCTGACTACTCCCAATCCATTCTCCTCGTTACTCCTCGATAAATCTTCCCAAGCACAAGCTTTGACCTTGGCGTATTTCTGCTCAAGGTGGCTTTCCATTGCCCATTGGATCAAGTAACAACTCCTTGACTTGGCATTTCAGGCTCCAGAGCGATAGGGCCTTGCTGCCATAGTCATCGGGCCGGCCTGGGTGTGGATCCCAGCTCAGCCGCTGACTGGCTACGCCACCTGGGCCATTTTCTTGACTTCTCTGCAGGCTCTGGCTTTCACTTCTCTGTACCAGGAGGGCTTTACATAGAATTGTTGCAAGAAGTAAAACCATGGATGCAAAGCATTCAGCCTGCACATGCTGAGCAAAGGTATTATTCAAGTCCCTCCAGGCTCTGGCCCCAGGAGGGCCTGTCCGTAGCCTTCACGCCAGCCACTGTGAACTGCGTGGGCCTCTGTGCCTGGGCCTCTGTTTTCCCCTTCTCCAGCCCCCCTCCTTCTCGGTGTTGTGGGTCTACTTTCTGCTGTAGGTTTGTGTGCCCTTGTCTTGGCTACCGTCCTCCATGCGTGCTCTTTGAGGGCAGGGCCTGGGTTTGCCTCGTCCTGTACCACTCTGGTACAAGAGGAATCAGGAAATGTTTGGGGTGGTGGTGGATGAATATTATCCTCAATGGAACAGCTGTCTGGGCTTGGGCTCTACCATCATTCGTCAATTGGTAAGGTATGTTTATAGTAGTTTCAGGAATATTTATTGAGTCCTACTGTCTTTAGGGGATTCAGTAGTGAAAGAAACAGACAGAGTCTAGGCCTTCACGGATCCTGCAGTGAAATGGGGAAATGGGCTGGTAGGTGTGCAAAGGATGGTGGTAGGGCAGGTTCAGGGCTGTGACGGGGCGAACACAGGTTGTGACAGGCAGGTGTAGGGCTGTGACAGGGCAAGCACAGGCTGTGGTAGAGCGGGTGTAGGGCTGTGACAGGCAGGTGTAGGGCTGTGACAGGGCGAGCACAGGCTGTGCTAGAGCGGGTGTAGGGCTGTGACAGGCAGGTGTAGGGCTGTGACAGGGTGAGCACAGGCTGTGCTAGAGCGGGTGTAGGGCTGTGACAGGGCGAGCACAAGCTGTGGTAGAGCGGGTGTAGGGCTGTGACAGGCAGGTGGGGGCTGTGGTTGGGCAGGTACCGGGTGATACTGGTACAGATTGCAGGGGCAACCAACATAGTTCTAGGCTCCGGAGGGCTTCCTGGAAGAAGTGTTTCACCTAAGACCAGAAAGATGAGTAGGACCTTAAATCAGGTAGATGGTTTATTGTGATGGAACTGCTTTAAGTCTTCGTCTTTTTGTTGTTGTTGTTTTAAAGCCTCGCTTCATTTTCCTTCACTCACAAGCTCTGACAGAAACGCTTTCTGAGAACCAGGTTTTGTGAAGTGAGCTGTAACCACAGCGATGCTAACTGTTTTGGGTTGCAAAGGATTGGGACAAGGGTTGCTGATTGTATTCAAATTTTAAGCAACATCCCCCCAACAGCTGTGGCTAGAGAAGCAAAGTTTCTCTTTTCTTTAAGAGCTGGGTGGGAGATTATTCTTTGTGATTCGGAAAGGATAATGATATACTTGCCTGGTGTCGGTGTGGGGATTCAGCTGCTCCCCGATTCTGCTTTTGTTGGTCGCTTGCTTGTTTTGTGGCTTCAGCTGTGTGCGTACAGGGACAGGAAAGCTAGAAGCAGGAAATGGTGGGGGCATTTCTCTGACCCTCTTGCTGGTTCTCCTTGGGTCAGGAAGAAAGACGTGGCCGTACATAGGAGGTAGCAGCTGCAGAGGGAGCAGGGGCATTTTTGCATTAAGAGGAGACGCAGGGATCTGGAACTATGTGCAAGTCGGGAAACTGGACACCAGAGAGAGGAGCCCACAGAAGCAGATAAGGGTCTCTTTGTAGATCCTGTACAAAGGGAATGTACAAAAAAGCAAGTGATTAAGAATCATTGTTATGAAATGACCAGAAAAATTATGAATTATACTTACATGTTGCTTTGGAAAGAGCTACTTTTGGGCCCAATGCTTATGTCTGCTTTATTATTATTATTAATTTTAAAAAATATTAGAAAACTACTAATTTCTTGTTCACCACGTCTAACATTTAGGACCCATAGTCCAAGGGATCTACTGCCACCTGGTGGCAGAGTACACCGCCTGTGGGATTTGGAGTTCATGGGGGTACACATCGATTGGAAATCGATCCTGCAGCCAAAATATGAAATCAGAGACTATTCGAGTTGTTAGAGATCTTAAAGGTTACTCAGTTTGCTTCTAATGAAATACAACACTTTTCTATAGAATCCCTCACTTGAATACCTGTAATGACAGGGAGCTTATGATCTTACCTCATAGACTATTCTGTTGTCATTCCTTCTTATTAGTTAGGATGCTTCTTTTTAAATTTATTTTTAATTAAAAATCACTTGTATTTATTTATGCTGGTATCTACCCCTGGAAAAACCCAAAATAAGTTTACTCCACCATCTGAATAATAATATTCAGTATTCAAGTGTTATAAGGAACCTGTCTGTCTCTCCATAATCTTCTTATCTCGAGGTTAAACAGTCTCAGTTCCTTCACTCATTGTTCTTAAGTTGTGCTTCTCAGACTCCCCAAAGGCATTTCTTGCCTCTAGTTGAATTCTCCTTTGCCAGTGTCCCTGCCTTATTGTGCTGCCAGCATTGGATCCCACACAATGCTACAGATGTGACCAAACAGCTTAGTGACACCGGTACTTGTAGGCTATCTGGGCACGAAGCTTCTAATACCCTCTGTGTAGTCTGAAGTCGCTTTTTGTCGTCTTTCCACAATGCCGACCCCTCTTAGTCTGTGGTCATGGGAGCCCAAGAATTTGTGCCCGGAATAGTTTTGAACTTTTTGTAAAAGCTAAAAGTAAGACTTTTAAAAGAAAGCTGAATTTGGGGAATGTAACTAATAATGTTGTGAAGATTTTGTAGGGTATCCGATGGGCACTTGTCTCATTTGGCAGACCAATTTAGGGATGGAGTAGATGCCTGATCACTGCACTGTACACCTGAAGCTGAACAATAATGAATGTCGACTATAATTATATATATGTATATGTACAAGCAGCGGAGTACAGCATTAGGAATAGACAGTGGAAATGTAATAACTGTGTGCGATGTCAGAGGGATAGTGGATCGGGCGAGGGAGTTGGTCACTGTGTGAGGGATATAAATGATAAATGTCTAACTATTACATTGTTTTGTGCACCTCAAACTAATAAAAAATGTTTTTGTAAAAAAGAAAGCTGACTCATACAAGTTTAACACAACACATTCTGAATCTCAGATGTTGCAGGCAAAGCCGAAGCCCTTTTTGATTTCATCCCAACTTAGTTTCTCCCTGGAGGTAAATCCTGGTATCAGTTATTAGGGACCCTTCTAGGCTTTTCTGTGCATTTATATGTATAACTACATATCTGTAGAAATTGGTAAATTTCTGTGTGTGTGCATATGTCAGAGGTTAACATATGCTTTTCATATCATTTGGCAACTTTTTCTTCATGCAGGGACATGTCTTGAAAATCTTCTGTATAGTATTTCTCATTGTGGATAATCCATAATTGTCTTAGCAATTCTTCTATTGTTGTTTCTGTTTTTTACTTTTATTTTTTTACCCTTATAAGCAGTGAACATTTGTGAACAAGCGTGGACGTACACAAGTGTTTCTCTAGAGTGATACAAAGGGGTGCAGTTGCTCCGTGAATAATATGTACATTTTTATTTTAAAATGTGGATCTCAGAGATAAAATTTGCCCTAGTGTTGAAATCTGCTGAAATAAATTCACGTATCGACTTTGGGCATCTATCATAGTGGTGAGCTCACTGTGCCACTTTTGTATCACCTGCCCATACTATAAGCATATTTTTCATCTTGTCATCCTAGGAAGTAATTTTTAAAAAAGGTCTAACACAACAGTCAAGGGAGAGCTTTGTGGCCACCACCAGAGACCCCCACCCCACCTAAAGCTCACTGCATTCCCCTGATAAACACTCTTTGGGCCCTGCAGCTTATGGGCAGCAATTCCACCCAACTATGCTCTTACCCTGTTCATTTTTCATTATATTATCTACAAGACTACCATGGAGGACATTTGTCAAAGGTTTAGCAGAAATCCAGACATGCACTTTATGACATTCTCCTGACCACCCACTCTAGCCTGTCATAAAGGGAAATGAGAATGGTCCATATTGCTCCAGGGCAAGTGTCATTTACAATAGATCCCGTGCCACTTTAATGAGCAATGTTTTCATGTACCTCCATGTTAAGAGTGCAATCAACCTCAAAGATATCGGGAAAACAATAAGCTATCTCTGTACCCAAATAGTCCTTCTTTCCTATATGTCGCTAAACTAGTTGGTGTTCCAGGGAGACTGTATCTGTTGGTAGAGACACAGCTGCCTTAGTGACAAGCTCAGTGCCGATGGTTAATACTTCCAGTGTTACTTAGGCTAATTTGTCTTCCCCAATACAATATATGGAGGTGTATTCGGATAGATACATCCACAGGCCTATGCACACGTACAAGGTGTGATCACAAAATACAGTGAATGTTTAAATTAAAAAAAATTATAGGAAAAGATACATTACCATTAATCCCCCTTAAAATACTCCCCCTCGCTTCAAACACACTTATTCTGTCATTCTTGCCACTTTCTGAAGCAGTTCTAGAAGTCTTCTTCCATGAGTGTCTTTACTTACAGTGTCATGGCTGCCTCGATGTCCTGAATCGATTCAAAATGTTTACCTTTCATGGTCATTTTGACTTTGGGGAAGAGCCAGACGTCGCACGGTGCCAGATCCAGTGAATAAGGTAGATGAGGACACACTATGATGTTTTTAATTGGCAGAAATTGCCATAGCAGAAGTGATGTGTCACAGGGAGCCTTTCTGTTGTGGTCACAAAATACGGTGAATGCTGCTGCCGAGTGCCATCCAACAGAAAGGCTGGGATCTTCAATACAGGAAGCGGTACATTGATCCTTAGTAACAGTGTGTGACAAGTTTCAACTTGTCAGTCGGGTTTGAGGTGCAGTCAGTCAGATGTGAGGTATAGGTGAGAGAAGGTCTGTTTTAAAGTGTGCCGTCCTCCATCATCCTCCATCATAACAACGCTCCGTGTCACACATCGCTTCTGGTATGGCAATTTCTGTCAAATAAAAACATTACAGTGCGTCCTCATCCACCTTTTTCACTGGATCTGGCACCGTGTGACTTCTGGCTCTTCCCCAAAGTCAAAATGATTCAGGACATCAAGGCAGCCACGACAGCGCAACTAAAGACACTCATGAAAGAGGACTTCCAGAACTGCTTCAGAAAGTGGCAAGAACGATGGAATAAGTGTGTTTGAAGCGAGGGGGAGTATTTTGATGGGGATTAATGGCAATGTGTCTTTTACTGTAATACATTTTTAAAAATTTAAACATTCACCGTATTGTTTGATCACACCTCATATAAATACATCGATACACAGCCTTCTGCACATGTTTTCTCTGTTTAGTACTCATGGTGAAAGGACATTCTCCAAGTCACAGGTTTTACTAGATTACTCTGCATTATCCAAAAGAAGGATAGAAATGTTGGGGCAGATAATTTCCAACTTACTTTTATCTAGCTTTGAAATTTGTTATACGAGGTCTGACAGTCAAGTTCGTGAACTTGTTGCAACGATGTTGCTAACCTGTTTTGATATCAGAGGGATTATTCTCTATGAATTTGTACCAACTGGACAAACAGTTAACCAAGTTTACTATTTGGAAGTGCTGAAAAGGCTGCATGAAAATGTTAGACGACCTGAACTTTTCACCAGTTCTTGGCTCTTGCATCACAACAATGCACCAGCTCACACGGCACTGTCTGTGAGGGAGTTTTTAGCCAGGAAACAAATAACTGTATTGGAACGCCCTCCCTACTCACCTGATCTGGCCCTCCAATGACTTCTTTCTTAACCTGAAGATAAAGGAAATATTGAAAGGAAGACATTTTGATGACATTTAGGTCATCAAGGGTAATACGACGACAGCTTTGATGGCCATTCCAGAAAAAGAGTTCCAAAATTGCTTTGAAGGGTGGACTAGGCTCTTGTGTTGGTGCATAGCTTCCCAAGAGGAGTGCTTCTAAGGTGAGCATAGTGATATTCAGCAATGAGGGGTGTAGCACTTTTTCTAGGATGAGTTTGTGAACTTAATTGTCCGACGTCGTATATGCTGAACCACAGATGATCCTGAAAGTGGTAGTGAAGGTGGGACCAGAGTCCTGGGGTGAGTCATGGAGGATGGAGGCAGTGTGACTCTTTGCAAATCCCCCTCCAGGATGGACAGCTGTGCAGTCACGTTGCTGCAACAGCACAGGCTGGCCATGCTCCGGCCCCTCCACTCCCCAGGCTGGGGTTCGGGAGCATCATTGCTCTTCTGGGGGTGGCCAGGCTCAGACTTTTTATTGAGGAAAAGATCCTATGTTGCTTCATTTTTAGGGCAACCAGGATGGAAAACATAACCTCAAGTATCTATGATGTAATCTCCAAGGGAATAGTTGCTTCAGTTTTTACTTACTATAAGTAGAAATTCTGTTTCCTTTTTTCCCTTCAGTGAGTCTGAGCTATCAAAGGCTTCTGGCAAAGGTACAGCCAACTAGATTGTCTCTAAAATCCCACAGCCAGCTTTATTTGGCAGGTGAGTGGTGGTGGTGCTCGTTTGGCTATAGAAGAGAAAAGTAGAAGGAACAACAAATATTCCTTTAACTCCGGATGTTTCTTTTTTTCCTTTTTCCTTTAAGCTAATAAACAAAACAAACATAAAACACAGTGAGAAATTCAAAAGGGAAGAAATGGCACAAAATGAGTAAATCCCTATAGGAGCTGTGGACAGAAATCATAGTTTGTGCATTGTTTATCGTCTGGTGAAGACAGTTTGCAGACAGCGTGGATGCAATGAACTGACCAGTGTTTCTCATGAAAGCATTAGATAGACCACCCTTGTGAAGAAGAATCCAGTTTTAGTTTGTCATAGGTCATGCACGGCTATGTTTATCTTTCACATGCGGGGCTGGTAAACAGAATCTGAGATTCAAGGCTTCTGTTACTTGGTTCAAGTTAAACAGACCCATTCTGGGCAAACCTGTATTCCCGTCTGAGAGCCACACCTGCCCTGGTACCTGGCGACCTCACGCCTTGATCTTTTGTCTTGAGTTACTGTGAGAAGACAGAAAGTTTCCTCTTCAGACTGTGAGTTCCTGGAGAGCAGCCTGGGTATGTCCCTCAGGTACTTCCAGGCACAGTCCAGGGTGTGCCCCAGAGTAGGCACCTGGGAAGTGCTTGTTAAAGGAATGAAAGCGGCCCTTCATCTCTTCCTTGTTTATTCATTCAACACGTATTTACTGAGTGCATTCTCTGTGCCACGTAGTAGGTACAAGGTAATGAAGCAGAGCTGGTTGAGGAGACAGACATTTAGGCAATTAGAATATAATATGATACTGAGGGAGTACGGGGTGTGATGGGTGCAGATGCAGGGACAGTCAGCCCAGCTGGGTGGCTCAGGGAAGGCTTCCTAGGGACTCAGAATTAGCAGAGATAGTCAGATGAAGGCAGGCTGGGTACAGGCTTCCAAAGCATGGGAAAAGCATATGCTGTGGTCCGAAGGGAAGCGCTGGCTTAGCGTGGAGGGTGAAGGCTGAACACACAATAATAATGATAATGATAAATCAACACATCTATAGCACTTAAGCACTATTACTAGCATTGTCTTTTTACAGATAGGAAAATGGAGGCCACGAGGTTAAACAACTTGATCAGTGTCGCACTGCTAGTGAGTGGTAACATTGGCATATGAAGTCTTGGTGGTGATAAAGCATTCAGTCCTCTGTGGAGGGCACTGACCCCTGCCACACTGTTGGATGTGGGTAGGACCTAGTGGTCGCTGTCCGCGAGGACAGAGAATGTCTGTCTAGTAAAGACTGGCAGGGATACCCTGGCCGTGGAGTCTGCCTCCATCAGGCAGATGCTGAGACTTACCCTGGTCTCAGTGGGTGGTTTTGTTGTGTCTTGTTCCTCTGTGGCCACACTGCAGAGGACAGTGTCCCCAGCCTCCTAAGGAGAATGGGCTTAGGGCGACAAAGAACAGGGAAGCTGTGGATGACCAAACTGCATTCTCTACGGTGGACTTCCCTCCCTGTTGTGAGCGCCTGGAAGGGCAGTTGCCACATTTCAGTCTCTTCCTGAAAGTCAAGGGGACATTAACCCCTCGGCAGGGCCCTAAGTCCCTGCGTGGTACTCGTAACATGAGTGGGGAACAAAGTCCCGGCACACAGGTTCAGATAGAGTGAGTAACACAGCTTTATTTGGGCGCCAATGTCCCTCTAGAGGCCAGTGCCCTGGTAAGCACAGAGGGTTATACAGAATAGAATAGAATTTAATAACGAACCAAGTTCCAGAGTCAATTGAGGTGGAGAAGGTCCCTGGTCTGGGAGAGACGCCTGGGCCCACGACGGGTCTGAGGCAGGCTGGTCTTGTAAGGAAGAGCTTCCGTATTGTGGCTTGGAGCCCGCAGAGCACTCTGTGGGATTGTCAAGGTGAACGTCCAGCGGGAACGTTCTGGAGTGTCTCGCTCAGAGCCTCACAGAGGGTCCTTAGCTGGAGTGCCCAGTCAGACCACTCATAGCCTTGCTCTGGAGTTCTGCTTTTATCCTTTCTGCCTTGCACTTCTTTACTTTTTAGGTGAGAACCAGAAGTTGTTTTGGTGAACGTGTTTATCACTCAATTTTGTTATGCTCAGTTTCACACAAAAACGTGTTTTTTTATTTCACTCTTATCAGTCTCACACATGTGCGCCGTAGTCCTCTCCCTACCAGTAAACCACTTGGTTTGCAAACCTTAATCCAACATATATAATACATTTTATGTGCTCTATACTGTCCCTGAATGGGGAGGAGAAGAAAGTAAAGTGGTTTAGAGACCCTGCCCAGATGCTGGACAACCTCTCCTGGTGCTAGGCCCTTGTGTGTGGTTGTCGGGCTAAGGTTGTGAGGGGTAGCTGAGGCAGAAGAATATTTTGGGTGATTGCCAACTTGGTCCCTGGAGAATGGGCCTGACAACAGGTGGAGGTGTTGGTTCTGCTTTGTCTCCTCTCAGTTTAGAAAGAAGTCATTCCTCCCAAGTCATCAGCGCCCACAAGGCTTGTGCAGCCCCTCCTGGTGACAGGTCCTGGTACCTGGGCCTTGTCCCCTGCCTTCCAAGTTCCCATCCTTCCCCCATGGCTTCCCCGCGACCACGTCCTCCAGAACCCCCCCCCCCCCCAAGGCAGACGTGTGTGGAGGGGTGTCCTCAGCAGTCTCCTCACTGCTGCTGTCCCTTGCTCAGGAAAAGCACAGGAACTGCACTTTGGTGTTTGGAAAAATTAATGGTTTCAAGATGAGCTCCGCACACTTCTTAGCACGTCTGTCTCTCTCTCAGCAGCTGAAAGAAAAGAAGCATTCGTAGACAATTACTCCCCAAGGGAGCTGAAGGACTGGCTTTGTTTATTGAGTGTTTTTAGTTACAACACGTGAAGTTCTGAGATTTTTTTGGCTTTGGGTTTTTTGGTTTTGCTTTTTTCTGTTTTTGATTGCGGGGATAGGAAAGATGAGTGAATTTCCAAGTAGTGGGACACTTGGACATTTCAAAATTATAAAAGACATGTTGTTACTTGCGCACGATTGCTGACTCCTTGGCATAAGGAACTCGTAAGACCTGACAGATGGAACCCAGGCTCTGGGCTTACCTCAGGCCTGCATTGTACCCAGGTGTTCCGTCTTCCATCTGCAGCTGTTTGAGCCACATCTCCACCTGTTGGGGCCTCCTTCCCCTTCCTCCAGTTCTCCATGCCTTCGTGTTCTCTTCTGATAGACACAGCACTTCAGGACACAGTCACAATCAGCTGCCACCATCTTTCACCCTCAGCCAGCTCCTGCCAACATCAGCTCCCTCCAGTGAATAGAGATGGCAGATTTGAAAGTATTAGTATTAGTGAGTCAGAGTACAAGGAAGGGCAGAGATGGCAGGCTTCACAGCCTGTGTGTTACGGCTCTTCCCGCTGTGTCTTGGCAGCCGTCACTGATGGACAGTGCAGCTCTTTTCTGGTCTGTCCTGCCTGTGGTCTCAAAATCACCCCCCTCCCCATAATCTCAAAGATGTTTATTCATGTGAAAGGAAAGATAGTAACTTTATTTAACACCAAGCTCTGGACAATCATTGCCCTTGGTGAGAACAAGAACTCGAGATGAAACATAGTTGCCATTTCTGACCAAAGTTCCTGCAGGTGTCTAAATGGCCCATGAGGGAATGGTCTGTGAAGAGTTGGGTTTTACTGAATGCTTATTCAGTTCACGGAGCACTCATAGGAATCTTATTGTTGTGGAGCCAAGTGGGGGGACACCAGTGGGCAGGTATGCTCAGTCCGGGGCGTGGGTTATTATGATCTTACATTCCAGCTCCTATGAGTGGGAGGAGGAGAGGGGAACACACTGTTCTAGCTCCGAGGGAGCGCCCATTTTTCAGAAAGGTCTGAACTGCTAATTCAGTCCGTTTGAATATTGACGTGCTTTGAAAATTACCAAAGTAATGAATGCGTATGATAAAAAAATTATAGCAACATAAAATTTTATAAAGTACAATTCTCTAATCGCCTTGCCCTATCCCCCAGGGAAAACCACTGTCAAAGTTTGGTGTACATCCTACCAGAACTCCTTTTCTATGCACGTTGAAATATATACTTATAGTGTGTATGGATGTGTGTGTGTGTGTGTGTGTGTGTAATTTTTTTTCTACAAAAAATGGGATAATACAAATTATTTCAAATTATTTTACAAATAGTTTTCTCCCACCCAACAGTGTATCATGGGCATCATTTCATGTCACTGCATAGAAAACTTCTTTTTTAATGGTCTCATAGTATAACACAGATTGTAGCACAACTGTACCATAATGAATCTTACTGGTCTCTTCTTTTTGGACGTTCGGGTTATCTCCAGTTTGGGGCTGTTACAGAATACACTGCAGTGCAGGAGGGGAGAGTCTTAGAAGTAGAATTGCTGGGTTGAAGGCTACGCACTTGGGAAATGTTGATAGGTACTGCCAAATTGATTTCTGAAAATGTTATATCAATTTACTCCTCTGCAAGATCATATATGTGTGCGTGTGTGTATATATATCTATATATCTATATGTACATACATACATACATGTATATTTTATATATTGCAAATCTGATAGGTAAAATGTAGCATGCTTTTATGCTTTGATTTGCAGTTCCATGATCATTATTAGTAAGGGTTAACATTTTTTTATTTTTATTAATCATTTGTATTTCCTCTTCTGTGAATTGTCAGTTCATATTCTTGATTAATTTTAATACTGGGTTGCTTAACTTTTTCTTAATGTTTTTTAAGGAGCTCTTTGTAAATTAGAGATACTAAATCTTTGTATGATATATTGTTGCAATGTGGCAAATATTTGTCTCCTAGAGTATCTTTTAACATTGTTCATGTTTTTGTAATTTTATCTATTCTTTTTTTTTCCTGGAAAGACTTAAAAAAACCCCACAATATAACAATTCACATTGTTCAAAAATTAATACAATATAAAAACGTCTTTATAAGATCCTTATTTGTCTGTTTGCTCCTCTCCCCACAGGTAACCATCAGTGTTAGTTTCTTGTGAATCTAAGAGTTTTGTTTTTTGCAAATATAAACAAATCTGAATCCATATTTATTTCACCCCTTTCTTGTCAAAAGCAAGTGAGTACTAACTGTGTTATCCTATGCCTTACACTTTTAACCCAACAATAGGTCTGGAATATCTTCTCATATCAATTTACAGAAAGCTGCCCCATCTTTTTTTAACAGCTGCATAGTACCTCACTGTGTGAGTACGCCATACATAGTTCAGTGGGCTTCAGAATTTTTTGCGCATGTATACCCTAAAAGAATATTGAAAACTATATATTCCCCTCACACATTTAAGTTGACATTTAACATTTTTGTTACTATAAGTTTAAATGGTTGCAAATAATACATTTTCTAGCATGTCATATATAGTATATGGGCTTTAAACACATTTTCTTTCAAACCTCGGAACTGTAAATTAGTGAATTGGAAAAGACAGCTCTCGTTGTCAAAGCAGGCAGCCAAATCACACATATTTACTTCCTGTTAGAGCAAGTCTGAGTTCTTTTTAATTCAGGCAAGCATGTTAATTAGATAGCCCTCCTGTGACTGACCCTGAACCTGTGGCAACCCTGTCTTCAGAATTCTGGTTCTAAGATAGGTAGACAAATAGATACCTACCTATCGGAGACTAGCCATGCTTTCATCTTCTACCATGTTTCCCCAAAAATAAGATCTAGTCGGACCATCAGCTCTAATGTGTCTTTTGGAGCAAAAATTAATATAAGATCCGGTCTTATTCTAATGTAATATAAGACCGGGTCTAATGTAATAATATAATATAATATAATGTAATGTAATGTAATGTAATGTAATGTAATGTAATGTAATGTAATGTAATGTAATATAATACCGGGTATAACATAATATAATATAATATAATATAATATAATATAATATA
Source organism: Rhinolophus sinicus (assembly GCF_057876585.1). Taxonomy (NCBI): domain Eukaryota; kingdom Metazoa; phylum Chordata; class Mammalia; order Chiroptera; family Rhinolophidae; genus Rhinolophus; species Rhinolophus sinicus. Next base: position 60,784,270 of record NC_142517.1, on the reverse strand, counting down.
ATATAATATAATATGACCAGGTCTAACATAATATAATATACCAGGTATAATATAACATAATATAATATAATATAATATAATATAATATAATATAATATAATATAATATAATACCAGGTATAATATAACATAATATAATATAATATAATACAATACCGGGTATAATATAATATAATACCAGGTTTTATATTAATTTTTGCTCCACAAGACGCATTAGGTCTTTACAGTCCGGCGAGGTCTTATTTTCGGGGAAACACGGTAGATGAGATAAGGTAAAATCCTTTTCAGTAATTCCTTGGTGACCTCATCCAGTCTTGTGGCTTTAACTGCCCCTCATTCACCAAGGACTCCCTGTTTCATTTCTCTATTACGCTGTCACAAGCCACCCCCCATCCCAGTGGCTTAGAACAACAGCTTATTATTTCTTGTGATTGTGAGGGTTGACCAGGTAGTTCTTCTGTTTCATGTGGTTTGTGCCAGGTGCTGGGATGGCTGGAAGCTCCAAAGTGGCCTCACTCACGTGGCTGGCACTCGGTGTGGGTGGGTGTGGGACTTGCTGGGGTTCTCACTGTGGGTCCTCAGTTCTCCTTTCCATGACCTTTCCATGTGGACTTTCTATGTGGCTCGGGCTTCTCCCTCCAGGAACAGTTTTATTTATTCTTGACTTCATCATCTTCAAATGTAGTTCTAAAAGTTAGGTGATCCAGTCCAACGGTCAAAATTCAAAAGGTGAAAAAAGATATACAGTGAAAAGTATTTCTTTCACTGCTGTTGTCCAGCCCCTATTCTTCTTAGTTGATTTGTATATCCTTCCAGAGAGTAAAGAAAAAAGCAAAAAAACATATATATGAGCCAATATGTTGAGCTTTGTGTCTTGCTTAGGAAAACCTTCCTGCCCTAACACTATAACATCTTTTTTCTTGAAGTTGTACAGTTTTTTCAGTGTTTTTTTTTGTTTTGTTTTGTTTTGTTTTTTACACATGGCTATCTTTAGGCTTTCCTGTGTGTCTGCTGCAAGACCAGAATTGATGGAGTTTTAGGGCAGCCGAATCATTGGAGTTTCCCATCTCCTCAGTTCTAGGGTCGTCCACATGGTTCACGTGGGCAGAGTCAAAGGATTTTTCCATATTGACTTCCAAGCTGTGTTAGTGCAGAGGGAGGAAGCCAGATGAGGTGGGCAGCAGGGCAAGTAAGATCTAGGACTCTGGCCCTGCCCGAAGGGGAGGCAGAGCAGCTGAGGATTTGGAGTCCTGACTTGTCCCTGACTCAGGACTTCCCAAGGGCCACTTGACTTAGAGCTGTCCTCAGGGGCAGAGCTGATGCTAGTTTTTTTTTTTTTACTGGTTTATCTGTCCACTTAGGTCCAGTGAATTGAGCATTTTAACCTGATGTGAGCTTGTTTTCTATTGTAGGAGAATGCACTTACTTTATTAAGCACCTGCTATGTATCAGGTAGAGTGCTTAGCATTTGATATGTTATTCTGTTTCCTTATGAAGGTTGTTCAAGTTTTATAAGATCAGCCTTATCTTCATCCAAAAGATGAAGAAACTGAGATTTAGGGATGTTAAGTGGTTTGCCTCAAGTCACTCAGTTAGCTAGGAAAAGATTTGGAATCTGAACCCAGTTGGTCTGTTTCCAAAGCTCACACCCTTTCCCAACAGCTAGAAGGCTTCAAATTAACAGTATAAACAGATTACAGAGATATTCTTTATACAATTTACAGAGTCAGTTATTTTTAAGAACCATAAGCAGAATCCATTTGCTGCAAAGTAAAATGTTCATGGTAACTGATACTTTTCTTTTTGAAATGAAGAGCCAAGGAAGAGATGATTCAAATTGGCTGGTACGTGTGTGAGGTCAGGGCATTCAGGAGAGTCAGTGTTCTGATGGGATAGCGCGTTGCCCTGTGGGACGTACACAGATGATACATTGTCCAAAAAAAGAAGTGGACTATAGAGAAAATGTTTAGTTCTAAATAAATGCTAACCAAAATGTATTCGTATTTCTTCAATGGTGCAGTGGGCTCCTTTTGATCCGGGGGAACTTCACATTTGCCTGCTGTCACTGGGCAGATGTGCTGGCTGTGGGGGAACTATTTGGAAAAGATCTTGGAGGAGATGGAGTGGGCCTGGGAAGAAGCGAGGAGAAGGGAGAGACTTCTCCATAGCGGGACTCCCAGGTGCTGGGTGAGGTAAGAAGTTTCATCTGGGGTGACTGACAACTTAAGGTTTCCTGATTCTACGTTGGTGGAACTGTGGGAATTGAGAGACGAGAGGAACAGTTAAGAGAAAAAAACCAAACCTCGGGGAGGGGGTGAACCCCTGAGGCTTGAGGGGTTCTTATATCATCGAGTCACACCACCTTTGATGGCTAAAGAAGCTGTTCCTTGTGGAGGGAGGATGGAGGTGCCGCCTTACTGGCGGTGAGGGAAACATAGCAGGCCATAACGAGCCTCGTGGGTCGGGTTCTGAGCTAGTCTCCCCAACTACTTATTAACTGGTTTTCCTTCAGGAAGTACTTTATAATTTGGGTGTGCTGGAGAAGGCAACCTACCAGGTGGCCGTGATCTGTGGAGGCGATGGTAGGTCAGGGGAGCGAGGGAGGGAGGAGGAAGAGGCAGCAGCTCCTGTGAGTGGCCTTCCTCAGGCCGGCCTGTCAGGCACAGGCCTGTGCAGTCATGGACCCCTCCTTCTTGTCCCCAGTACCTCCCCAGCACTGCTTGTACCCAAGGCCTCGACTTCTACTCTCCGTCCTTTGACCTAAGGCAATGTCCTTCACCAAAATGTAAATATTTCCCGAGGGCCTAAACATTAACCTCTCATCATGAAAACCTTAGAGGGGATGAGATGATTATAATACTTTTCATGGGTCCAGGATGGGTGAGCTTTGCAAAGGCAGAGAAAGGGGGGGAAGGTCTGCCTCTTGGGGTATGGGGAGGCGTGTTGGGGTGGTTGGAGCTTCGGAACAATGTCGGGGTTCTGTGACTGGTGGGGGAACTATAAATTCTTGGGGAGGGGTCCCAGAGGGATTATGGTTCCGCATTTAACAATTTGGTTTACAGCCCAGTGAGGTGAATGGCTGCGTGAAGTCTTCCCACGGCCAAGGGAGAGTTAAAGATTTGAGCAGAGGTCAGGGGTCAGCAAGGATGAAAGTGACACAAAAGCCAGGGAAGGCAGGCTAATTAGCATCCGCCTTTCCCTCCTGCTGCCTGACCTGGTATTTGAGGTGACATTTAAAGCCATTGTACAGATGTGTGCGGTGGAGCCACGGTGGAATGAATGCTTTCTGGAGCCTGTGGAGAGTGAGGCTGATTTTTCAGTTCCTGGCGGCAGCTTCTCAGCCCCTCTCTGCGGGGCCCTCTAGTGGGCCTAGGGGGAGGCGGGACTCCCTTTACTTTCCAGGAGACTCTCCTCTAATTCAGGACTCAGGATTCCCCACCCTGCGCCCCTCCCTCCCCCTCGCTCTTAGGGTGTGTGGGTGAGACGGGTGCACAGTAGGATCCAACCAAAATAGTTAAATGATTTAAGCCATTGCCGTGTGTAAAAGAGGAGCGCAGGGACAGAAGCGGGTGGATCAGTGTTTCAGAATCATCTGGGGAGTTTGTTAAAAATGCAGGCCTCTGGGAGTGAGGCCTAGTTATCTGCATGGATAACCCACCCTCTGAGGTGATTCTGCTGCCCATTAAACTTTGAGAACGTCTGAGATCGAGAATGCATGAGGTTAGCTGGGAAAAGGCCTCTTGGGAGCGGTGGACTTGAATTTCAGCGTGATAGGTGATATTTGTTTTAGGTGCTGTCCTCAGGTGTGGACCTAAGGCTCCTGTTCACCTGGGGACACCGGGCTCTCCTAGGCGAGACTGGCAGGTGTCCATCCTATCCCGTGGAGGGTGTTGCCGTGAATGTGTTGCCATAGGCTTCACTTCACCACTTGGGAGCTAATCGCCAAGGGGACAGAAGCAGTGTGGGAGGCGGCTGAGGATGGTGTCTGCTGGAGTGTTTGATTCATGTGGCAAGGGAAGCACAGCTCGCAGGGCAAAATGGCAGCCTGGTGGAGCCCATTTCCTGGGGTGGGGCGGGGGGACAACACCCTTTCAGCGGGCAGTGTTCACTGCGGCACAGAGACACTAGCCACTGTGCCTCCTCCTGGGGGGCCTGTACTTGTTCGAGCGCCCCATGTGTCCGAGGAGCCGCCGGTGCTGCTGCAGAAGCAGTGGTCATTGTCGTCCCGGGAGATGAGTGGGAAAGATGTGGGACTTGATTGGTTCTCTCCTCCCTCCATGCTGCTTGCCTTCTGCTCCACACGCTGGTGCTGGCTTCATCTGATCGGGAACACAGTGTTTTCATGTCGGGGTGGGTGGAGAGAGGGGGAAAGAGCAGTGCCAAGTTAAGAGGAAGGAACAGCGAAGAGAAGGGAGCACATCTCTGTTGTGACATTGAGTAACCGCTGCTCATCCCGAGGGGCACTGGCCTCTGGGATGGAAGGGCTGCTGCGGGCCAGGGGACTCTGTGTCTCCCTGGAGAGCAAGTCCCTGCAGCCATCTGGGTGGGCTGGGCGAACCCTGCTGACCGCAGTGCTGGCTTTGACCGTGATGAAGGAGGGAGCCACCGCGGAAGCATTGTTTAAGACAAAACAACAACACAAATGTAATAAAGCTCTTTCCTGGCCAATATCCCATCCTTTCTAATTGCACTGCAGCTTAATGGCAACTCTGACAGTCTCTTGGAACATTTTATTCAACTTCTGGAAAGGCTACATTTAAAGTAAAGCTTATGAGGCATTGTGGGAGTTGGAGAAATGAGCAGTGGTAGGCTGGGGAGCGCCGAGGGGCCCAGCTTGATGGGTTGAAGCCAATCTTTAGTAAAACTCCTGGCTGAATGGGTTCATCCTGGGCCAGACTCAACAGTATGCTTATGTTCTTAGGTTCACAGTTTAAGGGGGAAGTGATTGCACCCATACTTTTCTTTATCATCTTGATTCTCTTTCTCTCTTTGAACAGGAAGCGTTGTGGAATGTTTTGCCCTTGAGTACCAGAAGGATGGGAACAGGGCCAGCTTCTTGCTCGGGGCCCAAGAACCGGAAGTGGCATAGTAGTGTTAGCACCATCAGAGCACTCTAGCTCGTGCTGTGTCACTGGGCCTTTAGTCTCCCAGTCAGACACTCTTCCCATCATCCATCTCTGTCTAGGTCTCCTGCATGGTGGGAGCCATGGGTGTACCCGTCCCATTTCAGATTTCTCCTGAGTTGTGTTAGAGAAAGTTGGGTTGAAGATGCTGTGTCTTGGCAGCCACAGCCAGGGGCCAAAGCAAAAGCAAAAGGCTGTTACTAAGTGGCCCCATGCAGGCTGACTACTCAGCCTGTGCCCAGGGCATGTCAGCGCTGCCCTGAAGATCCTGCCCTCCTGTGAGGGTTTCCATCTCTCCGTGAAAGATGGCACAGCTCCTCAGAGAACAATCCAGAGCCCCAGAAACTTTCTCTGGGAGGAGACAGATGGCACATATTTCTTTCTCAGCCCAGCCACCTGCGAGGCGTTTGACCATAAGCAAGTTATTTAACCCCTGGGAACCTGGGTTTTCTCTTCGGTACAGGGGGGAAGTGATCCCCACCCTGCAGACCTCGCATGGCTGTTGAGAGGCCCAAAGTTGATAAGGGATGTGAAAATACTATGTGAGCTAAAAAGTGCTCGGTACACCTGAGTGATGGATGGTGTTACTCATGAAGGAAGGGGGAGGGTCTGTATGAATCAGTGCACTTCTCTCTGGAGAGAGAGGAGGAGGGGTTTGCATTCTTGTGTTAACTACATACATGCTGGAGTCTTGTCCATTTAAGGTTATCACAAAATAATACACAAATCCTGAAGGCAGCTTTTGGGCAATGGTGTCTGCTCACTGCCAGTGTTGTCCCTTAAGGAGGAGCCACGATACAGTGAGGGTGGTGCTGGGGCAAGGCAGGGTGGTGGGGACCGGCCCTGCTGCTTTCTCCCTCTCCGCTCTCTGGCATGCCTGGTCCCCAGGCTGGGTCCTGTCAGAATCTGCAGCCTGTCGCACCTTGGAGGTCTTGCCCCCGGGAAGAGCTGACACTGAGAGGGGTCTGCTTCTGCCAGCTCCCCAGTGAAGATCAGGAGGCCCGGATGCCAGCGTGTCTATGAGGACAGTGAGAAGATGTTGCTGGCATGGTCTAGGCTGCAACAAAAACTGGGATGAATGTGTCCATGGCCGCTGGGTAGTTTTTAGGCTTGGAGTACAAGGTTGTCCCAGACCTGGGGTCCCCTTGGGTTTCATTTCTGTGAGCAGGACTCCCAGTCACTAGGGCACAGCCTGACCATGTGGGTGGCAGTGCACTGTGAAATGGGTCCCCAGCAGGGCAGGGTCGTGGTGCCCTGTCATCCTTCTGTAGGCCCAGGGCAGTGTCCAGGGGCAGGGGACTCCACACCCTTCCTTTCTTAGCGATGAAATGCAACCCTGTTTTCATGCATACCCAGACTCAGTTGCCTGCTCCTTGGTTCAGTGAGTAAGTACTTAAACATTTGCCACATCCAAGACACTCTACGAGGACACAACAGTGATTCCGCAGGAGATCCCAGCGTCATGGAGTTTATGGTCAAGTAAGGGAGTGGAGTCCTGCGTGAAGGAGAAAGTGAAATGCAGTATATAGTGGGGAACACCAGGGGAGGCTGCTTGGCTTTTGGGGCATTTGAGTTAGACATGAGAAAATTCATGAGGATTTGGCCGTGGTGAAGTCGGGGCGTAAGGAGGACATGCTATTGGCAGGAATAGCGGAGCAAAGGCATGGAGGTGGGAACCCATGGAATGTGTGGACACGTGGGAACCAGAATCTGGCAAGAGGGATGGGGGCGGGCGGGGAAGGGACAATGGCCACTAGAGCCCTGCCTACCAAGAGCGGCACCAGAAAGGCTGTATCCTTCCTTTCCTTGGAGACTCATGATAGCTCTGGGAGGCAAACGCGGTTCTCTCCAGTTTATAGGGAAGGAAGCTGGGGCTTAGGGAGTTGAAGTAACTTGATCAAAGCCAGGCAACTATTAAGTGACAGCAGGATTTGAACCCATGACTGTGCGACTCCTGAGCCGATGCCGTGCCCGCTGTAACAGAGGATCCATGAAAGGACGTGGGGAGAAATTGTCTGAGGCCTTTTTCTGATCCCTGGGGCCTAGCAGTCTTGGGCAGGGTGTGCCTGTGGTCCCTGCAGAGCGAGGGAGTGAGGCTGGGGGTCTTTGGCGCTAGCCTTGGAGTCCAGGACGGTTGAGCTCCTGGCTTCCCACCCCCATCCCATTGGGGAGCCACTGGCCTGTGGCGTGGGAGGCAGGGGAAGCCAGGATGGCAGGAAAACCTGGAATGAAATGGAAGACTTGGCCTTGCCTGTGGCTTTTCATTCCCAAGACCACCTCTAACCTAATCCCTTTGTGATAAGCCTTCCCTGCCTCCCCTCCCCACCTCTCTGACCTCCCCTTGGGCCCCTGCAGGCTCGGTCTGCGTTCTGCTCTTGTTCCTTTGTTGCTGTGAAACGGGCTCCAGCACAGTCAGCCTGTGTGGGAGGACTGGCGGTTGTCTTCGCAGGCAGGCGTTTGCTTAGAGCAGGCTGCGCGTGAGCCCAGCGTCAAGAAATTCCGGCCTCCTCAAGTCAGAGACGGTGGAACTACGTTCTGCTGAGGGGACTGGCTGTGAAGGATGAGTTCAGGGGGGGATGACGGACCGCTTCTGGGACCAGTGGTATCTCTGGTATCTCCGCTTGCTCCGGCTGCTGGATCGAGGTATTCCTGAGTGTGTGTGTGTGTGTGTGTGTGTGTGTGTGTGTGTGTGTGAGGGAGCGAGACAGGAAGATATGCACACACAGACAGAAAGAAACAGAGACGAACAGAGAAAGGCACAGCAGAGAGGGACACAGATCAAGAAGGGAGAGAAGTCGGAATGAAGCAGAGGCGAGGAGCCAACCCCTGGGAAGTAAAGAAAGGCTGTCTTTCTGGGGACAGTTGCGACCCAGCTGGGAATCAGGAGCATGGGGCCATTTGGGGAACATCTGTACATCAAGGTCTCGTTACTTGGTCAGTCCTGCAGTCAAAGACAAGTTACGCCCTGTCCTGCAGGGCTGTCAAGAGAATGCTCTGAGAAGCAGTGCAACAAGGAGAATGGTCCCTGCAGCAAGAGGCTCACATCTCAGCTCTGCCACTCACCAGCTCTGTGACCTCAGGCTGATTTACGTGACCTTTCTGAGCTTGTCTCCCCCTCTGTAAATGGGCATGGTGAGACCTATATGCTACGGTTGTTGTGGAATTATTATGTAATTCATACCTGTAAAACATATAGCATAGTATCTGGTGCACAGTAGGTGCTTTGTAGGTGTTCTTTTCCTCCTTCTGTGCCTCTCAGCACTGTGGAGCTGTGTGGTACCTGTCCTAAGAACAGCTCCCTTTGTGGCTTATCTGTAGGTAGAGTCGGTACAGAGTTCACATTTAGTGGAAAGGGAAGAGAAGGTTTGTTTTATTCCTCAGGTTAGTTTGACCTTAATACATTCCACAATCCAATATTGATGGGACTTAAATCTCCTGTTAATGTGATGCAAATCTAGACATTGCATTGTAAGGAAAAGCCACTGTGAACTGGGTTAAGCATTTGATTTAAAAAAAATGTTTAGTGTTGTTTTTAAAAGCTTTGGCTCCTTTAAGAGGTTTTGATGAGAATGAGATCAAACCCCGATGGAAAAGATGGCGCTGGGGAAGCCCTTATACACACCCCCGTGTGTGTGCATCTCCACTGGGAACAGTCTTAGGTGTGCCAGGAGGTCAGTACCAGGTGGAAGCAGAGAGCTGCACAGAGCAGGTGAACCAGGGCTCTTATCAAGGAGAAATCAAAGATGGAGGAAACCAAACCAGCAGATGCAAAAAGCAGTGTCTCACTAGCACTGAGAAACAGGCCAGTGGGAGCCCAGACTTGAGATGAGATGAGATGAGATGAGATGAGATGAGATGAGAGTGTTAGGGAGAGAGCCAGCACTTCTTACTGGTGGAGGTGGTAGCCTGGGGAAGGGGAAGGGGAAGGCGACCACAGGTGTGAGCCCCGCCAAGGTATGTGACCTCACGCAAGTGACTTAGCCTGTCTGTGCCTCCCTTCATCAGAAAAGGGGATGGTGATGATGACAGGAGCAGCAGTGCAGAGGGCTGCTGTCGGGGCTAAGTGTAATACTTATTAGATTGGTGCAGAAGTTTAAGGGCAGTATTTGCAAGGGTTTTTAACCTTGCAAACCGCAATTACGTTTGTGCCCACCTAATATTATCTCAGTACCTGGCGTGAAGCAAGTGTTCCTTAAATGTTAGTTTTCATTACCAAGACAGCTGATTCTCACTCTCTTACGGACATCTTAGGAAAGACAGGAACAGGTGGTATGTACCAACCAGGAGCTGAGAAAAGGCCAGTTGAGAATTGTTAGAGGCTTAGAGACAATGTATACTTCTGTGAATTAAAACAAGATTCAAACTCACTAACATGCCGCTAATGATAAGAAGAAATGAGATGTTAATGTCTAAGCTGTACCACTAATAATTGTTTTATTTTTTACAAAATGCTGAAATCCATGAGTTGCAAACCTAGGTTTAAGTTTTGGCTCCCTTACTTCCTGAGTGCCCTTGGATAAAGGATTGACCCTCAGTTTGTTAATCGAAAAAAATGGGACCTCTAATAATAACACTACCTATATTATAGAATTTTGGGGGATATTTATTGTGTTAGTGCATGTAAAACTGTCAGGCATTCTTAGAAGTGTCAGGTTAATGAATGTATAGATCAGTGGATTAACCCGTTCCTTTGGGTAGCAAAAGTTGGTTGCTAGAATTGTGTGGGTTTTTTATGCATGTTTTGTCATCATGTATGGCTCTAATTGGAAAGTTTATGGTCTTTTATACACAGTGTCTTGTTTGTTTGTTTATTTGTTTTAAATGAGGCTTTAGATGAGCAGCTTCTTACTGTGTAGGACAACTTATTTCCAGGCTTTTGGGGTGTTGGGTATATTACCCAGTTCTTGTTATTGGGTGTCCCGGTGTTACATATGTACACCTGTGCACACCCACATCCATGTTGAAGCAGAATGTTTGGACGTGGCAACTTCCCTCTAGTAACTAATGGTAGCTCACAGTGTATGGACAATGGCATGCTAGACTGAGCTGGCTCACGGTTGCTGCTCAATACATATTTGTTGAATGGGTGGATGCATGATGCCCCCCTCCTTGTGGCCGGTGAACACGATTCTCTTAGATCTCTCTTTAGTGTAACAGAATTTAGCTCCCTTCATCTGTTTAGGATGTTGTGTTATTTCACCCCGACAGTGCCATGCCTCCTGTCATCTTGAAAGTAACAGGCCTCAAGAAAGAGAGGAGGGAATAAGAAATGAGAAGAAGTGGGAAATGATGAGTTTAGCCCAGGAAACTGAAATAATCAACAAGCTGTGTGCCAGCCTGAGTCATTCTCTTGGCTGTGACGGGGGATAAATGAATCTGTGATTTGACACACCTAGGAAGAGGAGGAAACGTTAGAACACATTATAGGGCAGAAATAAACTTGACAAAGGGATGACAGTGTGTGCTTGGTGATTGCACACTGGTCTTTTATCTCCCCCATCATTGTTTATTACAGGTCCGGATTTAAAAAAAAAAAAAAGAGGGATTGTTTTCTAGAGCTGTACCTAACTGTACGTAAGGATTTATAGGATAATTAACTGCCAGCTTGCTGGACATGATTATTTTGATGATTTATTTCATTAATAGCAGATGATGTTTCTACAGTATTTGTTGCTGAGTGTTTGTCACTCTGCTGATTGTGTTCTGTGCTTCCAGACAGGCGGTGCCTAAGGAGATGGTTCCCGTGTGGGAACCGTCCATCGAAAGAAAGGCGCTCATACAGATGGGAAGCATGGGTGGTACATGAGAGAAGTGACATTGCTTTTTGTTGTTGAGTTTTGGCACATCCCCGGGGACCTGACAAGTAAAGTGGGGGTTTATATTCCTTTGTTTACGTGTGTGTGTGTGTGTGTGTGTGTGTGTGTGTGTGTTTGTAGTGAAGGGAGAAGGGTGAATGCTCTTTAATCATAGAGCGTCAGGCAGGGTTTCCCAGTGTCTGGGGACGAGCATCACCAGTATGTGAATGATCCTTAGGTGACTTACAGGGGGTTCTCCTGCTGGCCCCCGCCTGGCACGGTCTGAAGGACACCATTTTCTGCCTGGTGTCCACTTCTGCGGCACTGCCCGCCCCCCTGCCCCCATCCCACCCAGCGCAGGCTCTCCTTAGCCCCACCGACCCCTCAGGTCCTCCCTCATTTTCACCTGTAGCCTCCCTTTTACCTTACACCCCCCCACACCCCGCCTTCATCTCTGGTCCCCAATGCCAGCCTCACCAGCCTCCCTGCCCCTCAGCCCACGCTCACTGCCGCTAGGGCTCCTTTCAAGGCTCAGCCCCATCCCACCTGGCACCTCATTCCCAGGCATTCCTCTGTTATCCTCTAACCACTGCCAAGCCCTGTCCCTTCTCACCCCTGTGCCTGGGCCGGCTTCGCCGTACGGGTCCTGGGTTTCCCGCCCGCGCCCGTCCCTGCCTGATTTCCCTGACTTCTGAGCACCTTTTCCTCTCAGGGGCCACTGTCTGCTCTTATTTTGCTTCCGCCTTTTACATCACCTTGCCTTTACCCTCAGTCTACTGGTTTCTTTTAAAAATAAGTTCAAGTAAAAAATAGAGTTGATTTAAAACATTATCAAGGAAGTAACTCTAGGAGGTGGGTGGATCTGGGGAAATGGTGACAGAAGTACACCGAGGACTGATGTGTGGAAAACTTAAGTGATACGCTGACTTTACAGCACAGGCTTTACGCTGCTAATTTCTTCTTGGGTCTTTGTCCGCCTTCCTGTAGCTACCACAAAGAGCTTGGGATTTGGGGTCAGAAAGCAACTGGTTCTGGTCCCTAGATGTACATTAGAATCATCTGGGAGCTCTTAGCTCAATGTCCAGTTCCTTCCTCGCCCTCCCCCATCCCCCATTGAATTAGAATCAAGGGACTTCGGGACATGGGGACATCGGCATGTTTAAAGAGCTCTCTCTGCAGGTGATTCTAATGACAGCGAGGGGTGAGACCTGCTCATCGTCATCCTTTAATATGGATGCCAGAGAGTAAAGGCAAAAATGACTCTTCAGCAAAGTAAAATAAATGAGGGAAATCAGTGACTATATTAGAATAGTAAACCCACGTAGGAATGTACTAAGGAACATAATTTAAAAGAATAGTCCTTTGGGTATAATTTATGTAACTTTCAACAGAAACTTCAACTCTAAACATTTTCTATCCCTACCTAAGTTTCCTTCCTATTCCCAGGAAAAAATTCACCTGTGATGCAGGATGTTGTCTGGCTTCAGCTGGCTTTGGGTTTTTCTCTCTGTTCTGGCTGCCTAGGGCTTTGGAGATTGAGATGGCGGTTTGTCACTGGAGAAGTCAAAAACAAAACAAAACAAAAACCACCACCTTTCCTTGCTTGTTTAGGACACCTCCCATCGGTGGGCACTGCCTGTATTCAGTTACAATTAGAGAAAGAAAACTCCCTTCTCCCTTCTGGGTAGATGGGTGCTGAGGACAGTACCTCTCCTCAAGCCTTCAGGCTGTTGGGCTCTTCTTCAGACAGGAATCTACCTGTGTTTCTCACTAAAGTTCACATCTTCCGGCGCGGCCATTCTCTGTGCCTCCACCTTCAAACCTCTCTGACTTTCTCACCCAGGGCCTGAGTCTGCCCAGGTGCAGTGCAGGGTGGAGAGGCAGCTGGCCCTCCTGGCTGAGGCTCTCGGAGCGCCCTGAGAGCTGGTCTCTTCCTTCCCAGGCCCGCAGCCCTCTTCTTGGCCGCCGGTTTGCCGTCACTGACAGAGGCCCAGGCTTTGGCTTGCTTGCTGCTCCGTTATCTGCCCAGCTCTGGGTCTGACTTGGTATCTTCACTTAGTCCATCTTAGGCCAGTTCCTCGCTTGCCGCAGACTGCCATCCTGGATACCCACTTTGGTTTGGCTTGTTTTGCTCTTGTTAGCCGTTGCATGTGTGTGCCCAGCATGATGTGTGGCTTCTTTGTGCCAACATTTCTGTCTTGTGCCTCCCTTCCTATGGTCAGCAGGGAAAAGTAGAGAAAAGCACGCAACATGTGTATGAAAAGTGCATCGGATAGTTCTCCTGTGCTGGGAATTTTCTAATCAGAGGAGGTTAGGTTGTAATCATCTTCCCATTTGAGCTGGACCTTCATATAATACAGGAAGAAGTTACTTTATTGAAGCTTTTTAAGTCACAAATAGATATCCATTATAGTTATGTATCTGGCTTTTGGCACAAGACTGCTTTCCTAAAGGATCCAGACCTCTTACCCAATAACCAGTGTGACCACACTTGACACACCATCCCAAACAACTCCCTGTGTCTCCACACCACAGTCTGCCAGCAACTTCCATACTTTCTGTGCTTCTACCTGACATGCCCTCCATTGAATGAGTTGCCTTGAGGGCAGGTTCGTCCCACCATCCGTTTATATGGTCATCCAGGCATCTAGTTCAAGGCTGTATTCTAACAGGAAACCCAGTAAAGAAGTCTGCCTAACAGAGTATTTCAGCTCCCCGGGAACGAAGAGAAGGTACTGACTATCATGGAATTGTTAAGGAGGAAAAGGAGAACTGGAATGATTTTGCAGTTCCCATATCTTAGCCCCTTTGGTCCTCTGTGTCTCTCCGAAACGGGTTACTGTAGTTCCCATTTCCAGATAGGAGACAGGCTTGTAGAGGTTAAATGCTGTACTAAAGCCACATTGCTGCTCGGAGAAGAGTCAAAATCCAGGACCCCTAACTCCTGTCTGGAATGAGTTCTCTCCTGTGTCTGCTGCCGTACAGGTGGCGAGACCCCCACCCTCTCTCCAGCATTCATTTAAACTGGGTGTCTGCCCCTCTCCCCTGTCAGCAGAGCAGAGTACCAGGATGTCTTATCTGTGGTGTGAGATCACTGCACAAGATATATCTAGGCCGTGTCCTGGGGGAAGGACACCGATAGCTGCTCTGCGAGGTCCTGGTATGTTGTTTCCATCCAGTGGGTGGAGGTAACTGCGATGTGAGAACAGTAACACAGCACTTCCCTGGGGGTGGCGTGGCTCCCGGGCCTCTTCTTCTGTTGTAGCATATTCAATGATTGCTTAGAGCTGGGGAGCAGTGGGGCAGCTGTGTCCCTGGATGGTCAGGAAGCCAACCGGATTCCCAGTATAAGGGACAGCTGTGCTCTTCGCCTTGTAGATGGAGGTGGCTTGTTATCAAAGAAATTGTCAAGGCAATAAATAGTCTTCTTATTAGTGGCAGTAGTAATAGTATCCACGAAGGGCCCAGGCATAGCGGGGAGTGTTCAGGGGTAGGGAATAGGATTCCTTCCCGCAGGTAGCTCACAATTCAAACTCCTGAAAGATCAAGAGTTAGCAGTAACCTCTCCAAGTCTCTGTTGGCCCCTCTCAAACGATGGATTACTTATAAGGATCCCTTCTAGTTCCATGGTTCTACGTGGATAATACCTGCAAAATAATATACCTACAATATATGTCTGTGATTCCGCAAGATGTTAGTTCATGTTGAATTGCTAAATGAGTGCTGTGAATTCACAAGAGGGAGACATGTTTGGGTCTGAATGAAGGAAGAAATGCTCACTTATTTCACAAATATCTTCTAAGGACCTACTATGTGCTATATCTTACTCAACAATGCTGAAGAAGTGGTCTTGTCTTCACGAAGCTTTAGAGTCTAGTGGGGGAAACAGACAATGTCAAATACCCCAGTGCATAACACAATGGCAGATAGAATAAAAAGGAGAGAAGGGAATTAAGCGTTAGTAGTGCTTCGTGACGAAGGTGGGTGTCCGAAAGTACAGACTGCCCGGCACGTCTGTGTAGGAAGAATTAAGTTTGGAGAGAGACGTTGGGGCCACTTTGCAAAGGTTCTTGCTTGCATGTCGGGCTAAAGGCACACGAGGGCAGGGTAGTAGCATTCACTTTAAAATTATATTGAACAATTCCCACTTCCCAGGCAGTGGACTAGGTGCTGGGAATGCAAAGGAGCATAACATGGCATAACCAGAGGCCCAATTCCTGCACGCATTTGAAGTGTGTCTGTGTTTCTAAAGAGCAGTTGTGGCAGGAGATGCACGCTTTTGAGGCATCTGCCTAAAAGTGATAGTGTCAATTGTCATTAGCTCAGGGAAGACGGTATAGGGGGGAAGTGTGACGCGTGTAGACTGATCTTAGAAAGTGTGCACATGGGGAACCAGAACCAAAGGGATGGGAAGAGTATCCCTACAGGAGGAGGAGAACCAGGATATAGTACATTCATGAGACTAGAGGAGGAGGGAGAGGGAGGGGGCCCCATCTGCAGGGAGATGGGGCCGGATTGAGGGTTTTGGTGACAGGAGGCCCTGGGGACGACTCACAGCGTGGTGTCAGCAGCCTTGACACGGAGAAACCAGATTGCGGTGGTAGGAGGTGGCGGGGATGAGGCAGCAGCAAGCACATATTGTTTGTTTGAGAGCTATGTCAGAAAACACGAGGTAAAAAAGCAATAGTGGTTGGTGGGACCTTGGGGTCAAGTGATGGTTTTGTTCAAGAAGGGAGCACTGAGTGTATCTGAGGCTGGGGAGGAGGGGAGCCAAGGACAGAGAGAACTGTGAGAATGAGGAACAGAAATGGGCTTACGAATCCATTCGATAGTCATTGAGCACCAGCAGTGTTGCAGGCATTGTGCCGTTTTCTGCGGATGCCGCATGGCTAAGGCATGACATCTGCATGAAGTTCACACCCCAGTGAGTGAGGCACACAGAACACATATCAGGCAACCGTTGACTCTATACCATGAGCGTGTGTGTGAGAAGTGCTGCGAAGCGTAGCAGTGACCTGGAGGAGGTAGGGTGGGTTGAATGAAGATTGCAGATGGAAGTGGTAGACCGGAGGAGGGAGAATGCTTCCTCTGTTGGAAGGAAGGAAGAAGGGGGTGCTTGGAGAACTATTTTTAAATAGAAAAAAGGAAAAAATGAAGAAATGCAATTCCCATGGCCTTGATGTTCCTAAGCAAAAGAGTAAGCAATGGGGTGGCCGGATGGCTCCGTTGAAACACACTGTCCCCCAATATTCCCCAATAAAAATAAAAAAAAATGTATACACATTAAAAAACAACAGAAAGAGTAAGTGATGTCAGGGGCTGAGGCTGGAGAGGGTGGGGTAGTTCACGACTTAGCATGGGCACTTCATGGCTTCATTCCAGCCTTCTGGGATGCAGGAGGGGTTATGGCACAGGTGAGATAGCCGAGGGGACGCCCGTAGACCATAACCAGGGGCATGGGGCAGGTCTGTCACCTGGGTACGCTGCCGTTTAGCGGCTGAGGACACTGAATGAGTGGGGAACGGGCGCCTGTCAGTGCAATCAACAGATCAGCTCCTCCTTCTTCCTCTCACAAAACCCTGTTCTGAGGCCGGTAGGAAACCGTGGGCAGGAGATGGCATCTGCGCCTGGACTGCATTAAACCTGGTAAATCCAGCCATTAGCATGTATTTTCTATTAAGCACACTGTCCTCGTGAGTGTTTGGATGTTTAAGGATTTGACTAGAGCAAGGGGACAGGGCATTCAGGGTGAGAGAAAATGCAGTGCAAACACTCTGGTGATTCAGAGGGTAGGTGTAATCAGAGAAGGCTGGAGCTTTATCAGATAAAAAGTAAATTTACTGGTTCAAGAGATGGTATTGGGTCAAACAGATCAGTGGTAAGAAGAAGTTCCTTTTTTTCAATTTTTAATTTTTTCATTCCCTTTGCCTCCATAACTATATGCCCAGCAAAAGAAGAAAGAGAGAGTTGGATAAGACCTCTCATTTAAGAGATAACAGTTCAAAGACATAATTTCACTTTTGAAAGTCATTCAGTTAGTTATTAGCTGAGCCTCCATATGAAGCCGGGGCACAAAAACTCCTAGTGGTGGCCTCTGTCCATTCCTTTCCCATGGTTTCAACTTAGTTCTGCCCCTTTCATGCTCAACAGCCCTGATGTATGTGGAACAGTGGGCAGACTGGAGAATTCATGGGTTTGAACGGACGGTGTCTACTTTGGATTCGGCTTTTTAAGGCTCCAGGCAAAATTTCTAAGAAGCCCCAAAAGCAGGATTGTGTTTCTTTCTCCATCTTCTCTTATTATCGTGAAAAATAAGCTGAGTAGAGTTGGAAGTGGCACCTCCTGGCTCTCCCAGACAGTTGCAGAATCACGCTCTCAAGAACCCAGCCCGGGGCAAAGGCAGAGAGGGCTGCCTTCCTTCCAAACGTAGGCTGTGAGGAAGCACTGGCGTGGGGCTTTGAATCTCCGTTCAGGCCAAATGAAATCTGTTAGATGGGATAATGAGCTCCATATTTTATAGACTATTTTAAGCTTGTCTCAAAATAAAGTACAGGGCTAGGGGTGGAGGAAGGACGTAAGTCTTGGAGACAAAATGCCATGGCTTACTCATCAGTGTTTTCGTTTTAATGATCCCAACCCCAGTACAAGTCCCTCAGTGACACTGTAATGGAAACCACATTTTTTTTTTTTTTTCCTGCTGGAAGTTTCAGGATGAACACAGCCAAATGCTTCAAGGCATAATTAAGGTTACAAACTCCCATCCCCAGTAATACACAGACCTTTCACCCCAGGGGGGCTCAGCTAGAAACAATGTGGTTGGAAAGCAGTTGAAATTATAAAGACATTGCTTCTGCCAACCTCTGGCCCACCACAGCTTCTTTTCTGGTCCCTCTCCACTCCTCCTCCCTCCCCTTCCCCTTCACCACTGCCTCGTCCCTGGGAAGAAATAAACCAACACATAGATAAATAAGAACCCTATTGCTGATTCCTTCCCTGCCACAGGGAGAGAATCTCAAACAGAGGGGCCTGGACAGGGCTGACAGAGGCAGGACATGAGTGGCAAGAAGGGCAGCCAGGGGAGCCTGACAGTTGATGGGGGGTCCTGGGCAGGGCGGTGCATGTGTCATCAGTAGGTTTGGAGGAGGCAGAGAATGTTCTGCACATTACAGGCTGGAAAATCCACCTCATAGGAATGTCTTGAGGACCTAAGAGAACAAGGTGGCCCCTTTCCCTGTGTTTGGACACGATAGGTTGAGCTCTCAGTTTGTATCTCCTTTGCCTTGACAAGCTTTCTGAATCTGCAAAGATCAAAGTTAAGAAACTTGGCATGACCCACTGGATTACGTGGGCTTGTTTTCCCCCCTCTGTTAACCACATCTTGAACACCTGGAATATATAAGATAGTGGGAACTTAGTGCATATATACAAACTCATTCTCTGGCCAGTTTTAGTCCAATCTTATCCATGTAGGGAAGGCTCTAGTTACTGTCATACAAGGAACAAAGGAAGGACTAGGATATTTTTCCCTGGCTGCTTTGGTCCCACACTCTGCCCCGAGTGTGGTGATTCTGGGATAGACCATGATGAGATCCAGCCGGACGCTCTGCTTGGCTCCTTAGACAGCATATCACTGCTCCATTTGCCTTCTCACTTCCCCTATCACCAAAGGGCAAATAGTCACATTCGTGATACCACCTTGAGGAAGATGTATGAATAAGCACATTCTTGATTCATCTGCCTAACGAGTATTAAACACCTCTCTGAGCCTCAGCTTCCTCATTTGAAGGATTAGGGTGCTGTCTATCTGTGGTGGTCCTAAGAGCCATTCACTAAATAGTTCCAGCTCTCCACCTTCCACGGTAAGATTGTACTTCCCTCTACCTTTGACCATGTGACTTGCTCTGGCCAATGAAATGTGAGCAGAGTTAGGTGTTTTCATTTCCAAATGGAAGCTTTAAAAGCTTATATACTATTTACTTCATTCTCCCACTGGTTCATCAGTTGTAGAGGCTGTGTTGGGAGAAAGCCTCCATCAGCCTGGGGCCCTGAGTGACGATGAGCATAGCCCTCTGCTGAGCCATGTTGAATATGTAGTATGAACAAGAAATAATCATCTATTCTGTTACTAATCGAGATTTTGAGGTGGTTTGTAGTATTAGTCTACCAAGCCTGTATTGACTGATATATACTACTTTATAAGGCTTTGTAGGGAATTACACAAAATTGAATTCTATGCACAGTACGTGCCAAATAGTAGACATTCAATAAATGGTAGCTTCTTTACTTTTACTATGAATATCATTTAGGATGCTTTTGGCTGCAGGTAACGGAACTCAAACTCAAAATGGCTTAAACAATAAATACTTCTCCTTCTCTCTTCCTGCTTCTTCTGCTTCTCATACCAAGAAGTTCAGAAGTTGGGCATTAAATCAGAGGCCAGTCTTATCACCAGATTCTCTCTTATTTATTCTGCTTGGGTTCATTAGGTTTCTTACATCTATAGATTGTTGCATTTTACCAGTTTTGGAAAATTCTTAGCCATTCTCTCTGTTCTTTTTGTTCTTTCCTTTTGGGATACAAATTGATTAAAACGAAGTTTCTTAATTTGAATCAATTTTGAAATTGATTGAAGTGAACATTTCTCACAGTATCTTCTAAATTTTTATTATTACCTTTACATTTTCCATAATTTTGTCTCTCCATGATGCATCCTGGTTTCCTCTGATGTGTCTTCCAGTTTATTAATTCTCTATTCAACTGTATCTAATCTGCAATTAAATTTGTTCATTGACTTCTTAATTTCAAGTATTGTATTTTTCAGTGCTAGAATTCCCACTTAATTTTTTCATATCACTTTTTAAAAAAGTTTTCAGTTTAATAGAAAATTGTAAGGTTGTTTTCTCTTTCTTTAAACATAGTAAATAAGCATGTTTGCTTTATGATCTCTGTTTGATAATTCTAGTATCTGAAGTCTTTGTGGGTCTGTATCTGTAATCTGCTGTTTCTGATGGTTCTTGCCCATGGTGTCTTTTTTCCTTGCGTTATCTTTGTGTCCTGGTCATTATTTTTGAAAAAAATTTTTGAGAATAATTTAAAACCTAGAACGGTAACTCTCTGGCTGTCATGCGGGAGATCCTGCTCGCTGCGCCATTTGTAATGCAGGGCGGCCTGCGGGGTCTCTGCTCCCGCTCCCCATACAAGAACGCAGGATATGGTGAGGCCAAAAAGGAACACCCACGGAGCCATAGGTAGGGGAGTCATACCACTTTATTCTCTCTGGCGGCACTATACTCTCACTGGAGGCTGGATCCACACTGTCCGCAAACCGCCATCCGCGCTTGCCAGCCCAGTCGCCATCTTCTTGCTAGCCCCCATTCTTTCTCTTTCTTCTCTCCTCCTCCCTCTCCTAGCCTAGCCACAGCAGTTATATTAGTGGCCAATGGCTCACTGGTTACAGCTGACGGCCAACTAGCCACAGCTGATGGCCATGCAATCACAGTTGGCCATTTACTACCTGAGCCAGCACCTGTCTATGTGAGGCCGAGAGCCTGGAAACTACTCTCTGGGGCTCCGCCCCCACACTCCACCCCTACAGGCTCTCGCCTCACAATCTACGCGACAAGCGTCTTCCGCGAGGGGACCTGTGCGAGGAGCCTGGGGGTGAATGCAATATCCTGGACACAGCCAGGCTCTCTGGGCACAGCCAGGGTTTCTCAGGGCACCACCAGTGCTTCTGGGCACGGCCAGACTTCCTGGACTTCTTAGGGTACCACCTGTCTTCCCGGACACAGCCAGGGTTTCTCAGGGCACCACCAGTACTCCTGGGCACTGCCAGACTTCCTGGACTTCTTAGGGTACCACCTGTCTTCCCGGACACAGCCAGGGTTTCTCAGGGCACCACCAGTACTCCTGGGCACTGCCAGACTTCCTGGACTTCTTAGGGTACCACCTGTCTTCCCGGACACAGCCAGGGTTTCTCAGGGCACCACCAGTACTCCTGGGCACTGCCAGACTTCCTGGACTTCTTAGGGTACCACCTGTCTTCCCGGACACAGCCAGGGTTTCTCAGGGCACCACCAGTACTCCTGGGCACTGCCAGACTTCCTGGACTTCTTAGGGTACCACCTGTCTTCCCGGACACAGCCAGGGTTTCTCAGGGCACCACCAGTACTCCTGGGCACTGCCAGACTTCCTGGACTTCTTAGGGTACCACTAGTTTCCCCGGGCACAGCTAGGATTTCTCAGGGCACTGCCACTTTCTCTGGGAACAGCCACACTTCCTGGACACAGCCAGGGCTTTCAGGGCACTGCCACTCTCTGTGGGCACAGCCACACTTCCTGGACACAGCCAGGGCTCTCAGGGCACTGCCACTCTCTCTGGGAACAGCCCGACTTCCTGGGCACAGCCAGGGTATCTTCAGGGCTCAGCCAAACTTCCTGGACACAGCCAGGGCTCTCAAGGCACTGCCACTCTCTCTGGGAACAGCCCGACTTCCTGGGCACAGCCAGGGTATCTTCAGGGCTCAGCCAAACTTCCTGGACTCAGCCAGGGCTCTACTCTCTCTGGGAACAGCCCGACTTCCTGGGCACAGCCAGGGTATCTTCAGGGCTCAGCCAGACTTCCTGGACTCAGCCAGGGCTCTCAGGGCACTGCCACTCTCTCTGGGAACAGCCCGACTTCCTGGGCACAGCCAGGGTATCTTCAGGGCTCAGCCAGACTTCCTGGACTCAGCCAGGGCTCTCAAGGCACTGCCACTCTCTCTGTGCCTCTCAGGGTACCCTGCTGGAACAACAGCGACTCACAATCAAGGTGCTTACATATTCTCAATGGTGGCCAGTCAAGAGACAAAAGCAAATATCCCCCAGTTCCACTAGCAACAGTTCCCAAACAGTCAAGCGGTCCATTAAATTAGGGATGGAAGGCAATTCCCCATAGTCCATAGTCATTCACCAGGGCTGTCCTGGGGGTGAGGGACGACCGTGACCTCACCCTCATCTCCCACGGAGGACTCAGCAAGCGTTACCTCCTGGGACTACAAGTC
Source organism: Rhinolophus sinicus (assembly GCF_057876585.1). Classification (NCBI taxonomy): domain Eukaryota; kingdom Metazoa; phylum Chordata; class Mammalia; order Chiroptera; family Rhinolophidae; genus Rhinolophus; species Rhinolophus sinicus. The sequence goes on along the minus strand of NC_142517.1, from coordinate 60,762,311 downwards.
CTGCATCCGGGCTGCCTGAGCAGGAACTTCCCCGGCCCACAGGGCTGCAACGACCTTCGCTTTCTCCGGCCTGTGCTGGTTGGGGAACCGTCCACATCTTTCCACCTCTCCACGGGGCTCCATCTCTCCAGCAGCTGCATGGCTTTTCCTGTGCTGGTGGGAGAACCGTCCACGTCCTCCCACCCCTCCACGGGGGTCCAGCTCTCCGGCAGCTGCTCCTCCTGGTCTTCCAGAGACTGGGTGTTCATATGCACAAACTGCTCCACCGTCCTTCGGGGAGCTTTGGCCGGCACCATATCCTGCCGACTACGCCATGTGTCATGCGGGAGATCCTGCTCGCTGCGCCATTTGTAATGCAGGGCGGCCTGCGGGGTCTCTGCTCCCGCTCCCCATACAAGAACGCAGGATATGGTGAGGCCAAAAAGGAACACCCACGGAGCCATAGGTAGGGGAGTCATACCACTTTATTCTCTCTGGCGGCACTATACTCTCACTGGAGGCTGGATCCACACTGTCCGCAAACCGCCATCCGCGCTTGCCAGCCCAGTCGCCATCTTCTTGCTAGCCCCCATTCTTTCTCTTTCTTCTCTCCTCCTCCCTCTCCTAGCCTAGCCACAGCAGTTATATTAGTGGCCAATGGCTCACTGGTTACAGCTGACGGCCAACTAGCCACAGCTGATGGCCATGCAATCACAGTTGGCCATTTACTACCTGAGCCAGCACCTGTCTATGTGAGGCCGAGAGCCTGGAAACTACTCTCTGGGGCTCCGCCCCCACACTGGCAATGATCATTTTCTTTTGCCAGAGCCTAGGGATACTACCATCTAGTTCCACCTTAACCCAAGGTGAGTGCCTGAGTTTCCCTGGACCTAGAGTACCGGCAGCTGTGTTTCAAGTTTCCATCAGAGCTGGTTTGTTTCTAGGTTACCTTTACTTGAGGTTGAAGCCCTCATTGTGTGAGGAAGCCCAGCTTAGAATGGGGTATTATTTATCAAACTCCCTTCCTTGGGCAGGCCCTGAACTTTGGTTTTTGCTTCCCTTGCCCATCCTGGCTGCCAGAAGCACAGCTTAGTTTTACCACTATTTCCTGCAGATTGGCAAATGCTCTCAGGGCAAAAGCTGCCTGGTGTTTTGGGCCAATCCCTTTGGATTTTCACCTTCTCCTAAGTTTTGGCCTCATAATGATTTTCTTAGCTCTTTAATGCATTTAAGAAGATTTTCAACAATTGTTTTCAGTGGGAGGGTTGGTTCTAATTGCCTAGATGGCCATTACAAGAAATGGAGATCACAGGACTGAATTGCTTTGCCTCCTGTATTCCTTATAGTCTCAAGATGGCTGCCACGTCTTCATGTGTCACGTGGAGAACTGACAACTGAAAGAGCCTGTTTTTCATGCATGTATTCATGTAGGTGCTTTTTAGGAGCAAGAAAACCTTCCCAGATGTCCCTTGGGAGACTTTTCCTCAAGTCTCAAAGGATGTAATTTCACCACCGATTTCTAAACAAGTCACCAGAAAGGGGATTCGATTGCCACGACTGGTGCAACATAATTAACTTACCCTTGGGGCTGGAAGGGTCTCCACTTCGCTTGAAACACATGGATGCTTGATTTCTGAACAAAATCTAGGTTCTATAAGCAAGGGAGAGGGGTTAAATGGTCCTTGGGCAGGCAACCGACTATCAATCCTACTCTGTGCTCAGCTAGAGTTAAGGATTAAGTGGTGTAGGCATGTTTCTTGCGCTACTTAGGGGTGTACATGCGCCATATGATGCATAAAAAATGTAGAACCAAACCCTAATGGGAAAGATTCTGAAGTGTCAGGGCCATGTTCCTTGAAAACACACTTTGTAACTGAAAAACTGTAAAAACGTGAGATAGTCTGTGATCAAATAATACATTTATGTACTCAAAACTATTCAAAAATAAAATTCTATAGGAGAAAGAATGGTCTTATTGGAAATTTACTCACAAAAAATTGATTATACTACAATTTACTTCTATAAATGTTTATCGCATACAAGCTAATGAATCCAATGGAGTCCTCTGGCTTCACTGGGTGAGCTGGGTCCTTCCGGGTGTTCCTGGCAGAAGTGGGCTGCAGCTTGCAGGAGACGGATGATACTGAGGTTCAAGAATCCGCACAGACCTTAGGAACAGGGTCATCAATTCCCCAGTAGGGCTGGAGGGCTATCCTTGCTCTAATATGCTTACTGTCATTACCTAGGAGTGTGGTTGGGGGGCACAAAGGTGAGAAATGAGGGTACCGAGGACAGCACTTCCCAAGGGCTGGCTTGCTCCTGGCCTTTAGGAGACCAGATGGCCTGCACATCTCTTTGGGACAAGAGACCCCATAGGGAGGGGCATTTATCCCCCTGCCCCCGACGGGCTTCTCCATAGTTTCCAAGGAGGAGAAGAGGCCCAGGTCCAGCACCAACGCCCTTCACAGGGTCAGGATTCGTCTCCCTCTCTTTTCCACGTACCACGTCTATGGCTTGACCTCATCTCAGACGTTTCCCTTGCCAGTCCATCACTTGCTCCAGTTGTTAGCTCTCGGAAGTTCCTCAGAGAAGGTACTTGATGAAGGTATGCCAAGTAGGTTGGAAGTGTGAGTGGGGTGATACTTCTGGCAGATGCGCACAGCTGCATTTTGTTGTTGTTGTAGTTTCAAGTGGGGTGAAAGTGAGTTGAAAGTACACCTGCATGTAGCTTCTGTCCCCTTTTATCACCTCCATGCTATTTTGTCTTTACCTCTACTGGTGGAAGTGATTGATTTGCATGACCAGGATCCTTTGAAAACCAAAGAAAACCTAAAACTTAATAAAGTTTGGAAGTATCAAGCCCAGTGGCCAGGCTTACTTTGCTGATGGAATTGCTTTCTAGGCAGTGTGCTGAGTGGTTCAGTGTGACAAGGCCTTGACATGAAAATGGCCTGGGTTAGCTCCCAGCTCCACCACTCGCTGCCACCTCATGCTGGACGTGTCACTTAGCCTCTCTAGGCCTCAGTTTCCTCATTTATAAGATGCTGCAGTAGCAGTATTTACACCATAGAGTCATTGCATGGATTCCGTGATGTTACACATGTTAAAAGTGTAATACGTGTCAGCTATTAATTCATATTCCATGTTGCCTAAAATCTGACTTTTGGATGCGAAGAGGATGGTGGAATGGTCAAGAGGAGATGTGGGGCCTGGAAGCTCAGGCAGGGTTTGAAGGGGCGGGAGACAGAATGTGCAGTAAGTGCTGTGTACTGGGCCTCTGAGCCAGGGCAGTAGAGAGTTGGGTGTGTGGGAGGGAGTCAAAGACCAACCTGCCCTTATCTTAAAGTTTGGCCCGAGGTCCTGGGGGAAAACTTCATCCTCAGGCTGCTCTGTGCACCTCCCTGTGACTGGGAGATGTTTCCTTCCCGAGCAGAGCCATCTCTCAGGAGCTCCTTATTTTAAGGTCGTCACCTTGAGACAACCTGCCAGGTGATGAGCTGGGCTGTCTCCTGCTGGTTCTACCCATCAGCTCAAGGTGCTCCCTGCCTCCCTGGGATTCCTTCTCCATTAAGTAGTTTAAAGGCTTGGATGACCCAGCCCAGAATAATGGATATACTAATGGGCAGGCATTAGAAGCCTTCAGCATGGATAAGTCTTCGGGCCCTGGGCAGTATCTGCCGAAATCCATTCTTATCGACCACTTTGGGAGAGAAGGATCCAAGGGCAATGGTGAATGCGGGGCTGAGGAAGAGGAAGGAGCTGAGGCAGAAGGGTCCTCAGAGGTGCTGGCAGTATAAGGCCTGCCCTGGGCGGAAGCATCAGGGAGGAGGAAGGTGGACGAAGAGTTTCCCTCTTTCAGGAGGGAACGTGGTTAGAGCCAGCTCTGCTCCTTTAGCACTCAAACGGAGAGATGAGGGATGAGGGCTGAAGCTGCAGACTGGGAAAGAGGTGATACCAGAGGCAAAAGAATGTAGTAGCTTCAGTGTACACTGTGGCACTGTGGGCAATTGGATGTGTCCTGGCCATTTCCTCAGAGAGGCAAGCAACCCTTTGGTCCCTGTGTGTGTCATGGGTTTGAATGGGAGGTAGGGGAAATGGAGTTTAGAGACCATGTGCTCTCCCTCCCAGATGTTTGTCTCCAGCCAACCCATGGGCTCATGTCTGAGCCTTGAGTAGAGGAGGCCTATGCAAAGGTGGCAGGAGCTGTCCTCATGGGGGCCCCGTGTGACATATGGGGACAGATGAGGCTGACCTTGAGAACACAGAGTGGGGAAAAGGGACTGAACGTCTGTCCGGGTTGGATCTGGGGGTAGTGAGAACTCCAGGTATCTCAGGCTGTTGGCACTTGGAGGCTTGGGGATTTGAGAGCCTGGGGGCAGTGCTCTGGGTCAGACACGGGTGTCCCCACGGATGGCACCTTGGGCACCCTCCAGCCGCAGTGGGCAGCAGAGCAAGGACATGGCGCCGTGGCTGAGGGAATGCTTGGGGAGCCCAGGGCAGAGGTGAGCGGGGCTCCTGAACATACTGGGATGAGCCTTTCCAAGGGCTGAGGTCTCACACGAGGAAGGAAACCAGGCCAAAGCCAGTGAAGTTTGAATTGCCTCTGTTAAGGGCGACTTCTTATCTGGTGAGGACTGCGAAACTCATGTTAGAGAAGAAACAGCTTGGCACTGAGATACTCTTCAAGTGACAATATGTATTGCATCCCCGCTCTGCAGAGGTTCTCTTCTGAGAATGAACAAGGCAGGCCGTCTTTGTCTTCATGGAAAGGAGAGGGAGAGGATTCCTTAGTTGGAAAGTGCCGTGGGAGCAGAGACGAGGAAGCCAACGATTCTGCCTGGAGACTTGGCCTTGGTAGGCCTTGAGGAATCAGTAGAAGCTGGACTTGTGGAGCTGGAGCAGGGCAGCAGAGGAAGGAGCGGGGAGATGTGAGAGTTTGGGGAATAGTCTTCATGTGGACGTCGTGTGTGTGCAGGGCAAGTGTGCAAGTGTGTGTGCACTGAGCGGACTGAGATAATGAGGGAGAAAGCAGGCAAGGCTGGCTGAGGGGGCGTTATGCTTTACACTAAAGATTTAGGATTTTATTTAGTAGTTTATGGGCATCTAGTGGGAGATTTTGAGCAAAGAAAGGAACTTGGTCAGTGCTTTCCTGGGCTTGGCTGAGGTCACTTCGTAGCGTAGTGGTAGGCAGGGCTTCAGGCCGTGATTGTTTCAATATGTTCTCTTCCTGGCTTTCTCCTGGGAGCAGTCGTAATTTTATTTTTACCCACATCTCTGCTTTGGGTGTGTGTCACATTAGCAACTCTATGCCTCCAGTTGGAGGAGAGCTTCTGTTCAAAGTGCTGTGTGGGTGGAGTCCCTTCCGCCACTGTCCAAGCCCTCTGCCCCTCCTGGCATGGAGCTTGGCTGTGAGGGTGTGGCCCCTGATTTAGTGCTCTTTGCTTTCCCTGGTTTGTCAGCGCCTTCCCGGTGTTTTGGAAGGACCCAGGTTTGCTTCAAAGAGTCTGAGGAAGGGGCAGCTTGTGGTTTGGGTGTTAGTGAAGGCCAGCAACTAATAAATGACGGGTCAGTTATCTCGGGAACGTGGGTCTTTGCTTCAGCCAGGTTCACTTCCATTTTGTCATAAATACAAGCCGCTTCATAAATTTAAATTGGTTTCCAGAAATAGACCCTGGTTTCAGGAACATTTCTCCGTGTGGATGACAGGATTGTCAACAAAGATGGGGACGCATTTTTAAAGATAAGATGTATTTATCAGGACACAGTCTACAAAGAAGCAAATCTGGTGGCTGAAAAGTTCTGTATTCAAATGAAGGGTATGGTGCAGATTTCTCTTCCAGTGACAGTGATGTTTTAAACTATCCTTTAGGGCTCTAGCGTAGTTGGCCAGGACTATATCCATGAGGGGAAGGCTGTGGCTCACCTCTGGAGTCAGGACAGATAACTTCTCTCCGGTCATCTTCTGTCTCAGCTGGCAGTCTCTCGTAGCTTCTTACGAGTTCTGTAAGGACCAGCAAAAGCAGTATGGACAGAAAACAAAAGTCTAGGACTTCTTCTGGAAAAAGAACCAATAAGCTATGGCCTGTTGACAACGGTTGTCTTGTAACTTCAGGTTTTTGGACATTGATGAGGGACTTGCTGTGGGCCGGGAACTGTCCTAGGTACTTCTCTCAAACGTCCCAGTAGCATCGTCCTGATCTTAACAGATGAGGAGACTGAGGTTCAAAGAAGTTCTGGGACTTGCTCAAGTTATTCAGCGTTCCTAATGGCGAGTTAGGGTTCTAACCGACTCCTCATGTTCTTCCTGTCCCTTCATCAGGAAACTTTGAGGAGAATACCTGTCCCCTCAGGCGCCTGGAGTCAACGTCAGGTGTTGTCAGACTGTTGAGTGACAGCGTGGAGTCTCCTCTGGCCACCAGAGTTTATGTGACTATGACTTTAGGCCTCTTCTTGCGCTGAGGCAGTTCCCACTGTCCTGTTTGACGTTCAGGTTAATGTCTGCTCATTGCCACGGGGACCCCTGGAGGCCTCTCTTGCTCTGTCTTCCAACCCCCAGGCTCCTGCCGAACTGGGGGTGTGACAGATGGAAGATCAAGTGGCAGATGGAAGCTCAGATTTCAGACACTGAAAGCTTCATTCGGATCTTCCGCAGCTCAGAGGGAGAGGGGGTCGCTGGTCAGTGTGTGGACCTGCTGCCCTGAGCTAGGGGGTCTGTACTGGGGATTTCTTTTATGGAAAAGAAAAAAAAAACAGTAGTGTGTATTCCTTTAGCATCAGCAAATTATTTGATATTTAAATAATCAAACATTTATTAAGAGTCATCTTGGAGTAAGGCAGAATTGGTATGTTTTTGAAAGGTGCTAGGAAACGAAACTGCTCTCTGCCCCAAACCTCTCTGCCCCTGGCAGTGCCTTAGCGCCCCTGACGGGTTCCTTCATTCTTCTGGGCCACTAGCACCCAGCTAATCCTTTTAGGGGTGTGAACACAGAGCACCCTGGTGTTAATTGAAGATTCCTTGGCTCCGGAAGCGCGGAGCATTAAGGCTGTGTGTGTGTGCGTGTGTGTGTGTGTGTGTGTGTGTGTCTGGGGGGCGTGGGGTGGGTGGTGTCTCGAGTGAATGGAGTGACTCACACATGGTGGGAAGTATTCTGGGATGGCTTCCTGGAGGAGAGAAGTAACATGGCTGGTGGCGCAGAGGATTGTCTGTGAGGAGCTGGGGACTGGGGCACTCAGCCCGGGACTGAACAGCAGTTTGCAGTTTCTCAGAGAATAGCATTAGCTCTAGTATACAAGGTTCAAAGCCGTTATTAACTTATAAGCCTTTTTATCATTACTCTGCAAAAGCCCTGTTTTGCTTTGGCATAATAAATCTTCCTCACAGTGCCAGGGATTTAGACATTTTAGAAATGATGTGTAATTAATGCAAAAGGTAAAATGCCTTTGGGTTTTAAGCTGTCTGGGAATGTATTCCTCCTCCCCCCACCAGCCCCATCCTGCTGCTTCTCAGTGGCATCCAGGAAACCTCCCTGAGGGTGGACAGGCTGAAACATTCCACGGGGATGCAGGGGACACTTCCCTCTGGTCCAGGAGCCAGATTTCAGGCAGGCCGAGTGGGGAGCTCTCAGCCGGGGTCAGCACAGAGCGACCACAGATGGCAGATGGCTCAGGCTGCCGTGCTATGGGGGCTGCTCTTGATGCCCGGGGGGTGGGAGAGGCTTTGAAGACTCCCAGGCAAGGAAACGGCATGCTTTTCTTAGCGTCCAGGGAAGCTTGAGCAACGAAGTGAGGATTACATCATCTCAGCTGGAGGGAGTTTCCTGAGGAGACTCCGAAGATGTGTGTAAATGTGCGCAGTTTAAAAGTACAGCACACACATACATACAGAAAACCTCTGCCCCCGGCATGGGTCCTGGATCCTCGCAGGACGATGAGCTCTGTCGAGCCAGGGGGTGATGGAAGCACCCGTTAGGCAACATGTAAAAAACAGTGGGCACTGAGCCCTCAGTAGTCAGGAGCGCTCGTATAAGGAAACGAAGTCCAGTTCTCATATTTTTATAATAACTGTCTTGTCTGAGCATTTATTATATACCACGTTTGTCCTAAAAACACTGGAAGTGCAGCTCTTCATTTGATGGTCACGGCAGCACTGGGAGGTAGTTATAGTTCTTACAGCTTATAAAGCACCTTCATCATCTTATTTGATTCTTCCAACAATACGTGTTTCTCCGTTACCTGAGTGGGAAATGGCCAGAAGTAGTGATGCGGGAACTTGCACTCAGAGCTCTTTATTGCCGTTCCAGTGTCCTTTTCACCCTCGCACAAGGCCCAGTACTCTCTCCCTCCTCTCCTGTTCTATAGCGAGTTCCTTGGGATCCCGCATCTAGGAGAGGTGTCTGAGCAAGGTACGCCTCAAGGCTGTATGGAGGGTGGAGACGCAGTGTGAGAGGGGCCAGGAGAAGCAGCCTGCTGGGCGGGGCCCTGAGTGGGGCATGTGTGAGCGCCAGTGCACGCTTGGCATAGGCCGCTGGTGAAGAGGGAGCTGCAGAGGGAAAACTCCCACGTTAGAGGAGAACGAGGCTACCCCCCACCCCCATGTCTTCACATCTGTGAGGGGACCCATGGTAGGAAGACTCAGTGATGAATGGGCAGGAGTTTGCAGGCCCAGGAAGATATTAAAATAAATATTTCATTGGAACAAATTATGCTGCGAATCATTAAGACAAACATAAATCTCATGAATAAGGTTTCTCTTATTTCTCTGAATCTCAATGAAATATTTATGGAGGAAAATGAAGTCAGCTCACTGCCACGCATGACTAAATGCCGTTGCTGGCTTCCAAGACCAGCTTCTTCAGGGTCCATCTGGATCACGAGGATGAAGAAGGAGGCAGGACTCACTTCCGGGCTGACCCGACATGAGCAGGGGTCAGACTGCTCAGATCTGGTATGGCTGAGGCGAAGCCGGGCATCGTGTCTGGACTAGAAAAGGGAATTTATTTTTTGGTCAGGTAATGTTGATTTTGAAGGTCTTGGGATACGTTCTACTTTGGGGAGCCGGGAGGATGGGCTTCACGGTACGTGCTTTGAGTTGTCCGGTAGTGAATCCTGAGCTATCCTTTGAGGGTGTCTAGAACATGACACTCTGATTTGGGTTAAGGCCCTTGTCAGCGACGCACAGGTGTCCTGACGCCGTTTTCAGGCTGCCAGCTGCGTGTGCTGTGCCAGCGCCAATGACGTGCGCGTCGGTGGTAGGACTCACAGATGCCTGTGGGGCGCGGGAGAGCTCCGTCAGTTCCCCTGATCTCTCCTAGGTTGTCAGAGGCTATAGGTCCATCTCCCTCACAGAGGTCAGCTCCAGGCACTGATTTCCTCTGCGGTGCCGTCCCCTAAGGGTGATCAGAGCAGAGCTTGCTATTCCAGGAAATGGATTTCAAGAGACTGAACCAAAAGATAAGTAAATATGGGCACTTGGGACAACAAGGATGCCCAGGGTCTTGGCTCCCTGGACTGGTTTTGGCAGCAGCTGTACCCCTGGCAGGGTGGGTGGCTCTGACCCCTGCGTTCATGATCCTTTGGCAGGAAGACCCTGTGTGTGTCCGATGATGGAGTTTCCATGGGTGGTCTTGCTGTCCAAAGGTGGGCTTGCTGCTCCAATTCCACGTTGGTTTCCTTCTCGCAATGCACAGGCGGCTCATGTCAGCCCTCAGAGATGAAAGATGATTTTATTCCTCCCTAACACACAGTGCTCTGGCCTGGGAGAAAGCGTAACCAGTATGTTGGGGGATTGCAGGTTACTTAGGACTGACTGTATTGTTTTCCTTGGCCTTAGGCTTTCCGTCACCTAAATCTAGGGTATGATTACAGGCTTGGCATGGAAGAGGAACCCCCGCCACTAGCAGGATTACTGAATTCAACGAAGTACATACAAACGATTCCCGACTTAACGATTGTTCGACTTTCGATTTTTAGAACTTACGATGGTGAGAAAGCAATATGAATCAGTAGAAACTGTACTTCAATTTTGAATTTTGATCTTTTCCCGGGTCAGTGAACCACGGTACTACACTCTCTTAGGGTGCTGGGCAGCGGCAGCGAGCCACAGCAGCCAGTCAGCCACGCAACACTCCACAGGCTACTGTGTGACCAGGGTACTGTGTTTTGTGTCTTCCCATCCCAGCATGTCTACAAAACACCCATCTATGTCTCTTGCTTCTGGGGAGAAGAGGACGGTGGTTCCTCTTGAGCTGAAACTCAAGCTAATGGCCCAACTGTAGGCTAATGTAAGTGTTCTGAGCACATTTAAGGTCGGCTAGGCTAAGCGATGGTGTTCAGTAGGTTAGGTGTATTAAATGCATTTTCAACTTATGATATTCCCAACTCACAATGGGTTTGTTGGGATATAACCGCATGGTAAGTCGAAGAGCATCTATACTGAGAATGAGCCATGTACCCAGCCCTGGGTTGGATGCTCTAGACCAGGGGTGTCAAAACTGCGGCCCGCGGGCCAACTGCAGCCCATGATCCATTGTTAATTGGCCCAGAGCAAATTCCAAAAATATATTTAGTTTATTTAAAAAACCAGGTGAGGCAATACGTACTTCACGTCGAGTGAGTGGCCCGGCTGTTTATGTATTTTACCGCATTTGGCCCTTGGTGAAAAACATTGAAAAATGTTTGGACACCCCTGCTCTAGACGATACAGAAATGTTAACAGAGAAATTCTTGTCTTTGAAGAAACTTTCCAGCTAGACAGAAAAATTAAATATGTATTTGTATAATATATGTGTTTATATATATTTCACGTAATTAGCTAACTGTTCATTCGGCATATATTTACTCAGTACCTTCTCTTAACAGACCACAAAAGAAATCAGAAATGCTTCAACCCTCAAGCTGCTTAGAAAGATGTGTGGATAATTATATTGTAAAGGGGAGAGTAATATGAGTTCTAGGAAAATGCTCTCTCTGAAAGACTGTTTGATGCAAGGACATTAGTAGGTCAGAGGATGGCATCAACAGACAGATATTTTGACAGTTTATAGTGTTTTACTCCCAGAACCTAGCACAGTGCCTGGTAATTATAGATGATCAGTGAATGAATGAATGAACGAATGAATGAATGTCGGAGAAAGCCTCATGGAAGAAGTCCAGCTTGAGTTAGATATTTAAAACATGATCGAATTTGGGTAGCATCAGGGAAGGCATTTCACGTTTTTCAGGGAACATCACTGCTCCCCCCACAGCACTCTGATATTGATTTCCCTTTTGTGTTTATAAAATATTGCACAAGTCACTCATGAGCACTCAGCCATTTCCTACCTCCTTTATCAGACTGTTAGGGAGAAGTTGACTCTTGGGCCTGTGGTACCTGGTTATATGATAAAGTGCAAGAAATCATGATTTATTTCTGCTTGAAGCATTTTTATAGTTTTGGGATGCCTTTGGAGCCCTGTCGAAAGAAGCCGTGGATTGGAATTCTTCATAAGGCCATTAATGATTGAATTTGTTTTGTTGTAAAGCAGAGGAGCTGCGCACAGGTGTCAGCTGGAGAAGAGGCAGGGTGAGTTAGCATCACTGTAAGTGCTCCAGGTCACAGGCAGACCTGTTAGCAGACACTCAGGGAAGGAGAAAGAACACGGTCTGCACACCGCTGCAGGGAAGATGGGCAATTAGTGCCTTCAGATGTCACATAGCATCCGTCTCTCTTTGCTCTCCTGGGTGCTTTCTGTTGGGCAATCAGAGATTTTAGTTATGACTCTAAAAACAAGTCCCAGTGAGAGAATTCTGGGCTATTAGCTTGCCAAATGGTGAGGTAAGTAGTGCCACGGAGTTTGGCGGCGGTGATTGTGATGGAAGTTCTGCAGGTGGTGGTGCTAAAGAGAGGGAGAAAAAAATCCCTGGGTGTCAGGGGGATGATGTGCCTTCTGGGCAGTGGAGCTGCACGTGCCAGGGTGGCCTGTGGCTGGAGGAGGCTTGGTGCCACCCCTGCTGCTGCCACTGTGTCCTTCAGCAGGCTCTGAGGGCTGGTTCTCCTTCCTGACTCGTGTCTGGGAGTGCGTGAGGCCAGGCTGCAGCATCCTTCTCAGCAGGTGTCTGTATAATGATGCACATGGAAGCTTGACTTCTGAGCGTACATGGGAAAGCTGGGGAGAAGGTCTGTGTTTAGCACTGTAGTGACAAGGAGGCCATTCAGTGACATTTAAACCAAATCTGTGCTGAGCCCACAGAGGGAGCACAACCCGAGGTCAGAGGTTGGAGTGTAAGAAAGAGACACAATCTCTGCACCACCAACAATAGAAACAGGCTGTTTTATGATTTCCCAAAAGCTTTCAGGTGAGTTATTTCACGCAAAATACACAACAGTCTCCTGAGATCAGTAGGGCAAGGATTAGCATCGCCCTTCTCCATATGAGCAAACTGAAGCTCAAACAGGTGAGAAGATTGGCCCAAGGTTGCCCTGCTAGCCAGAAGAAGCGAAGCCATGCTTCCAGGACCTTGGATTACATGCCTCTTGCTTTGTTCTGTTGTTTCATGTTGTCGTTTCCTAATCATGAGAACGGACAAATACACATGACATGACTCAAAGATGCTGATCTTGTGACGAAGGAGACACAGGGGTAGAGACGGTGTGGTGAGTGAGCAAGGCTTCTAGGAGCAGGTGACCGGAAGCTGCTCTGCAAAGGAGAGGAAGCCGTGAATTCGGAGGGCAGAGGGCTGCGTGTGGTGCTCCTGCAAATTCTGGCAGACATCATCATTCAGGCCCACTCTTCATCATTCCTGGGCACGCAAAGGAGTCTGGGGGAAGTCAAGGGCGCTGAGGGCCCAACTAATTGAAATCAGAGAAAACACAAGCACCTCTTTTTAAACTTCCAACATAATCCCCCCTTTTTAGAAATGCGTTCAACACACTGCCCACAAACAGCAAAATGCCCTGGAGGAAATTTCTTTCAGTCCTTCTTGATTCCCCTGTGGGCAGGGAAATACTTAGGAGGAGAGAAGAGACGATGTCAAGAATCTTGATTTCCAAGAGTTAGGCCGTCAGCCCTTCTGGATGGTTAGGACTGGACCGAGCAGATGTTTCCGCTTTGAGTACTGGTGGCTCTGTGAGGTAGAGGCGCCATCTTGGTTTGGGCCCTGACTGTAGGCAGGTGTGGAGGCAAAGGAGATGCCTCTACCAGCTGAGACCAAAACACTCAACAGCTCACCTTCTAGCACTCCCCACTCTGGGGTGCCCTTTCGCAACGTCTTTTCTGCCTTCGTGGTTTTCCTTGATCTTCACTGTGGACATGTTGAATAAAAGAGAATCATGGTTTTGAGAATTCCTGGCTAAGAATTAGAAGAGATTTCCTTGTTTTGGCTAGGCCTCAAATTATCTTCTTTCTGTGTCTCTTTTAAAGAATTAAGTCATGAGTGAAAATTTCCAAACTTGAAAAGACAGACATCAGAAGCATTGTTTTTAGCAAGGTCTCTTTCATTCTTACTCAAGATTATGTTTCAAAATCATCCAGTATTACCCAAACTCTGTTGGTGAGGTTTCTCTCCTTCAACCATTGAACTAGTTCAAAGTCTGAGCAAGTATTTGAGAACCCTTCCCGCTCCCGCCACTGCTCCATCTTAAGAGAGGTGGACGGCGGAGGTTTGTCTGTGGTCTGCGGACATCACCTGGCCACTCCTCTCCTTGGAGGTGATTTACCTCCTGTTTTAAACTAAAGATAGTGGACAAGAATACCGTCCAATCACAGCTTTTCCTTCCTAAGTCAAGGACACAAAGCCAGAATCTCCTAAGAGCGAGAACACAAAGTCGCATGCTTGCAAGAATTTCTTGTGATGCAACACAGAATGTAAAGGCTGTAACTCAGGTACATTTTCCTGTGGAAATGGAATGACCTAAGCCCTGCTGTACCATGCTTTCCAGCCGACGGTTTCATCAAGTCCATATGTTCACAGATGAAGGAAATGTTGTCACATGGCAAATGGCCCAGAAAGCCCCAGACCCACTTCTGCAGGATTGTCTAAGAGTGCATGGCACATTCCACCCCTCAGTTATTTCCACCGAGTGTGAACAGATGGGCACAATACTCTGTAAGTCATAGTAAAATGACTTGTGTTTGGCTATTATTCAAGCCAAATGAAAGGAGGTACTGTTGTCCATCTGGCTCAACTACATTACTGGATTCATAAAATAATGACCCCTGGTTTGATAATGACAAGAGTCCAAGGCTGCTAGGATGGGCACTTTTATGGCGGCAGCTCAGAGACCACCATTCCCGAGTTTCAAATTGGTTACAGATTTGTGGGCTAGACTTGCCTTGTTGGTGGTTTCTTTTAATTTCCAACTCTATGGCCTCTCCATATTGCTTCAACTCATTAAATATCTGATAAGATTTTCCTATTTCAGTTTGATTCACATTAGAATTATCTGCCAATTTAGGAAGGCCTCAATTTACTCTAAATAGATGGTTCTGAGAATAATACATGTGGACCCTAAAGTATCCCAGACACAATCATATAGGGTGATTTTTCTAATGCCTCCTCCCCTGCCCCTGACATAGTGAGTTTCTGGGTCCTACACACTAATACTCATTGTAGTAACTAGATTAATTGCCATTTCATGTCACCTCCTTCCCAGTTCAACTCCAAATTCTCCTCTTCCAGGAAGTCGGCTTTGGTTGACTCTATCCACTTTTGACCACAGCGTTCTAGATTAGTCGAATCTTGATTATGGATGAAATCTTAAAGTCCATCGAGTCGAACTTCCACTTGAGGCAGAAGTTGCCTCTGGATGATCTCTGATTGATGATGAGCTGTAGCTTCAGTGACAAGGTGCTCACAACTTCACGAGACAACTCATTTTATTGTTGGACAGAGCAAACTGTTAGTAAATTAGTGTATGTAATTGAAATCTGCCTTTGTTTAATTTAGGCGTGTTGATCTTAGTTCAACCCTCTAGAGTAATATAGAGCTATGTAATTTCATTTTTACTTGAAATCCTTCAGATAATTGAGGACAGCAGTTAGTATTACTACACAGTCTATTTGGCAGTGCTTCCTACTTTTTGGTTGATCCTTGTGTTTCCTTAGTTTTGTTTTATTTCTCTTACGCTTCATTGACTTTGTTACTCTTATTCCACAGTTTTATAGGCTAAGCCTCTCCATGATTTTGTGTCCCTTAAGAATTTGTGCTTTGATGTGTGCAATATGTTTTAAATTATTCAATTATTTTCTCCATTCACATCCTCCCTCAGTATTTATTAAGCACTTTTGTGTTTGTGCAGGTCTGTGGTAAGTACTAGAAAGACAGCAGTGAGTAAGACCAACTCCCAGCCCTCAAGAAGCACTTGCTAATGGGTCACACTCTGACTTTTCTCAAGTTGTTAGTTTTGCTTGTAGTCTAACTTACAAAGGGAATAAGATCATTAATGAACAGAGAAAACCAGAAAACTGGACTGTGGCGACATAGATGCTTTCAACTACTGTCATGGTTTTTTAACTGATGGTTGCTCCACACCAGTCTCTCTGCTTGTTCCTTTCTGTATATGAAAATATATTTGTCCTTGAAAAAGATGTGTTTCCTCCAGAGATTGTCCACCTAAACTCACAGGCGGACAAATGGAAGTCTCAGCCCAATCCCACTTTACTAATTGCCGCGTGGTAGTTTTACTTCTGCCCCATGCAGAGGGGAGGTAGTCCCTCTGAGTTGACAATACAGGGAAGCAGGAAACCCCAATGAAAATTTAAACCTAGGGACAAGAGGTAGATGGTCCCTCGGGATGGAATAAGACTACAGATTCTTGAAAAAACAAAAACAAAAAGCGAAAAGCAAAACTTGATATAGGTCCCCAAAAGATATCTGGAGAATTGAGCTTGATGGAGGGGAGCATTGTGCCCCCCAAACTGTGTCTCATGTGGGTGGCTCTGGTATGGTGCTGAGGTTTTCCCACGTGCCCCTGTGCAGGGGCTGTCTGCCTTCTTACCTGGTCCTGAAGGGTCCTGGGATCTAGAATCAGCTCATGGGCCTTTCCTTCCTGTGCCGGTTCCCCTCTCCCCACTCCCAAGTGCTTGCCCTGTCAATTTGGTTACAGCTCTGCACAGGGGCAGCAGCAGCTTTCCAATCCTGAAAAGCCGTGAAGTTGTTCTCAGTCATTTGCATTTGACATCTCGGGAACCGAGCCAGAAACTATGAATTGAGAAATCGAGGCTGCAGCATGCTGGTGAGCAGAAGCGTGACACAGCCTCGGCCACCTGTGTGTGTGAGGGTGCTTCTAAGAAAGTCCCTACGTGTCGCAGTCACCGTGCTCAGGCAGCTTCTGTTGGATGAAGCAGTCAGGCTATTGTCAGGAGCAGCAGCTGAATCACATCCCACCCAGCACCCTGGTGTGGAAAGCTTATCCTGTCTATTCAGACTGAGGGTTCCTCCTCTCGTCCTTTGCTCTCTAGAGACAGAGCCTCTGCTCCACTGCCCCCCTCTCTGCCTGAGTCTCACCTGCCTAAGGATCAAGTCCTGACCCCTCTTCCTCTGCACACGCCAGGCCACGGTGACTCCTCGTTAGACTCAGTCCTGTGTTTGGTGATCACCGTAGGTGTGCGCTTGAGGGTGGGTGTGTTCTGTGAGGCCAGGGCATATGTCTTCTCCTGAGCACTGCACTTGGTGGTGAGGTGTGAGCTGGGTAGCTGTGCTTCACTAACGTGGGCAGTGGCTCCGGGAGAGAGTAGCTGGGAGAAGGAAGGTGGCAATAGGCAGACGTCGGGGAAGGAAGGGATAAGATGGAAGCTGACCTTTTCCTAAGAGAACACTCTCGATCAATCATCACCTTCTATCATCAGTTCACTCTATCACCATGGCCCTATGGGCAGGGCTGTGCTTCCCTCTTCCATTTTCATTCTCTTAAGACTTGCTTTTCCCTCCAAGGCCAAGGCCATCTTTGATGTTTGCTTTAACCTCATTTCATCTGTGAAAGAGGTTGGGTGGGTTAAGTGAGGAAAGGAAGGCAGAGGACAGCGTTCCATGTGATTTATCCTAGTGCCCTGCCCCTCAAGGGAAGCCTTGTTGATTTGCTTTGTGACTTCCAGAATGTCTAGCTCAGTAACATAAAATATGTGCTTTAGAAATGTGTTGATTGTTTGATAACTGGGTCACATTTGCCGAGCCACATATAGACAAATGAAATGAGTAATAACTCACTTATCTATTTATGGGGTAACAATTCGGGACATAGAAATGGCCTTACAGCAGCAAAGAAGCCCAAGTAAAAGGAATGAGACCAGGACTTCTTAACTTACGATTGTGTGTAAACTAGAGTTGCTGATCGGGCCATCTTCAATATTTCCTGGAACAGCGATTAGAGGGACGTGCTGTTACTTTAGTGACGTCTACCCATGAAGGAGACAGTGAAATTCCTAGCTGTTTAATATAGAGGTGCTCTCCAAGGGCTAGGTGGTTTATTCTGCTTGATAAGTAAAACTGCTAGGTGTTTTTTTTTTTTTTTTTAAGCTGCTTAAAGACTAAAATCAGCTATCTGGAAGCCTACCTGAGACACCTTGTTTCCCAGTGATACTTTAAAAAGGCGTCTTACCAATAACACCAAGTGTTGGTGGTGAGGCCATGGATCCCCTGAGCCTCTCTCTCTTTGCTGGTGGGAGTGTATCATGGTGCAACCACTGAAAACTTTTTGGTGGTATCTGTATGTGTAGCCTGTGGTCCTACAGCTGTGCGCCTGGAGGTGCCCACGGGACATGAGGATTTATCTTCATCAAAGCGTGTATAAGAATGTTTACATCAGCTTTACTCATAGTAACAGCCCCAACTGGAAACAACCGAAACGTTCCTATCAACAGTAGGATGGATAAATACATTGTTGTGTGTTGATGTAACAGAATGTTATACGGCAGCAAGAAAGAGCACACTGTTGGCGGACAAACGGCACAGAGGAATCTCACAGACAGGATGTTGAACAAAAGAAGCCAGATGCAGAGGAATACATATTCTCTCATTTATGTCTTTATATGAAGCTCAAGAGCAAGTAAAACCTATGGTAGAGGGTAGAGGTCCGATAATGGTTGTTCTTGATTGGAAGAGGGATGAGGGAACGTTCTGAGTGGCTCTAAATGTTCTAAAGTTGATCTAGCTGGTGGTTACATCAGTGCACACATGTGCAAAAATTTGGCCAGCCCCTCCCTTAAGAGTTGCACACTTTATTGTGTGCAAGTTATATTTTTTAAAAAAGAAAAATCAAAAGGAAAAGGAGGTGTCACTCAAGCATGAGACAGTAGTTTGCCCCAGACGCCTGCAACTTCTGTTTGCCGGCAGGTTAACAGGCTATGAATGCCCTTATTGCTCGTTTCCCTGAAGCTTCTTATGAATTTTAGCTTCTTTCTCCTGCTCCCAACTTGTTCTGGGAAGAGCTTGGCTCTGGGAGTCAGGACGCCTCTGCCATAGTCTCTCAGCCCCACTTGCCAACTGTTTACTTTTGGTCCATTCATCAGGGAAGTCTATGAAATAGGCATCGCGATACCTCCTCCACCTTTAACCCACAGGGTTTGCTGAGCATCACGTTAGGTACAACATGTCAAAGAATTTTGGGAAACATCAAAAGGGCCACCCACATAGCAAGAATATTATTCCACTTGAACTAGATAAAATTGGTAGCAGCTACGGATTTGAATCATACAAGGTGCTGCTATCAAAGACTATGCTGTAATTTAAACAACTGGGCAGTGATTTATGAATCATTTTGCTGCTTGGCCTGAGGCAGTCGGTAGCACTTGAGGGTGACTCGTGTGTAGGGAAATCCGGTGATTACAGAAGCAGCCACTGCTGGGAGGCCCGCAGGGTCCAGGTGACACCGTGTCAGCATCAGGGGTTCGGAATGATGCTTCTTTACAAGGTGAAGCTCATGGACTCATGTGGCCAAGTGAGCAGTGCTCTGCTTAGACACTGCAGGTCTCCTGCTGGCCCTTCCGCCAGGTGGCTGTGTCGTGTGATCCATCGCCTCCCATCCCTGGGCCGTAGTTTTCTCGTTTGCAAGGTGGGGGCCTAGATGATGTCTTAGGTCCCTCTCAGCTCTAACTGCCTGCGTGTCTTCCCCACATCGCCAGCCCTCAGCTATTTCTGTATGTGTAATAGATGGTCAATTTTAAACACTGAACCGGCTTCCTCTGTCTGTGGCTGTTTTCTATCATTCTGAATCTTTGTGTCAGGAAATGCAAATTCGTTTTGGAACAACTAGATCCTTGGCGACTCTGCTGGGAAAAATCATGTTGTCTCCTGACAAACAGTGTCCATCATTTTGGGTTATCGATTATCCATCACTTGGATTACCCAGCATCTCTTTGCACCAATAGTGCAGATGACTGAGCACTGCCTGGATGACCCAGCTCCTGCCCTGGCCTCCACCCCCCTCCCCGCTTGGAGCCCCAGCCCAGCATGCCTTGCCGAGCAAAGCTGAGCATTGGCAATGTTTTTGGCCACATTTTTCCAAAGGGTTGTGAGGGCAGCTCAAGCAGTGCTTCCAGAGCCCAGTGTCTGGCGCCTGAGCCAGTGAGATCGTGGGTGCGAGGCGCAGAAATCCAGTGAGGAGGGAGCCGCCAGCACTGGGGAGGCGAGTACCCGGGTGCAGCACGACACACTGCGGGATTCTCGCCCAGCCCGAGCGCGAAGGCTGAATGAAAATGCGGAGCCAAGGAGAAAACATCTCCTCCTCTTCTGGCCAGCCTGGGCAGGGGTCTGATTTCCCACGCGGCAGGACTTGGGGAAGGAGGAGAGGCGGGTGGTGGGGCCAGGACAGGGTGATGCTGTGTGTCTGGGAAGGAATCTGGCCTTAGTGCCGCTGCTGCTCGGAGAACTAGGGGAAGCTGCGTGTGACTTCGTTTTTCCTGTTCCTCCAACGGCCGTTTCTTCAGGGATTTTTCGTTCCTAGCTCATGTTCCAAATTCTTCTGTGGGGGTTCTGAGGGGTGGGGGCAGGCATCGAAGCTGCTAGGTCTTGGCCCCAGAAGACACTGTCTCCCCTAGCAGCCCCCACCTCTTTGGAGGATAGTCCTGGTTCCTGCTTCTGGGGTGGCTAAACCCTTTTCTCTGAAGTTAAACCCCTTCTCTGTGTGTCCCCTCTGCCGCTCCCTTATTTGATGGGGGCGTTTGGTTTCTGAGGCCCCTCCTAGGCGACAGCTGACCACCAGGAGCTCCCTTCACAGCCGGCCCCCAGAGGGGAACAAACGCCGGGGTGCCACCATGTTCTAACCCTACGGGATCTGCATTCTGGGAAGCGTTTTCAATCTGGTGGTGCAGGTTGTTGTTTTGTTTGTGTTTTCCCCTAACTATTCTTAATGGTGGCAAAATGTGGTTCTTTCAATGCTAATTTGATTTTTGGAAACAGCCCAGCTTCATTTGGGGGAAATCTTGGGAAGAGGGAACTAAATCTGGGCAAGATGAGTGATGGTGTTTTTAGTATTTAAAATAAAAATAAAATAAAATAAAGCAAAGTTTGCCTATGAAGTAATGACATAATTCGCTTGTTTTTATTTTAAAATGACAGTGAAGGCTGTTCCCAAGAGGAGACAAACAATGTTTTTAGCATCTGCTGGGCTAAGCACAGAGCGCAGGGGGGCAGCTGCAAGGACAGTCGCCATTTCTGTGTTCAGTGGGGGAGGCCTTGGGCTTGCCTGTGGGTGTGAGACGTTGTGGGAGGCCCAGGAAACTCTCTGTGACCGTAGACCATTCCTGCGGGGAGGGAGAGGTAGATGAATTTGGGGCCATTGCCATGTCCGCTGTAGACCTGTATTCAGATGTAGCGGGGGGAGATTGAATAATGAAAGATTCCAAATTAGGGAGGATTGCCTGATGCTGAGAGAGCTCACTCACCCTGGCCCTGCCTGGACCCACAGGAAAGAAGGGTTGGAAAGAGAGCAGGACAGGGCAGTGTGCTCCTAGAGTCATTCAAGTGGCCTTTGTCAAGTTGTTGGAAAGGGCTGTTCTCTGAAAGAGCGAAGGTCTGGGCTGTGAGCAGCCATCTGGAGACAGTCTGGTTCCCAAGGTCGCAGCCTGTCTTACGGGACCGCGACTGGAGCCCCTGGGAGTGTCGAGGTGGCTGGTGCAAAACACTGTTGTCTAAAGCTGTGCACAGCCAGGAGGTTTCCCTGGCAGGGTGGGTCCTTGGTGGTGCACTGATGTAGGGGCGTGCTACATGCGTGCAGCTGCTGAGCTCGGGGTCGGCGAGAGGCCTATTTGACGGCAGCGAGGGAACTGATACAGACTGAACATCTACTGTATGCCTGGTGCTTTCATACGTCATCTGTCATCTCCATCCCCATTTCTCAGATGAGAAAACAGAGGCACACGTAGTGAAGCCACTTCCCCTGATCTCCTCCTGCCTTCTTCCTTCTCAGTTGCTTGCACACTTGTTCACTTTGCGCTCAGCAAGTTGCATTACGATTATTTGCCCACTCCTAGAGATTTTAATGGAATCGGTCTGGGATGGGGCCAGGCTCTGCTGTTATTTTAAAAGCTCCCCAGGTGATTTTAATGTGCAGCCAATGCTGAGAACTGCTGGTCTAGATGGTAGGTTTTGGGGTTTTGTGTTTCCTCAGGGCCTAAATCAGTGGTCCTCAAATTTTGAATGTGCATCAGAGTCCGTTGGAGAGCTTGTCACAATACATGTTGCTGGTTCCACTCTCAGAGTTTCTCACTCTGCAGGTTTGGAGTTGGCTTAAGAATTTGCATTTCTAACCCGTTCCCTCATGCTGCTGGTGCTGCTGGAGTGAAGACCATGTTTGGAGCGCTCCCGACCTCCTAGAACAAGAGTAGGTAGGCCCTCAGCAAGTGCCGATTGATTGGGACACGTGACCAAGTTGCCCAAGGATCTGAACCCCAGCCTGTCTGGTACAAAGCCCACCCTCTTACTATGACACTGGGCTGACTCTCGGGGCATCTGGAGGATGAATGGGGGAGGGCCTGCTGTCTACCCGACTTCAGGGAGGAGGGCAGAGTTCTTTGGTCTTTATAGTCTCCTCACAGGGAGACAATACCAGTTTCCTGTCAGGAAACCTAGTGGCTGGTAGAGGCCCAGAAGTTCTGGGTAGAGTTCAAGGCAGCTAAGAGATCCTGGAGCTGTAGCCCAGGAAACAGTCTCCTGGGGCAGGGTGTGACCTGGGAAAGGATGGTCATGTCCCAGAGTGTTTGTTATAAATCTGGTGACACTGCTTTAAAGTTGCAGCTTATGTGTGTTCCTAGGAAAAGTCAGAAGGCTTAGTGATGTAGAGGTGGGGGGAAGGGGTCCTGAGCCATCCGGGATGAGCAGGGGAGAGGGGTGGTGGGGTGGAGCCGCTGTGAGACTTGGGCTAACTGGAAAGGATGTTTCAGGCCAGAGTAAGAACGGGGTCTTTAGGAAGGGAGGAAGAAAGCTATGATGGCGAATATCGCAGAGGACGTGGGGAGGTCCCGTTCTCCTTCTGGAGGCATGTACAAACACACTGGGAGTCACCTCACTTTGCCGAACAGTGAATCATTTTTTAAAATTCCACCCTAAAGCAAATATCCACGTAAGTGCCTCCTTTGTGCACAACACTATTGTAGACGCGGTGTGGGACATCCGAAAAATGGAGGATAAAATGCCATGTGACCTGTCAAATGGTTGGTGCAGATGGCAGGTCTTTATGAGTGTGGCGAAGAGTCCTGCTGGTGTGTGGCTGGGAAGGCTGCGGGGATGGTGAGTCCGCTCGTGCTGGATGGTGTGAGATGTGCAGAGATAACGGAGTGAGCGAAGGTGGGGGTGTGGCTCCTGACATGTGCGTAGCTCAGTTTGGGTACATTGGATGTTTATGGGGGGCAACAGTGAGGAGGTGGATGGAAACAGGAAATGACTGTAAGACACCCTGTTCTGAATGGCGGTTCCATCTTTCCCTCAAAGTCGAGAGCTGGGATGGTTGGGGACCCCTCCCCCAGGGCCCCCACCTCCTGGTACTTGGTACTGATCACTTCTTAAAACTGTGTCTCTAAGGCATCCTCACAGGCAGGATTTCATTTTGTTTTTACCTTTCCCAGAAATACTGAAGGTTGGAAGGAGGAGAGGAAATCTTTCCCCTTTTAGAAATGGGAAGGCTGAGATGCAGGGAAGGGAACGGGCTAAAAATGAGCTCTGGGTGTGAGTGGGATGCAGGCATAGCCAAGATGGCCATCTGAATGGAATGGGTCTGCTGAGGGCAGGGGTGATGGACACGGTCTTCAGCGAATAACACTGGGACATGCATGCTTGATCCCAGGGTTTTCTGTGCATTTTATGTCTTTGTGGGTCTGGGGAGGAAGTGTGGAGAACAGGGAGGTCAGAACATCCCTAGTTAGAACATAAGGGCCCAGACATCTCCAGTGGCCCCAGCTGGCTGGTGTCTCAAGGTCCACAGGGCCTGTCCTGGGTGCCTGTCCTTGTGCTGTGGGTTCAGGAGTCTCCTCCTACAATTCCTGTCACTTCCTCCCTCTGACAGCCTTCTCTCTGCCCCTATCCCCGCCTCTGGGCCCTGTGGGAGCTGGGCATCCAATTAGAACTGCACAGTCCTCTCTCCCTGCTGGACTGGCCATTAGGCAGTGACTTAGCCGGTCTTTGGAGGGACCCACTCTTTCCTACTCCCCATCAGAACCATTCATGGCTCCCTTGACTTTGAAATCAGCCAAATCAGAAAGAGGGGGAGGGGAGGTATCTGTGCTCCAATCCGCAGCGGGGAGTATTTATACCAAAGAGTGTTCTGTTGCCTTGGTAACTTTCTTGCATGGGTTCTGGCGCTCAGAATATCTGACAGAGCTCCATGTCTCATGCTCAATGGGCAGAGATGGGGACCAGATCACAGGGTAAATATCAATGATCAGGGCGGGACCAAAGATGAAAGGGTGACTAATACAGCATACGAGGACCTGCTGAGGTCACAAAGGATTCACTCTGGTTCTTCCCCTCTTCTGGCTTCTCTCCTTCCACCTTCCTTTGTGTAGTCACATCTTCCCCTTCTGTGAAGTTCCGGGGACCTCTTGGTTATTCTTGTGTATCACTCAGTCACCAGCATGAATGGGGGTGCCCAAAGGGTCAGGGTGCTGAAGGGAAGTGTTGGGTCCAGAGGGAAGAAGAGTCAAGGACCGATGTGTAACTCTTCATCATGGCTTGGGCTTCAAAGAGCTCCCTGCCGGTTGGGGGAGAGTGCGGTCCTCACCACCTCCATAGCACTTCTGCTGGGATGAAAGGAAAGACATTGGGGTGCAGGAGGCCAAAGGGGGGTGTGCTGTTCTCTGATGCTGTTCACCTATGTGTGTATTATGGTCCATAAAGCACAGACGTGAGGTGGCAGAGAGACTGCATTGCAAAGCAGTTGGTACAGATTGGGCAGAGGCAGGTCAGGGAGGCTGTGGGAGGGCTGGGAGGGGCTGCTGAAGCTGGCTCAGGAAAACGGCCCGTGTGGCAGAGACACTCTCCGCTCAGGGCTCCATCCATGGACATTTTTCCTCTGGTGATGCCGTCCTCCGGGAGAACGTCTCCTTGGATACGGGAGACCAGAGTAATGAGGAGGCAAAGGGCCCTGCGGTTCCCAACATGCCCTGGAAGTTGTTCTCTGGAGAAAACATGCTGAACGGGCGCTTGTGTGTCCGTCAGGGCGTGTATGTTGAGTCAATAAAGCTTCCTCAGAAACACGACGAAGTGCTGTGCCTTCCGTAGCTTCCTGTGACGTGATGCCCTTGAGTCACGCTTTGGCCAGCGTTTTCGTGCGTTCGTTTGTTACGTCTGCAGTTTCTTATGCACCTGCTGTGTGCCAGGCCCTGTGTGGCAGTCACTTTGGAAGCATTCCTTCCTGCTCTGCTGAGAACTGTGGGACAGAGGCCCCTCTGCCTCGCTGGGGACGAGGTGAGGGCAGAGAGGAAGAAGCAGAGTTTGGGGGCACAGAGAGAAGGAAGGTGAGGGTGGTCCCATCAGGGCCCTGGGGTTCCCTCACACAGGGGTTTCAAGGGAGACGTGGACATCGACCTTCTGTCAGCCCAGGAGAGAGGTAGAACCCTGGGGTTTGGGTGTTAGATCTTGGGCCATTTTTGAAGGAATGGTTCCAGGAGAGAGGTGGGGCCCAAGGAAAGCTTTGCTGGGCAACAGAGGACAATTTGTGCATCACCCGAAAGTGCTTCCTTGCTCTGGCCTCTCCTGGTGGACCTTGGTCCCTTTTATTTTGCTTTCATGGGATGTGGAGATGGCTTTTCTGTGGTGCTGTTTGCTGTCCTCTGGAGAGGTACTGCCCCCCCCCCCCCCGCTCTCATTTCCCCCCCAAGGCCCCACGTGATCACATGGTCATTCCAGCCAGCAGGGTTATCTCTTCTGTGACCCCCCTCATTCAGCGATCAGGGCTGATCCCTGATGAAGCTGTGACACTCACTCTCCTAGGTCCTCTTGTGCTCTGGTCTCTAACTCACTTCACCAGCCTCCCGAAATAGGACTGGTGATCTCAACTCGAAAATGTCCCCCTCTTTCTCTCCAACACATTACAATGCTTGCTCCCCCAGGCAGCTCCTAAATCAGTGTACATTTTCTTACCCACAGCTCAGTGGGTTATTCCTCATGGGATATTTGTTATTTAAAAGAAGCTTTTTAAGCTGAAGAAATAAATCTCTAGTGGTAGAATTTTAACTGCCACTGAAAGTCAGGTGGAGGTGCTATTTTGGTGGCCCTGGGGTGCATTTGCAGAAGAGTAGTTATAGCCCCTCGACCCCACCCCTCACCCTATCCCCATCCCCCACTCGATATCCATCAGACCTTATCATGAGGATGGAATACAGTTCAGGGAGTCAGGGGAAACATGGCCAACATTTGGCCCAAGGAGAAGCTGACTCCTTACTCGTGCTCCCAGAGAGTGGAACTAGGACGGCTGAGTAGATATTAATGAAAAAAAAATTGTATCCCTGAGAACCGAACGTGATGGAAAGGCCTGCTCTGGGCTGGGGTAGAACTAGGAAGTAACACTTAACCAGTGCTGTCTTTCCCAGGCGCTTGACGCTTCACTTGTGTGCTCTTCAGAGCGGTTGGATAGCTTGCCCAGGCTCCGTCAGAGGGAGCAACTGTGAGTCTTACCCAAGTCTTTCTGATTCCAAAATCTTGTCTCTATCTCGAGATGCTGGGCAAGGTCCCCTGTGATTCCCTGTTCCTGGCAAAGGCTCATGGTCCCTCATAGAGCACAGAAGGGATTCCTGCTTGGAGAGGGGAGTGGACTCCATTCTTCCTGGCCTGACCCTGTTGGAGAGCCTCGCTGGCTTTGTTTACGGGAATCATTAATAGTTGGCTCATGGATTTCGTTTCCATTCTCCTTGTGACTTCTCTTAACAGGACATACAGTTCCTGACTCAGAGCAGCTGTCCTGCCTTCCCTGGGGGGGGGGGGGGGAGCTCATGTGTGGTGGGTGATGGGTGAACCCACCTCCCGTCCCCCAGCCTCAGGGTTCCTTTTCCTGAGTTTGTGATTCATGATTTTTTTCATGTGGATATCCTAGAGGAGCCTTAGACAGACGATCTAAAATGGAACTAATCAGCCTCATCACCACCCTCCCCCGGTTTTATTTTTTGCTGGGCTTCTCTAGTTCTGAATCTGGCACTGTCATTCTTTCAGTCTGAAGTTTGGGTTAACGTTGATTCCCCGCTTCTCCCACTCCCCAGCCACCAGGATTTTTCTGTTCATCTTGGAATACCCAGGAAACTCGTCCTTCCTTGCCATCCCCAGGGCCACCCCTTGTTCAGACTCTCCTCGTCCCACGCCTGTGGGTCCCTTCCTTGGCCCTCTGAGCATTGCTGGTTTCCTTTTAACCTTGTGTTTCCCCGGCTCCTGCAGATTCAGTGCTTTCTCTTCTGATTCAGCATCAGACTCTTCGTTCAGTCAGCCGAGGCTCTGAGTCTTGCCCACCCCACCTGGTCTATACTGTTCCCCTCCAGCTCTCTCCTAGCACAGAGAGCATCCTTCCTGCTTTTTCTCCCACGGGGGGGAATGCTTCCTGTCCCAAATGTGCTTTCCCCTCTGTCCCTCTCTCCACCGGTTCCCCCTGGAGTCCTTCCAGGCCCACATTCACTCCCCTGCCTCCACAGAATCGCCCCTGGCCACCAAAATTGGAAGCAACAGTTCCCCCACTTAAACTGTACTGTGATTTATATGTGTTTGCCTTCTTTGGCACTTTTTGTAGCATTTCACTAATTGTTAATTTTCACATTTCATCTCCTTGTTTGCAAATTAATTCAGGGCAAGGACTGTTTTCCATACATTTCCTTTTCCACAGCATTTGGCACAAAGCCGAATATCGGTTAGGGGACCGCCTGGTTGTCCTTTCTGAAGCTCACCACACTCTTCTTTCACTCACATCCCTGTCCTTGGCCCCAGGAATCTTCCCTTGTTAATCCTGGCGGTTTGTCAGGCTGCCAGTGTCTTTGCCCAGCTGCTTCTCTCGGACCTCCTCAGACCCTGTT
The DNA here is from genome assembly GCF_057876585.1 of Rhinolophus sinicus. Lineage (NCBI taxonomy): Eukaryota > Metazoa > Chordata > Mammalia > Chiroptera > Rhinolophidae > Rhinolophus > Rhinolophus sinicus. The sequence goes on along the minus strand of NC_142517.1, from coordinate 60,734,877 downwards.
CCTATCCACGGCTTATCATCTTAGAGAAGCAGTGGGATCCAGTGGAGAGCACACAGCTGTGGAGTCAGGTGGATCTGGCTTTGGATCTTGGATCTGCTCTTACTAGCTGTGTGGCTTTGAGCAAGTTACTTAACCTCTCTGAGGCTCAGCTTTTTCAATGAAAATACTTTCTTGTTAAGTAAAGGTACGTAACAGGCCCTCGGTAGGCATGAGTCTCCCTCCCCCACTCCAGTCTTCCCGCTCCCAGGTAGTCCTTCCTGCGTATCCCCTGATACTCAGCTCTGCTCTCACTGACATCCCATAGCATTTATAGTGTCAACACTCGGGCATGTCAGACCTGGAAGGATTGCTTGGTTTAAGTCTCTCATTTTAGATATCAGGAGACTGAGGCCCAGAGACTTCCGGCAGCTTGCCGCAGGCTGCCCAGAGCCCATGGCCACTGAGCCAGGTCTTGCGTTCAGTCCTGCGTCCCAGCAGCTGTCTGTCACCACTGCCATCTGTGTGGCCAACACAGCATAAGCACCCCCCTCCGCCCCAGGGCTGTCTCCATCTCCGCCCCATCCTGCACTGTGCAGAATGAATGTGGGGACGTGCTTAATAAATGCTTGTTGATGGACTATTTCTATGTGTGTGTGTGTCTCACTGCCCGGGTGGACTGTATGTTCCTCCAGGCGAGGACGTGTTAGCCTTATGCTGTTCTCTGTCCCTTTCTGGTATTCAGTACAGACCTGGTTAGAATAACTGGAGGTTAATTTCAGGCCCCAGAACAAGAGCTTCTGCGGCCGGGCAGGAGGCCTCCCTGTGGCTCCTGGGCTGTCCCCACAGCACTGTGCCTTCCTCCGGCGAGCAGATTGTGTGCCGTGTCCACTTGAGAATGGGGCCCGGGAGAGGCTTGTGTTTCTAGCTGTGGTGCTGTCTCTGCACCACTTTGCCTCCCCCTGCTGCCATCTCCTCCTCCCACCCACGCGCTGTGCAGCGCTGCTGCTCTGATGCTTCTGGCTAAGAATAATCCCTCATGGTTGCCTAGCAACGGGTTTGGTTTCCTTTACTCCTCCTCCTCATCCTCCCACAAAAGTGCCTCAGCACTAAATTTAAGGTAGTGTGCCAGGAGATGCCATTACCCCACAAAGGCATCTTAACCCCAGCATTGTTCCCCCATAGCTGCTCACATTAGCAGGCAGAAACTGACTGCCGTGTTTACTTTTCTACCTCTAGCACAGAGTACAATTCTTGGCACACAGTAGGTGCTCAGTAAATATCTACTGGATGATACATGAATGAATCATTTTCTCAGAATCCCTACAGTTGAGAGGTGCTTCTGGGACTGGGAAATATTAAAATGGGCTCCGAGATGGTCCATAATTCATCTCTCTTGGCTGGATGCTTCCCTCCCCCCTTTCTCCAGCTACCGAAGAACCTGGGATGGCAAGAGAAGGCACATATTTCTTAATATCTCACTGGCATGTGGATGGCGAATATTTTTTCCTCTCTTTTTCTGGAAGCCAGTGGTTCAGTCGACCCTTATGATTTACTGAGCCCAGTGAGAGGAACCAATCTAATGGGGCTCCGTGATTCCTGCCTTGGGAAGCTCATAGTTTAAAGGGCTGGGAGCAGATTACTCTTTTTGGTGATAGGAACGTGAGGCTTGCTTTCAGGGGGTGAGGATCCTGTATTCATTGCAGCATTATTCACGGTGGCTAAGACATGGAAACAACCAAAGTGTCTCTCGATAGGTGATTGGCTAAAGAAGATGTGGTACATATATATAATGGAATATTACTCAGCCATAAGAAAAGATGAAATAGTGTCATTTGTGACAACAAGGGTGGATCTTGAGAATATCATGCCAAACGAAATAAGTCAGACCTCTGTCAGCTTTGAAGTCACGAAGTACTAGGTTTGAATCCTAGCTGTGCTAATTGCAGGCTGTTGGACCCTGGGTGGGTCCCTTCATTTAGCTCCTGGATTGTAAGGCTTGAGTGAGAAAATCCACAAATAGAGTCTAGCAGACTGCCAGGAAACAGGGGTTCTCAAATAGTGCAAGTTTGCTTTTCCCCTTTTAGTGGGGAGACAGAAACATACCAGCAAATGCTTGCTAATGCTAGTGGTGGAATGTTATTGATGTGCACGCGTGTCAGAGGGACGGGGAGACGCAGGGAGTACCTGCTTTTGGGGCCAGAGGGAGAGCCGCCCTCTCTGGAGCGAATGTATTTTTGTTTTCCTGGCTTAAAAAATGTGTTGGGTTTCACAGCTGCCCCGCGTACATCTTTCCCCATCTAGTATCCCCAACAGACGCAGTGTAAGCCTGAAGGAGGGGTGGGAGGTTTAGGGTCCAGAGGGAGAATGCAAGTTCAGCTGCTTCTCTAGGGTTATGGAACTAAGTTTGAAGAGGAGGCAGGGGAGGGGCCGCTGTTCAGCTAAAAATAGCCGGAACAGCTAAGGGAGGAGCCAGAGTTCAGAAGCTGGGGCAGCCCCAGGCACTCATTCTCAGCAGAGCACTTGAAGCTCAGCTAAGCTGTTCCCCGCCCCTGGGGATGGGGCAGTGGACTCTTCCTGATACTGTGCCACCTGTGCCTGCCCACAGTGAGCAGCTGCATCTCACCCTTCCCGGCGTGTGCATCCCTTTGCCTCTTCCTCCTCCTGTTCTTCTCACACACAGCCCCCCCACCTGTCATCTTGCCCCTTTTGCAAGCACACAAGAGCACCCATTTACTAGACTTTTTACACACCAGTCACTTTGTACTAAGTGTTCTCGGGCTTCTGTCTTCTGGAAGTCTGTAATCTGAGATAGCATCCTGGCCCCGTGGACTGCCAGCAAAACAATCGAAGAACAACCATTAAATAAACACGAAATAGATGAGATAACGTGTTCCCGTCCTGTATGAGTGGAGGCCAGTGGTATTTGTGGGACCTTCTGGATGTGTATTTGAGAAAGCCCAGGAGTTTTCTGCTTGAGAAAGGTGAGGATGAGCTAAATTAGTGCTTTCCTAGGGCCAGTGATCCAGGGGAGAAACAAGCCCTTGTCCCACCGTCAGGGGGATGGAAGAGGGATGCTTTCTGGCTGGAGGTGAAGGCTGGACCTTGGGAGAAGATCCACCCTGGAGGGATCTGAGGGGACAGGAGGCGAGACCATTGCCACATTTGCCACAGACTCGTTTTTGTCCGTTGGTTAATTGATTGATCAGTGGATTTATCCATTGGTCGACTCACTCCTCCACTCAACAACAAATTAAGAAACATCTGCTAAGTACTAGTGTAGATGGGAGGATGATATTCCACGTCACTGGTGTATCCTCCGAGCTGCACACTGGAATTACCTGTGGGACCTGAAAACTACGGTTGCTCAGGTTGCACCTCAGAAAAATGACATTAAAAAATGTCTAAGTCTGGGAGCATTGGTAGGAAACCACTGGTCTAAATGACCCCAAGGCTCCTTCCTACAATACCACCACTCATTGCCCCTTTTTGGTTATGGCTGCTCTTGCCTTCTGAGTGACGTGACTGAAGATGTGACTTGAGGTCACTGAGATACAGCCGGCACTCTATGGTCAGGTCACAGAAATGTTTATTGAGCAGCTATTATGGGCCCAGCATTAGAGAGACACAGAGATGCAGATAACAGTATCCCCTGGAAACTATTTAACTTACATGCTCCGTTTCCTTGAATGTTTGTCTGGTGAGCCAGAGCCATCTGATCAGTGGGATTTTCTGTGACTTGTCCTGTCTTGTCCCTCGGTGGAAGAGACAAAGTGACCATATCTGGTGCATTTCAGTGAAGTAGAGGTGAAGCTGGCAGGGAAAAAGACACAGAAATAAATGGAAGGCAGGCAAATAGGGAGGGATGCTGACAGGACAAAATGTCCATCAGACACGTTTTCACACATGCACTGCCAAGTTGTCTAAATTGTGACAGGGTAAAAGTAAACAATATGCCTCTTTACTATCTGGATTGCCAGTAAGGATTTGAGCCCCCATGAGGCACTAGCCTATGCTGGGTGTAGTGGACCTGAGCCCGGCACTGAAAGAACATGCAGTCTAACTGGGGAATTAAGATGAGTCTAAAGAAACAGAGACTTGGAAGTACTCAGTTCTGTTTCTGACCAGACGGTTACTAGGAGCTTGCAGAAAGGCGGTATGAGAGACACATTACCTAAAAGTAGGGTCCGTGCCATAGCTCTGACAAATGTCTGGTACCAACCAGTCAGTAATGACAAGTGCAGAAATCGAAAGGAAGCATTTAGAAACTTTTGTAGCAATTTTCCAGCACAATTTTGTCTGTTAAATCTAATTTTTTTTAATGGGCCTTATATTTTGTTTTTAAAATCGTATTTCTCTACTAATTTATTTGTATTGTATTTTACAAAACTGCTTGTCTATGACAGAGTGAAAAAAAAAAAAAAAAACATGAAAAAGAAACCAAACCAAACGGGTCCTTTACCACAGGTGGTTTGAGAAGCCCTGGGCTGCAGTAGCTGGAAATCTGAGATGTCGTGGGATGCTGGAGGGGTGCCAGCAGGGGTGCCAGCACGTGGGACCAGGGCAGGGCTTCTGTCTGATGCTGTATGAGTAAGAGAGTGTCCTGAAGACCTAGGTCTTCCTTATGGAGGCTCGAAGGCCACGCATATTGATTGAGTTTGGGGTAGATGCTGGAGCTTTATTCGTGCTTTTTATATGACAGACCCACCCATCTACTTTTTTTTCTATTAATTTTTTTAAAAAAAGACTTTCTTTTTTGACAGAACAGTTCTAGGCTCACAGAAAAATGGAGACGAAGGTACAGAGATTTCCGATCTACACCCTGCCCCCCACACATGCACAGCCTGCCTCGTTTGTCAGCATCCCCACCACAGCCGTGCATCTGTGACCATTGGTGACCCTACATTGTCACATCATTATCACCCAAAGCCCGTAGTTTACATCAGGGTTCATTCACTCTTAGGGTTGTACGTTGTATGGGTTTTGGCAAGAGCGCAGTGATGTGTCTCCACCATTATAATATCACACATAGTAATTTCATTGTCCTAAAAACCCTCTGTGCTCTGCGTGTTCTCCCTGCCCTCCCCGCTAACTCCTGGCAAGCAGTGATCTTTTCACTGTCTCGTAGTTTTGCTTTTTCCAGAATGTCATATAGTTGGAATCATATAGTATGTAACTTTTTAGTTTAATTCACTTCCTTCACTTAGTAATATGCGTTTAAGTTTCCTCCATGTCTTTTCATGGCTTGATAGTTCATTTCTTTTTAGCACTGAATAATATTCCATTGTCTGGATGGACCACAGTTTATTTACCCACTCATCTACTGAAAGATATCTTGGTTACTTCCACGTTTTGGCAATTATGAATAAAGTTACTATAAACATCCGTGTACAGGTTTTTGTGCGGACATAAGTTTTCAACTCCTTTGGGTAAACACCAATGAGGTGTCTCTCTCAACTTTCCGTGCGGACGTCTGAAAGTGCCCTTTTTGCTAACACCGTCCCAAACTCTGCATATTATCAGCCATTTTAATTTTCGGCAATCTGGTAGGTGAAAATTGAATCCAATAGTGGTTTTTCCCTGATAGTAAATGAAGTTGAAGGCATTTTGATATGTTTGTTAGCCATTTGGATTTTTAATGTGCTTGTTCATATCCTCTGAGCACTTTTCTATTCCATTTGTCTTTCCTTACTAATTTGTTGAGATGTACCCATCCATTTTTTTCTCCCATATTCTGAGTACCATGATTTAAGGGAAGGATCAACAAGACATAGTCTATCCAGAGGGAGAGGATGAGTGGCCTGGAAGCCAGGTCACATCCAGATTGTTCTAACGGACTAGGGTGAGCTTCTTGTGTGTAGATGTTGTGTTATTTAACGCTCCTGTCTTGGCACGTAGGGCAGTGTGAGGCACCTTGTTGACCCTCAACAAATGTTTTGGGGTGTTTTTTTTTTGTTTTTTTTTAATTGAATGTTTGATTTAGAGCAGAAAACATGTGTATAAGCATCGTGGCTCCCTTCCATGTTGCTGGGCCTCCAACGTGGAGGAAAGGTGAGATTTATCTATGCCCCCACCCTCCCATTGCACTTGAGGGCAGAGCTAGGATTAGTGAATGGGGGAAAGACATATGGAGAAATGTTCAGCTAGATTTATGGAAGAACTTGACTGAGAATGGGAACAATGCAGCAGGGAAGTAGTTGGCTCCCTTATACTGGAAGTATTTAGTCAGTAGCAGACCATCAGGGATGCCGTGGAAATGATTCCTGCATTTTATTGGGATTGGGCCAAATGGCTTGAATGGAAATCTTTCCAGTTTCTTGTTTCTGAGATTCTAAGAACATGCAGGCACCGACAGAAATAAGACAATTGAGAAGAAGGGCGAGTTTATGGGTAGAGGGTATTTATGAAGTTTCAGATGACAGCAAAACATTTTCATGGAAGGACATCTGGAGATTTTGTAAAGATTGTATTTTCTTTTTAAAAGGAAAAGTCATAGGCAGTCAGGTATAAAACTTGACCTCAGCTTCTCTGGGTAACCTGTGGAATTTGCCAGGGCAGCATCTAGAGTTAACCAGCAACCAGACACTCGTTCTTTCTTTCAGACAGCGTTTGGCAACCTCAGTCCTAGAGAAAATTGTGGGAGCTGGTGGCTGACTACAGCTGACATGTTTTTGTCATGTTAATCACTTATTAAAATTAAGAAGAAGATTATTGCAATATCTATTCCAGGAAATGAAGCAGGCCCTGAGTTAATCAGATAACTTCCAGGTGAAAAAGAAAAAAGAAAATAGGTCAAGATTCTTAAAATAGGCCATCTGAGAAGGTTATTATATATTCATATATGATTATCCTGTAAGGTATGAATTTAGATGATTTACATTTTTATTTCATTCTAGGCTGCCAATGAAGGTACAAACTGTTCATGTCATGTTTTTAAAAACTCACAAAAAAAAACAAAACATTTTTATTTTTTTTTTAGGTAGGGAGTAGGGAAAGGAACTAACACTTATTTTATTGCCTACTATATGCCGAGAACTTTACATATATTATTTCATTAATTTTCACAACGATTCTGATGGGTAGGTATTATCCTTGCTGTTTTATAGCCAAGGAAACGGAAGCTCAGAGCACATTAAGTAACTTGTTTTGGAACACACATCTGGTGAAAAACAGAGTTGGGATCCAAAGCCAGGTCTGTTGGACTCCAAAGCCGGTGCTCTTTCTGCTGTTTACTACTGGTGATATGCCATCTCTGGCAGAATCCCAACCTACTGTTTATCGATAGATTTCAGAACTATACCTTATTTTCAAACCCACAGGTGTCAGTTACCTGTCTGCAGGAAAGCCTGCCCAGACAGCACGTTTCTAACATTGCGACGCTCACCAGCCAATTGCCCCCAGTCCTGGCTCCTACCCAGGCCCCTTCCTTCCTCCCAGAGCCAGGATGCATGACCCTGAAGGTGTGAATACTGCCCATGGGCTGGGCTATACTTTCCAGCTTGCCTGCTGCCCAATGTTTAATAATCCTAGCCTATTTTTTCAAGTCTAGGAATGGTGTTTTCATTCTCATTAGCAGGCTTGGATAGACGCTGGGAGACGTCCTGGTACAGGAGACAGAGCACTGTGCCTGGAAATGCTTTGTCCTTGCTATGTGACTTGCGGGTCCTGTGGCTTTACGGAGGCCTCAACTGGCTGAGTCTCAGTTCTTTCACTGGCTAAAGGCGGATAGTAATAACCTCCTCTATTTCCTTTCTAGGGTGACATGAGACTCAGATGATATTAGTATCTAGGAAACTTTGTAAACCATAGGCATTATACAAATGTAAGTCTGGTGAATGGAAGAGAATGGTCCCCTGGAAAAGCTTTCCTCTGGAAGAGCCAGAAGCCAACACACACATCAGGGTAGGAAAACACGAGCTCCTTCTGGCCAGCCATGCTGTTTCACTAGGGCAGGTTTCGTCTCTGTGGCCCCCTCTTTTTCCTGAATAGCATGGCTGTATTTCCTGGCTGGGATTGTTGAGATAATTGCTCCCAATCTTCCCTTTCCAATGAACTGAGGCTATTAGACGTGAACAATAGCCACTGGCTGAGAGCCTTCCCAAGGTTCTGATTGGGTAGCTGTATCCTGCTCAGCATAATTTGCTTGCTGGTTATGTAAATATGAGGGCTGTTAATCTTCATTAGGGAGTGTTAGCCAAGAAAAACTGTAGTTTTAAAAACCCATATATTAGCATGGGGAAGAAAGTAAAAGTACACCAAGCAAAATTTAACAATGTTAATGTCCTAAAAGCTTCCAGTGAAGTCTAAAAAGCCTCTAGTGTGTATTTGTTAATAAATGAGACCAAGGCTTCCAATTCTTTTTGAAAGTGGGGCATATATCTTAAATAAAAAAGCAAGTTTTCTAATCTGAACAATTGGAAGCTATACATTTCGCTGTCATTTAATAAGATTGGATTTGCAAGACAGTTTTCATGGATTTCTTTTCCCTCACATAGACTTTCTGCCTTAAATGTATTTTGTGTGAATGTTTTCTTACTGTCAACTTTGTACCAACGTATCGCACACGTACAGAAAAGTACACCAATCCTAAGTGTACAGCTCAATGAAGTTTTACCCTGTGAACCAGCATATAGATCAAGAAACAGAATGTCACCAGCACCCAAACCACTTGTCCCTGGGTCCCCTTCCACGAACTAGTCTCTTCTTTCAAGGTCGTCTCTAGGATGACTTCCAGCACCATCGAGTCAGCTTGCCTGTTTGGAAGTTTTATATAAATGGAATCTTAAAGTACGTACTATTTAGTGTCTGTCCTCTTGCTTAATATTATATGTGATTAATCCATCTTGTGTTCACTGTTGTATGTCTCTTTCATTGTTATGTAATATTCTATTGTACCGGGTGCGCCAAAAAATATATACAAGTGGACACTTGGGTCAATGTTGCCCAAGCAGTAGTTCGCTATAACCAGAAGTGTCTGGACGCTGATGGTAACCACTTTGAGCACCTCTTGTAATTGCAGAGGTCACACGTGACTTGTATTCATCTTTTGTTATTGGTATACATTGAGTATTACAATTTTAATAGTTTTTTCCTTTCTTAAAATGTATATACATTTTTTGGCTCCCTCTGTATATACAGTTGACCTTTGAACATGCAGGGCTTAGGGGTACCAACCTTCCGTGCAGTTGAAAATCCATGTATAACTTTTGACTCCCCCAAAACTTAGCTACTAATAGCCTACTGTTGACGAGAAGCCTTACTGATAATATAAACAGTCTACTAACACATATTTTGTATGTTATAGGGATTATATACTGTATTCTTACAATAAAGAAAGCTAGAGAAAAGAAAATGTTATTAAGAAAATCATGTACATGTATTTACTGAAAAAAAATTCTCGTATAAGTGGAATTGTGTAGTTCAAACCTGCGTTGCTCAAGGGTCAGCTGTATGCGCTACAATTTATTTATCCATTTTACTGTATAAGTAATATGAGTTGTTTCCAATTTGGGGCTATTATTAATAAAGCTGCTATGAACACTTTGTGTAGGTCTATTGATGGATATATGTACCCAGTTTTGTGGTATATATGAGGTGTGATCAAAAACTATGGTGAATGTTTAAATTAATAATAAAAAAATTATAACAGGAAGACACTAATCCCCCTCAAAATACTCCCCCTTGCTTCAAACACACTTATCCCATCGTTCTTGCCACTTTCTGAAGCAGTTCTGGAAGTCCTCTTTCATGAGTGTCTTTAGTTGTGCTGTCGTGGCTGCCTCCATGTGCTGAATCATTTTGACTTTGGGGAAGAGCCAGAAGTCACATGGTGCCAGATCCAGTGAATAAGGTGGATGAGGACACACTACAATATTTTTATTTAACAGAAATTGCTGTACCAGAAGCGATGTGTGACAAGGAGCATTGTCATGCTGAAGGATGAAATAAAGACACTCACGAAAGAGGACTTCCAGAACTGCTTCAGAAAGTGGCAAGAACGATGGGATAAGTGTGTTCAAAGCGAGGGGGAGTATTTTCAGGGGATTAATGGCAATGTGCCTTTTACTGTAATAAATTTTTAAAAATTTAAACAATCGTTGTATTTTTGATCTCTCCTCATATACCTAAGCTAGAATAGGAGAATGTTTAGCTCTAGTAAACGCTACCAAATAGTTTTCCAAGGTGGTTGTGACAATTTACATCTCTGCCAGCGGGTTCCAGTTGGTCCATATCTTTGCCAGTACTTGGTATTATTTGTCTTTTCCTATACTAGGTATGTGGTAGTGCCACATTTTGGGTTATCTTTGTTTTTTTGTTTTTGTATTTTCCTGATGCTGAATGAAGTTAATGTTCTCATTTGTTTAGGGGCATTTGGATACCCTCTTTTGTAAAGTGGATCTTTGGTTGTTTTGCCCAGTCTTTGTTAATTGAATTATCTGTCTTTTTCTTATTGAATTGTAGAGTTCTTTATATATTCTGGATATGAGTCCTTTGTTGAATGTATGTATTGTGAATATCCTCCTCCAGTCTATGGTTCAACGCTTACTGTTCTTTAAGATGTATTTTGATGTTATTAACTTCAATGTAGTCCAATCTATCAAGTTTTTTTCTTTTACATTTAGTGCTTTTTGTGTCCAGTAGAAATCTTTGTATCCTGTACATTTTTTTTTACTGAAAGGTTTCTTGTTTTACTTCTCCCATTTAGATTGGTAATCCACTTAGAAGTGCTTTTTGTGTGTGGTAAGGGATTCTTTTTCTTTCCTTGCTGTTCTTGCCGTCCACTTGACTTAGAATCATTTGTTGAAAAGACCATCCTTTTCCCGCTACGCTGTAGTGTCACCTTTGTTATAAATTAGGTCACCATTGTATGTGTGGGTTTGTTTCTAAGCATTAAAATTTAGAGAGTCCACCAAGTAATTGGCACTACGCTGAGCTCAATTATATTGAATAAGTGGCTAGCTAGACTCTTGGCGTAGGCATGGGTGACTAAGAGAAGCCAGGGCAAAACCAGAGGTCCAGAAGAGTTTCCAGATGTAAAACACATTGACTCACAGACTGTATTTAGATATGCTTCTCCAAAGTAAATAACTTTAATACAATTATAGTATGAATTGGTTAACTGTCCTCTCTATTAGAAGATGGATATACCATAAGAAATGGAATTTAAAGAGACGCAATACTTAGTTTTAAATTAAATGCAATTGCTTACAAGATTCAACTGAAAATGATCATTACTTTATCTGATGCCAGTTCTTCTCACAATAAGGTAATGCTTTCTCTGAAAATAGGCTCAGCTGGTGCCTATTTTGGGGGTTTATTACATCTGCCTGATTTGTGTGCTCAGGAATTAGACACCCAGAGCCTTTAATTGCTTGCTTCTTTTAATTACTCTGTGGAGGCCCTTTTGTTTGTGTCCATCTACTTCCAGCAACCTAAAATCTTTCGGGTTTTCTAAGATCCTAAGGCAGCTGAGTCTGGGGTGCTGCTAAGGAGTGTTTCCTCACATGGATGAGCTCCCTTTTTCCAAGAGCTCCACCCAATTTAAACTATGGAGGCAGATCCGCAATAGCCAGGTAATACAGTTCCTTTCCCTCGGTGATCCCCAGGGTGGTCAGTGAAGTGGAAACCTACCTTCTAGAGAACATGGATCTCATCCAAGTACCTTTAAGCTTGGAGAGTTACCTCTCACCCCTGTTCCTCTCTCCTGGGGCTGATCTAGAAATCTGAGCTGCCATGAATGGGAGAGATTATTCGACCAACAATGAAGCAATAGCTTCTTCAGTTTCCATTTGGTTGACACATATAGCTGAGCACCTGCTGTATACCAGCACTCAAAATCTATTCCTAGCCCTTGAGGGGCTTAGTTGACTCCTGACTGTGTAAAATGACCATGTGTACTTACACTTGGGACCTGACAAAAAACCTTACTGATGCTTGATCACTGGACTGCAACTCTTCCCCGTCTCTCTGTGTCCCCCCTGTGGCTGGACCCAGCTGAGTGCGGGGTGGTGAATCTCACCTGCCTGTCCCTGTATTGTACCCCCACTCCTGACCTCCATTGTGACTTGAGCTAATCTATGGTCCATTAACTAGGAGGAGTCCAAATTGGATGGTAGGTTTTGCCCAATAACATCCCAACTGGGTACCTGCTAAAGTCCCGGTTGCCCTACCCAAGTTTTTAAGTATCTTGAGATGCTGCTTTGCTGTTCCAGGGTCTGCCATTGTGTTGGGGACAGAGTGGTGCCGTTTTCAAGGGAGAGCTCATCTTTTTCACATAAGGCCATCCTCATGTTGGGATCTGAGGTTACCTAATGACAAAAGGTATATAGCAATGATGTGGCGTTAGGACCGTGGTATAATAGCCCCATAATTGTCATGTCTTATTTCGATCAGCAGAGAGTCTCCACAAGGCTTTGCTAACCCAGATGTTGTATAGCTTTCATCTCATCCACCCATTTTCTCCGTGTGTGCACAGATCGGCTAAAGAGTTTATTTTAGGATTTGGAACTTCTGTTCTTTTAAAATGGGCATTTAAAAAAGACACTTCTGTTTTGTTTGTTTAAAAAATTTTAAGTTAATCTTTGCAACATTTAAAAACCATTGTATATAATAGAATAACAGACATTCAGAACCCAGAGATATTAGATATCATTAGTACAATCTTCTCATGACTAAATAATATTGTGAGATTTCTCTCCCTGGAGATATTTTTAAATGTCTTTTACAATCACAGGAAGTCAGAGCTGGAAGAGAACTGAGAACTGTGTGAGGCCAGCAATCTCCTTCTGCAGATGAGGAACCTGAGACCCTGAGGCGACAAGTGATTGGATCACACAGACAGTGGTGTGATAAGATCCCCAGGTGCCCAGGTCCCCCAATCTGAGGGGTCTCTTCTAGTGTAAACGAGGCTCCTTCTCACTTCCAATTTTGCTCCATAATTATGACCCAAAGACAGCCAGGCATTTCTCATAGAATCCGTGAATGTGCTTGTCATGGAACATTAATCCATGCCAGGATTTAAGGTAGCATAGCAATAGCGAAAATGTACCTTGGGCAAGCGCCATGAATCCCAGTGAGAATGGGCTGGGAAAAGTAGCTCTGTTAATAAAACCTTTCCACATCAAAAGTGGGAGTCAGATTCACTATAGGGAGACCACGAAGCAAGTTACACACAGAGGGAGTTTAATTTGAGTTCAAACAGATCACCCGTTTGCCTCTGCCTTCCGAAATAAAGGGGGTGGAAGTTATAGCTTTCAAATTAAATTGATTGCTAAAAATGGGAAAACAGTCTGGAGGAGAGTCGTTTTCCTTGAGGACTGCTGTGCTGTGTACCATCTATTTCTAAGGAAGCTTGGAAGCCCAATCCAACAGAGGTGGAAGTGGAAACGTGCTTTTTCTTCCCTGTGCTTTAGCTGCATCCAGGAAACTCCACACCGGCCCCTTTGCTCTGCCTGTGTCCCTGCCCCAGGCCCGAGGCCTGTTACTCCAGGCTGGTCCACAGCCAGGCAAGGGTGGCTGTGGCTGTGGCTGTGGGGCTGGTGAGAGCTTCCTGTGACGGTGTACCAAGTTTTCTTAAGGAGAAGGGAAACCAAAGGAGTCAGCTGTCCTCCTGCTCTGTGGAGCTCCCATTCTTCTGCTCATACCTCTCTAGGAAGGCCCCCAAGTCAAGAAAAGAGGCTCCAAGATGTACCTTGTACTTCAGAAATTATTCTTCCCACCGTACTCTGGGCTTGCTCCTGCCCCCTCTGTGTCACCTGCACCCCTCCATCTGCTCCTTAAGGTCCCAGGCAGGGGAGTTTGTTGGTGAATGAGGAGGATGGAGAAGGTGCTGTGTTTCATCCCTGGGCTGTGTCTGGTGACAGGAAGGACCGGGATGGGGCCTTAGAGGAGAGACAGGCTTCCCTTCCCAGGAAGCTCCCAGTCGAATGGAGAGATGATAAGCCCCTGCCTGATGGCCTCCAGGGCAAAGCGGTGCCTGAGCTGGGGGTCACCGTGTTACCTCCTGGACGCCAGCATCATTCCTGTGGAAGTGTGGCAATGGGAAGCTGCCGGAGCTGAGCTAAGATGGTGATTCTGTCCTCTCTGGACAGGCCATTATCCATAAGAGGCATTCCTGTGTTGATTTGCAAAGCACTCCAGAGCTCCCCCGTGGGGTTTTTTGTCCGACGGGGATCTCCATTCCTGGAATTCACTGAAAGCTCTCCCTGACATGCCCTCTGCAACTCATCACGGTAATAGGAAGGGAGGGCTGCAGGCCCAGCCATGTCGGCATGGCTGTATTGATTGCAATGTCTGATGGAAGGTTACAGCAATGGATGGGGAGTCACTGATAGTGGAGGAATAAGGCTGTGGCCCCGAAGCCTGCCTTTTTAACTGGGCTCCCAGCCAGCACTTCCTTGCCAGCTCCCTCCCCCTGCCCCCGTCCATCATGCACACCCAACTAGATCTGGCTTCCCTGAACACCACTTAGTCAAAGTCCCAATTGCTTAGAAACCCTTAATGGGCCCTTTTGGCCTGGACTCAGGCCCTACAGGACCAGGTTCACATCTACAAACAGTTGCCTTTTTCAGCCTTACCTCTGATCAAACCTACTCTCTGCAGCAAAGCCCATTGTCTGGTCAGGTGAAGTCCGCTCAGAGTGCCCCGAAGATTCCAGGCTTACTTGAACCTCCGTGCCTTTGCCCAGGCTGTCCCTGTGCCTTCTGCTCTGCCACCGGCTCACATCCAGTCCCTCCTCTGGACCTGGCTCTGTCGTTATCTCTGCTCATGCAGCTATGCACTGGCCCATTGCTCTAACACGTACCAAGTCCCCGGAGGCCAGGAACTCCTGTAACCTCCAGTGCAAGGCTGAAGGTGAGATGGGCACATGCTGCTTCTTGGGTGAATGGGGAGCGATGGATACTGGGCAACTTCGTGTTGTTACTTTTTAACTTGGTATTCATGCACCCACTTTCAAGTGAGGTCTGGAGATGTGTAATGGCGTGGGAGGGATGGAGGCAGATGCCTTCGCAAGGTTTCCAACAAGGCAGTAGTGAAGAGCAGCATTGAAATGGAGCAGGTGCTAGAGGCAAAAAGCAAAAACAAAGAAAACAAGCAATTGGATCTAACCCGCCTTGGAGCTGGCAGGTGGGTGTATGGGCTGAAGAAGTGTCCTCTGAAAGCTCATGTCTACCTGGAACCTCAGAATGTGACCTTATTTGGAAACAGTTTCTTTGTAGATATAATAAGGTAAGATGACATGCTGGATTACAATAGACCCTAAATCCAGTGAGTGGTGTCCTTATGAGAAGAGCAGAGGACACAGAGAGAGGAAGCAGAGAAGAGGGACGTAGCTACAGGCCCAGGAATGCCACGGATTGACCACCAGAAGCTGGGAAGATGCAGGAAGCATTCTTCCCCAGAGCATTTATCGGCTGACACCTTGAGTTTGGACTTCTGGCCTGAACTGTGAGAGTAAATATCTATTGTTTTAAGCCATCCAGTTTGTTGTAGTTTGTTGTGGTAGTCTAGGAAACGAACACAATGCGGTTCAATGTGTATTGAGGGCACATGTATCAGAAATTCAGGGGATCTAATGCTTGGGTAACACTATATCTCTCTGTGTTTTCAGCACTGTGGTTCTAATTGTGGTAAGAAGATTGCACTTGTGATTCATGGTGCAATTTTGCCAAGAACTACCCAGGAGCAAATTGACTCTTGGAAGCTCCTGGGCACCTGGATGGAGGTGGCCAGCTGATGAAGTACTTGGGGCATGGTGGGAAGTTGTGCATAGAGCCATCCGACACCAGGCAGGATCTCTTGGTTGCTCCCATTTCTATGCAGAAGAAATCTGGTTAAAGTGATAGTCAGAAGAGGTGTGTGCTTGGGAAGAGGGCAAAGAGGAGGGTGATGGGGAGTGTGCCACGGTGATTTTGTGAAAAGTGGATGGGATGTGGGTTTGCTTTGACACAAGTGAACAAGGAGAGCAGAGACAGTGCTGAACTCCCCAAGCTGGCTTTTGCAGTGAGTGTTATGTCAGAGAACTGCCTTCTTTTTCTGGGCCACCAGGCTGTTTTGGCTATTTGTCCCCCCCACAGGGATCCCAGAAAGCAGAGACTGGGCCAAGAGACAGCTCTGCCCTTGGAGGGTGTTTTTCCTCCTTCTTATTGTTAGCGGTGGTGAGGGGCATGGTCACTGTTCTGTTGGGGCAAGTCTGTCCCCCTCTCCTGGCCTTGGTCTTCTGCCTTTTACAGGAGGCATAGGAGGTTGATGAGAGCCTCGAGGAAGAACCCTTTGTGAACCTTAAGTTGTATTTGAGAGTCCTCCCAGGACCGGACAGGAAGTTTGGTGTAGTCCTCACCCTTTGGTGTTCTGGGGTGGCTCGTAGACTGTGTGAAAAGTAGTGCAAGTTTCAGTTTGGGATGATGGAAAGTTCTGGAAATGGATGGTTGTGATGGCAGCACGACAATGGGAATGTACACTTAAGAACGGTTAAAATGCTAAATGTTATGTATATTTTACCACAATAAAAAAAATTATAAGCACCTTTCCTCAAGAAACAGTAATGTAAATATCGGACAACGCTGATATTCAGGTAAACTTGACCCTCTGGATGTAACAGGGCGATTGCGGTGAATGCTGATATTTGCAGTCATTGGGAGGAAGTAGCCCCATTTACTAGGACTCAACTGTCACAATATGTTATTGTTCTTGCTTTAGGATGGCTCTAGAAGTTACCGCGGGAGGGGGTGAATTAGATAACAATAACTGGAATTGAAATGAAGTGTACACTATACTTAATAACCTGTGATCTGAGGTCGCCTTGCCAGCTCTGCCGTGGCCTCAAGGTGATGTTCCCCCCTCAGCACTACTCTTTCTTTCTTCCTTCCCTTTGGTTCCCAATTTACTCTTTATCCCAGGGGTTTGGGACAGAAACAGATTTGCATCTATAGCACAGAAACATGCAAGTCTCATGTGGCCTCCTGCACTTCAAAAATATCCCGCACTATCACAGGCTCTGGTCCTGTGGCCCAGACTTGGCTCCCCAGAATGAGAACTATTTGCACACCTCTCACTGCATTTCATTGTCCAGGCCTGTGGGCGTCTCCGTCAAAGCCTTGCAGCTTCACCTCCCAATTATATCCTTTCTTTAGCTCCAAACTGCTTCTGAAGATCAGAACCATAGGCATAAATGCTTCCCGACGGCCTCTCCATTTCTGAAGAATCCCCACAGGCTGAAGGCCCAGAAAAGAACTTCGAAAGGGACTGAAAGATGGACATCTTTGGGATTGAGAAATTGTTTCATTTTAGCACAAAATGAACTGTTTAAGGTTTTGTGTTCAAATATTGGAACCTGTATTGTGCCTCCTCTAAATCATCTCTGAAAATGATGCAGGACACTGTTTAACGTAGAACTGCCCGGGGTGCCCGGCAATTTTGAGTCTTGTCCAGAGCCAGGCGCAGCTCTCAGCTGTAATGGCTACATGCACTTCTGCCTTCAGGGCAGGCCGCCCATTACCGAGAGGGAGTTGGGGGTGGGGAAACATCAGCGCCTGCCTTGTGGGCTTCTCCTTGTTGAATTTTGCTCCACAGGTTGGAGGATAAGTTCCAGTCCTCCTCACTAGGCCTTAGAAGTCTGGGTGTAGTGGACGCTCGCTGGAACCTGAGGAGATCATAAAACAAGGAGCTCACTGCCTTGTGTGGTCAGGAGAGGCAGGAGTAAGAGCCAGCGTGGGTGTAGGAGTCGGAAGGAAGTTGGAACCCAGCTCCTGTGGCCTTCGCTTTGAGACTGACAAAGAAAAAAGCAGTGTCTCCTTGCTAAAAGGTAAGAGTTTAAATTGATCTAAACTCTGAATAGTATAGTCTATTTGTCCGATGAGTGGCAGAGTTCCATAATGTATGTAAATTGTATTTGAATTGTTGTGAATCCATGCTCTGACGTAAAATCCAACACCCAGCCTTACTCCTGAGGTGGGGTCTTCAGAGCTGGGATCCTGCTTAGTGTCCTCTGAAGGGGCTGGTATCAGACTTATATACAGTGGAGAAGAATCTCTAGAAACAGAGGCACTAACTACACTTTTGTCCTTTTTCTCCTTAGCAAAATGGAAGCTCCTTTTTGCACATGAAGCCCTTCCTCACTGCAGGTTATTCCAAAGGAGAAGAAGCAGTGTGACTTCCAAATACCATCAAAGGAAATAAGTGTGTCTAAAGGAGCCGAGGACGACCGAGTGCGTGTTCACGCGTGGAACGTGTTTGCTGCACTAAACAGTTCTTCATGAGTGAGCGAAGGTGCGTGATGGAGATAACACCCGTCCCTCCTTCAGGCACTCCAGTCCCCTCATTCCTGCTGCTGCTGTGTCTGAAAGCCCCGCATCCTCATCCGGACCACACAGGAAACAAATCAAACTACCACGGTCTCTTTAGCTGTATTCAAAACACATCATGGAGAAGATGACATTTGAGGATGAGAAGGGTCAAAAAAAAAAAAAACACTGTGTCTTCCTGGCACGCTGGTGGGAGGGCCTAAATGTGGGCATTGCCAGGTTTCCTGTGCACACCGGCCCCAGGGCCAGAAGGCAGTCCTGGCAAACCCCTTTAGGGTGAGGACACAATTGGGCAATGGAAGCATCCATGAAGAGTGAGCGTGTTCTGCAGGACTCGTTGATGGATGGTTGACCACTCACCCAGCGGGAAGGAGCCGTGGACTGCATGATAATGACTCCTGAATCAGCTGTGCGTGCTAGAGCATTCAAAGTAGAAGGGAACCACCACGTATGGAGTACAGGACGTCTTATAGAAAAGAGGTGGTAAAAGATTTGTTTTGACAAGTCACCTTGCGAGGGATGTGAAAGCAATTTGGAGAAAACGTCCTCATCTAATGCTGCATTAGGGTGTGCGTCCTGTAGCCTAAATCTGTTGGTGACATTAAATACACTTTTTATTGTTCTTTATAGATGTTTATAAATTGGATGCACTCCAGAAAAACAGAAGAGCAAGATAGGTTCTAAAACACCTAATAGGTTCTAGAATCTGAGCTGCATAAGAAGTAAAAAGAAACAATATAAAGGGAGATGAAATGTATAAATATCACAACAGGACACTGAACTATTTTAGGACCTTTACTCAGGCATTGGAAAAAAATTGGGTAAGTCTATAAAAGACACTGAGAGGCAGTGGAAAAAACCTAGATAATGTAGCGTGTGATGTCCTTTTGGGAGTTTAAAACAAAGTAAAAAAATTATTCAAGAAAGTAACACTGAGGACCTCAAAGGAGTGTAAAGTGTAGTTTCACTGCTTGGCAAGATAACCCAGTTCTGGGAGCCCTTATCGAGTTCTGGATCTATTTTGAGAAGACCCCCAAGTCACTTTGAGAAAGTTTTGGCCGAAGAGAGCACACCGATGACTGTCCTGATGAGCGCGCCCCTTTCCAGTCGGAAGTGACCATCCCTGGGCTGGGTGGCCCTGGACCATGGACCTCCTGTTTTCCACCTCCAGGCTCTCTCAGGGCCCACTTCCAGGCTCTGTGCTCCTCTACCAGAGCTTCCCAGTCCATAGGCTTGTTCCTGGGCCACCGGATTCATTTTTAATGCCTGAGGATTTCCTTCCATCTCTCCACGACCAAGCCTTGGCCGAGCCACTGCTTCTGTGAACTCAATTGCAACCTGTGCTCCTGCGGGGGATGGTCATAGCTTCATAGCTGACACATAATCCACCTTGAACTCAATCCCCTCTGTGGTCATTCTGAGGAGCAGGAAGCACTGTCTTTGGGATTCACTGTAGAGCTCACGTATGTAAATATACGGTCAGTTGCTATAGCTATTGCCACATCCAGACTGGACAGTGACTGTGGCTGAGCGTCCCTTACCTCTGTTTCAAATAAATGCAGCTGACATTTGAAATCACAGTGCACTTCCCCCAACTTGTCCAGAGGAAAGGAAACTGGACCACTTCATCAAGAAATGGAGAAGAAACACATGGTTGGCCATTGCTGCATGAATCTTGGCTCCCAAGCTCAAAGGTGGCAGTACAAATGCAGATGGCACTGCTGCTACATTTGCCTGGCATGCCTATAGAGTGTGCAGCATATTTCAGCCTTCAGTGTTGGAAAGGTATTTCTAAATATAGACTCAGAATATCCTCAGAGATTCTATCCTGCACATGCAGCCTGCAGCATGAGGAAAGGACCCTTTCTTCTGTGTCTCTTGCTTCCAAATCTTCCATCTCCTGGAGTCTAGAGAAACATGTGGGTCTACATCTTGAAATATGTGCCTTGAAAAGAATTACTAACCTGTAGAAAACTTCTCTTACTTTGAATAAATTCTCAGGGACAGAAGCCTATGGAAATATCAAAATAAAGCATCAGAAGAAGCAGTGACATTAAAGGTCATTAACTAAGGGGATAACCTGACAAATAAAGTTCTGTGTGCCCAAAACTGTCTCTCATTCGTTTGGACTTTTATTTTCCGTCCGTTTCCTCTCATATGTCTCTTCTAAAATTAAGTGCTCTTTCACGATCTACGGAACATTGTGAAAAATGCCAAGTCCCGAAATTAGGATGGCTCTTCTTCTTTGAGTAAGAAACAAGCAGCAGCATGGCGTAGCAGCAGCAGCTTGGGTTCCAGTCTCTGTTTTTTGCTACCCCTCAGTCACTTTGGCCTTGTGCTGGCCCCTCTCTTGGCCTCTCTTTTTATATTTGTAAAATAAGGGGGGCTTCTCTGGAATACCCTTCTGGCTCTCAAATCCATCAACTCGGTTCTGCTGATGGTTTCTTGTCTTTGGAAGTTTCTAGATGTCTCATAAACTGTTAAGAGAGCCAGAGTTCAGGACGATTGGAAACCTGTGACTCTATGTGCAACAGTGTTCAAAACTTTCCAATGCAAATATTGGCAATTCATTTGTCATCATTGCCTGAATATATTGTACTTTAAAAATACTGTATTCTAATTGGATTGTTTGGCTTTGTGTGTGTGCGCCTGTGTGTGTAGTTGTATGAGTTTTGCTTTTTTAAAAATAAATTTTGGATATTAACCTCTTTTCAGATGTATCATGGGCAAATATCCTCTCCCATTTAGTAGGATGTCTTTTCGTTTTGTTGATGGAACCTTTAGAAAAGCAAACTTGTGACGGAAAATAAATAATTGTTACTGCTTGTGTCAGACCCTTCAGCACCCCTCAGTCTTTGCCGAGAGGGGTGGTTCTCACCCCTGGTCTTGCATAAGCATCACTTGGAATGCTTTAGACACACCGGTGCCTGCCCCGCCACCTCCGAAGTTCTGATATAGTTGGTCTGAGGCGGGTCTGGGTACCAGTATTTTTAAGAGCCAAGTTAAGAACCAGTCGTCTGCAAAATAAATGTAATTCCCAAGGCTGGCATATAAAGCCCTCCCACACATGGCTTGAACCTACTTGTCCTCCATGCTGACTACCTGTGGTCCCTTCCAATGTGCCACCATGTTTCCTGTGTATCGTTTCTTACTTCCACACCTTTGCATCTACTGTTATGGCCGGGGTTGCCACCATCCCAAAGGCTAGTCTTTTTTCACCCCCTTCCTGCAGTGCAGGTTTCTTTATTGGCATAGTTCCTATAATTCTTTGCAATGGCCTGCTTTGCAGTCATCTTCCTGTATCGTAAATATTTTATCCATTATTGTATGCATTTATGTTAATAAATCTGATCATATCTCTCTCATGCTTAAACCCCCCTGTGCTTTCTCCTTGTACTAGGAATGACGTCCATGCCTCCTACCTTGGCCTAGGAGGCTCTGCATCATCCAAACCTGCCTCTTTCTCAGGTCCCTTCTTTTAGCATTTCTCATGTATTCACTTTATTCCAGCCTTACCAGTGTTCTGTTCCTAAAGTAGGTCAGGCTTGTTCTCAGCTCAGGGCCTTGGCACATGTTGTTCCCTCCACCTGGGGCATCTTCCTTCATCCTCTCCTTTGCCTGTTTCCCAATTTTCAGGCCTGAGGTCTAATGTCATTTATTTAAAGCAGCCTCTCCTGAGCAGCCTAGCCAAAGTAGCACCCCCCACACCCTGCCCCGTCATGCTGTGTCCTACTGCTTTTGTGTTCTGTTAGGATTTACACTCTCTGAAATGATTATTTTGTACACATGATTATTGAACGCCTCCCGTTACTGGTATGTAATTTCATGAAGACAGGCACTTTCTCTGTCTAGTGAGATCTCAGTAGATATTGAGTGGGTGAGTGTTGTCTCCCCTATAAGATGATGGTATGCCTAGCATAGTGACGGAAAGAAGGTGTCAGTGAGGATTTGAGCAATGAATCATTGTATGTCACAGACGTTTCTCCTTAACAAACAATATGACCGAAGATCTGTAACACCAATAAAAATCAGGCCAACGTACATTTGCATTCTTAATTTCTAGTTTTATAAAAAAGACCAGGGGACGCAAATATATTTTTCTTTTTATAAGAAAGTTAGATTCTGTCTCTCCATAACTTCAAAATCTTTATTTCTAGGACGTACACCAGTGGGCGCTTCCTCTTTCCAGGGACCCATTCAGCAAATAACAAAAGGAAAGAGATTCTTCTGGGAATCAGTTTTGCCTGGAAGCCCCAAATTTAAGCTGAGACCACCGCTCTGAGCTCATATGAGAGGAAAACAGATGTTTTTTGGAACATTAAATTTGGAGGCTTTCCAAATAGGTGACTGGACCGGTGAGGGTGGAAGGTGGGCAGGGACGAGAGAGGGGCTGCAGGGCTCTGCATTGAGTCTGGGCCGGAGCTCCCTTAGCTCATTCCCTCGGTTTCCCCCGACCAATGGGCCCTTGTGAAATCGATGAGGAGGAGACTGGTCACTGATGGGGATGGTGACAGATAGAATTTCTTCTCCTCAGCTTGGCTATTGCCTGGGGCTAGAGAACAACAGGGAAGGTTGTCAGAAACTGGACTCCCTAGAGAACACGGGCTTTGTCAGGTATAACCTGAGGAGAAATGGGTAACAAGTCTTCCCATCTATAAAATAAAGGCGTTGAATTAGCTGGTCTTTAGCGACTCCTCTGTGTCCAGCTTGCTCAGTCTGTAAGAATTTGTAAGCATTTTGTTAGGGAAATGATCAACATCTAAACTGTAGACAAAAGCATTTTGTCTTCAGTTAGCTTTTTCATTACGTGATTCTTTGAACATACATGCCAGGCCCCCTCTGTGTAAAATTCCATGACACTCTTTAGTCTGTGAGACATGATCGAGCAGGTTGAGGCAGTAAAGTACCATGGCAGCCAGGTCGGAGCGGGATGCTGTAGAGCTGTGTGGTCTCATGCAGTGGCCACTAGCCACATGTGGCTATTAAAGTTAAAATAATTCAGCTTCTCAGTCACATTAGCTACATTTCAAGTGATGGGTAGCCACATATGGCTCGTGGGGGGAATGTACTGGACAGAGCAGATATGTGCATTTCCATCATCACAGAAAGTTCTATTGGACAATGCTCAGAGGGCACCCCTGCTAAGGATGAGAGACGTCTAGTTAGAGAGCTGCTAAGTCCCCATTTGTCTCTAAGGCTGAGTGATTCTGCAGCTTTGTGTTGGGGAGATCACATTCCTGCTCTTCTTTTGCTGAAAGTCTTTTGCTTCCCAGAGGTTCTGAGGCTGATGGTGAAAGACAAAACCAGTGCAAGGAGTTCCTGTCTGCCTGAGGACATTGTCATTCGCCTCAAGAACTGCAGCAGCATTAAGAGATGATGAGATGATACTGGAAAGCCCTTAGAAAACTTGAAGAGTTACATGAGTGTAAGGCATGATAAAGTGAATGCATTAGATACAAAGGCAACTTGTCCTGGCTCCTCTTTGATTCCAGGCCAAAGTGAAGTTGGATTTGAAGCAGTGGGGTTTGGTTGCCATTGGTAACTGATTCTCTACCTTGTCCAAGCTCTGGGAACCTGGGTTTGAGAGAATGTGGGAGAGTTCAGGGAAGAGCGTGGAAAGCAGGCTTCTGGCTAGGGAAAACTGTTCGCCTAGGCTTTCAGGGAGCCCCCAACGTGGCGGTGAGAGTCATGAAGATGGCCTGGATCAGGGACTCAGGCAGATGTGAAAACTAGGGCAAGCTCCATAGGGAAAGGCTTTGTGGTGCAATCTTCTTTCCCAGGTGCAGCGTGAGATCATAGAACAGGTGACTCTGTCTACCCTCTCTGCATGTATCCTGGTCTGGCTTTCCTTCTACTTCCTCTCATGTTTTTTCGTCATGGTTTTAACTCTTGTTGTGACAACACGGTCTGTTAAGTATTGTAGAAAAGGCACCACTTTTGGTGAATGTGGTAACTACGAGTAGGTTCTCATGCCTTCTGTTTTGGGTTAGATCTCAGGAGGCCTCTGATGGAAGAGAACTCTGGGAATGGTTTGGAAGGCAACCGCATCCGCCGCCATTGTCAACACTACGTCCAAACATGACACTGTGCTTGGAGCTGTAGGAAACCAGAGACTGAGGCACAAACGCTATCCTGGGTGGACAAACACCCAAGCGCAGGCAGGCATATTTAGACTACATGCTGAGAGAGTACAGCTCCGTTGACTCTTGGGTAGAAAGTCGTGGACTTTGAGCTACATGGACCTTGATTCAAATCCTGTTTATTGACTGTGTTATCTTTGGGCTCTGTTAGCCTCAGTTTATTTATATGTAAAATGGAAATACTAATGCCTTACAGGGGATGTTGTAGGCATGAATGATGAATATGTGTATAAAGACCAAGCAGAGGGCTTGGCACATTGAGTCACTTACATTATTTCCATTCTGTTCATGAGGGGTCAATGCTGTGACTTACATGGGAGACATGGAGTAACTATGGGGAGTCCACGCTTGGAGACTGGGAACCACTCCACTTTGTATGTGAGTTCTCTGGGCTGTTAGAATGAGATGGTAGGGATAGGGGTGGCTTTGGCTTATGGGGTCAGGGGGGCCCTCCATGTAGGATAAGAGCCCACAAATATGAAGGAGCCTAGTTCTCTTCAACTCTGAGCCAGTGGTTGACACTTTAGCAGCTGTAGTTTCTCCCCAGCTGTAGCTCTAGTTGGACAGGGGTTCATACCCGTGTGGTAGATTACCAGGGATTGATGAAAGGGCAGTCTGCACTTTTAGGGGGAGGGGCGGAGGGTCCCTGTGGCTCCCTGGCGCCTCCGGTGAAATGCTGCTCTAGTCAGTGGTATCGATTGATCTCTGATGGAGATTTAGTTCTGTCAGTTTGGTTTTCCATTTTACTATAGAATATGAGTGTGTATCTGTGTGAGAGAGAGAGAGAGAGACAGGGAAGGAGTATGATCAACAGTGGACTGACTTTCTTGTCAATAGGGGAGCAGGCAGGGAAGAGGTGGGGGCTGATTTTCTGTGGGACTCTCAGTAGACTTGGATGTGTGTGTGTGTGGGGGGGGGTGATGCCTTGCGGGAGTAGAACTAAGGAAATTAGGAGTAGAGAGTGTTTCCCACTCAAGAAACTGGAGAAGGAGGTGAGAATAGTCTTAACATGGGACCAATGTTCCGAGAACAAGAGGGAAAGCCCATCATTGGTTATGAAGTTAAGTCTGAGACGAGGGTTGGCTTGGTTAAAACTCAACCAAGGGTGTTCAGCGTTCCTTTCTCAGAAAATATCTTTACAAAGCCTTGGTTAGCTGCCTGATTGCTGTGTAGATGTAGTTGGGATATGCAGTAAAACACAAAAACAAATGACACAGAGAGCATCCCGCCCATCACTCTGGCCCCTTACCAGCTACCTCAAGCTTCAGGATCTGCCTCGATCCCAAGGAATGTTTCCCTCCTCCCTGGCATCTCACAGGCTGTTCTCTGAAGGAACCTCTTTTCTCTGAGTGTGATGGGGGCCGTCGAACCACTGGGAAGGAATTTTACATTTTGGGAACACTCATTGTGTGCCAGGACAATGCCACGCACTTTGTTATGTCATTTTACTTTTCATAACATCCCGTGATCTATGCATGTAAAAATCCTGGTGTTGCATATTAAGAAACAGACTCAGGGACAGGAAGAGTCTTGCTCAGAGTGAATAAGTCAGTGCTGGGATTAGAGTTCCAGCTCTGAGTTTAGCACCAGATCATAGAGAGCCCCTAAACGTCAGGTTAAGGAGTTTGGAATTCTTTTAGAAGGCAACAGGGATTTGCTGACTATGACCAACCACCTGGTACATGAGAGGAGACATTTTCCTCTTGAGCACACACAGAGAAGCTGTACATTGGTTAAAGCAGTCTCTCCACTCCCGTTGGTATGAACCCTGGTGAAACCCTTGAGCGTGGCTCTTCTTTACGCAGTCGAAACTGTATGTGCTGCCTGGCTCCAGTCTTGGGGTTTCTCAGAGCCTGGAGAGCCTCTCAGGCCGTGAGCAATATCAGTTGCCTCGTCTGAAATATCCTTTACAATCTTCCTCAGTTCCCACATCCTTTATGCCAGCCCTGCTCTTAAAAGTGGTGGATTTGTGCACTGGAGTGGATTTGTCCTCTGTAAGGTGATTTGGGGAACTGGACCCCCAACCACTTTTCTCTGTGTTGCCTGTTTATTCACACTTCTGCCCGCCGGGTGCACATGCTGTGATGCCCGGCTCACCTATGCACCACACATTGCACTTTGTGTTGCTGTTGTTCTGGGAGTTGGGTTATGGATGTCTGTGATACCGTGAGTTCACTGAGGGGAGAGTCCTCAGCTTACATGCTTACAAATCCCCTATGCTTGCCAGGGTAGTGCTGGGCTGGTAGGATACACTGT
This sequence comes from Rhinolophus sinicus, assembly GCF_057876585.1. Taxonomy (NCBI): domain Eukaryota; kingdom Metazoa; phylum Chordata; class Mammalia; order Chiroptera; family Rhinolophidae; genus Rhinolophus; species Rhinolophus sinicus. The sequence goes on along the minus strand of NC_142517.1, from coordinate 60,708,203 downwards.
GTACACAAACAGTGATACCTCGGTTTTCAAACGTCTCTTGACAAACATTTCGGTTTACGAATGCCGTAAATTTTATGTATCTATGGTATCATTAGATAGTAAAATTCATGCTAAATTTGCAGTTTTAGGGGTTGGTTTTAAAGGTCTGGAACGGATTAATCTGTTTTGCATTACTTTCTATGGGGAAACCGAGCCTCGGTTTTCGAACGTTTCAGAACTCGAACGGTCTTCCAGAACGGATTATGTTGAAAAACCAAGGTACCACTGTATACAGAATGAAAGTGATTATCAGGAACAACCTCTGAGAGAAGTCCTACACGGGGGTTGCTAGGAATTAAGGAAGATTCCTCACTGGGTAGGTGGGTGCGTATTGCCGGGCAGAGTAGGTGAGGGAAGTGTTACCAGAGGTAAAGGGAAGGTATGTCAGTGATCTATTGCTGTGTAACAAAATCCCCAAACCTTAGTGACTTAAAACAACGGTTTATTTGCTTACAATTCTATGGGTCAGCCATGTGGGTTGGGATCAGCTGGGTGGTTCTTCTGGTCTCACTTGGGGTCGCTCACGTAGCTGTAGTCAGATGACAGCTTGACGAGGGCGGGGCGGCGTACAATGGCTTCATTCGCATGTCTGGCTGTTGGTGCTGCCTTAAGCTGGGTACTTCTCTGTTTATCTTGGGCATCTTATCCCCCAGAAGACCAGACTGAGTGTCCTGACATGATGATGGCAGAAGTGTTCCAAGAGGATGAGAATAGAAGCTGCAAGACCTCTTGAAGTCAAGGCCTTGAAATCATGGTGTCTCTTCTGCTGTATTTCTTTTCTTTTCTTTTTCTTTCTTTTTTTTGTTTGTTTTGTTAATGCAAGTGTCAGACTAGCCCAGACTTGGGGGGTAGGAAGACAGACTTCACCTCTTGTTGGAAGGAGAGGCAAAGTCCCACTGGGAAGGAAATGCACACATGGATGGAAGGCCTCGATGGGGCCATCTTTGTAAACAATCCATCATAGATCGACTTCTGTTTCTCTGCCCCCCTCTTAAGTTTAAATTACATGTTCCCTGAGGAATTCCTGCCTGTGGAGATCAAATTAGAATTTGGATTCTCAGGCAGATGGTTTAATAACTGCAAGCAGTTGCCATCGGGGTCCATGAATAAAATCATCTTTCTGGGAGTTCTGGGAAAGATTCTGGTGGGTGTCCTAAGCATCCTCCCCCAAAAAACGTGTGCTCGCTCCATACATTTTTGGATACTAAGAAGGAAGGCAGCTTGGTGGAGAGGAAAAGCATGGGTTTGGGAGTTGGACAAACCTGAGTTCAACCAGTTCAGCTTTAGCAGTGATGGCTAGAGGGCTTTGAGTAGGTTCCTTGACTTCTCTGAATCTTATTTTCCTTATTCATAACACGGGTGTACCTATTTTCTGTAGTTGATGTGAGGTGTCATTCATTCAACAATGGGTGTGATGTTCCAGGAGTAATTAGAAGCCACCCCAAGGGCAGAATGAGCTCAAGCTTCTCAATCAGATTCCTGAATCAAGCCTGTCCCACCCCGAGCCTCGTGCTCCTTCACTTTACCCGGGCACCCTGGCCAAAAGGCTGTGAGTTTCTGCGGGTCTTCCCATTTTATTCTACCTTGATTGCTACGGCCAGGGAAGGTCAGGATGGATCCACCTCGCTAATTCTGGTTCCCTGCAGAAAGGCCAGAGGAGGAAGTTTTAGAAAAACAGCCAGAAAGTCTGCTCTTGACGACAAGAAATTCTGCTTATGTACTGAATAAAGTGGCCAGACATGATGCACAGAGAATCAGACCACAGCTTAGGACAACAGTTGCAGAAGACCTGGACCCTGGGCCTTTTAGATCTGAGGTCTTGGGCAAACCTTTTAACCTAGCTTTCCTTATCTGTAGAATGAGGATCAGAATTTTGTTTTGCAAGTTTGTTCAGATGAGGATTGAAAAAAAATTGCCACGAGCCTGGAAGAATTCTTAGAACATAGTAGGTGCACAGTAAGGGACAGTTTGGGATTATTCTTAATCCTTTCAACACTATGCATCAGTGCGTCCTGTGTGCTGGGGTGGTTGTCATTCATAGGAAGTGATGGAATAAGACCATTCCATGCTCGAGTGACCTACCTCCAGGATGTGATAGCGGCCTTCCAGAAAAGTTGTGTCACATGAATTTTTATAAATTGAATCCTATTTCCTTTTTGACTGATCTGGTCTCAGTGAAAGAGTTTAATGGAAAGCAGGTGTAATAGGAATGAGCAGAGCTGCCACAGTCAGCTTCCCCCATCATCAGTCTACCCAGGAAATTGAGATGAAGTAAGTGACTTGTCCAAGGTCATACAACTAGTAAGTGACATAGCTGGGGAACAAGGGTCTCTGATCCAGGTGAACGGGGGCGGGGGGAGGTGAAGGAAGGAAAAATGCACAGCAAGTAGACTAGAAGGAAATGCATTAAAAATATAGTTAATATGTGGAGAATGGGGTTGAGACATTAAGTCCTTTTATTTCCTATGTCTATTTTTGTATTGCTTTTATAATGGCTAAAATAAATTTGATACAGAAAAAACGTAAATTTAGAAAAAGAGCAGAGCCTACGTCATGGTCTATATTTAGTTTATGGACATGAGTGTCCCAGAATGGAAGGGAGAACAGTAGACCAAGGGCAGGCAGGATTGGGAGTGGACACCCATCATCTCTTAGGCTTTGGGAATGGAAATGCCTTGTGGAAGTGGTGCTTAGTTTGATCTGAAGTTTGGGGGGATGAGGGGAATGAAGGGGTCAAACAACCATTGCATTGAAGCTTCCTCTGTTTCATTTGTTTTTGCCTTGGCCTCCTGGCCTAGTGATAACTGGGGGGAGAGGGAGTAAGATGGAAGGAGCAGAGGTTTCCTGTTGTTTTGAATGGCCACGTCTCAGGACCAGCTGGAGAGACCAGGCCAAGGCCTCGGAAATTCCCAGCTAGGCAGAGATGAAGTTTGTTAAAGAATTTTGGAAGAAGATATGTAAATCTTGTTATTGATACTGTGAAGTGCAAAATGCCCCACCATTCCTCATTGCCAAGGAGTTCCTGATATTCCAGCAGACTTTCTGTTACAGTGAGATAGGAATTTGTAAAAGCCCAGCATTTGTCCACTTTAGGCACAAGGCTTACTTGCTGCCCATAACCCCTCAAATTTGGGTTGTCTCTTCTGAGTTGTCTCTTCTACCAGAAAATCCCCCATCAGGTTCCTTCCTTGGAGCCAGCTGGGCCCCTCCTCCACTTGCAGGATGTCAGACCGTTGGGCAAAGTGTCCAGAAGTCCAGAATTGCAGCGGCCTCACTGGAGAAGGGCACCAGTGCAGGACTCCCTCAGGCCCCCACGTATGTGTCCGGGTGCTGGGTCTCTGTCAGCTCCCCTCACACTGCAGAGCAGGCCTGCCCTGACCAGGAAGGGAGCATCTCCAGAGGAGAGCTTTCCTACAAGAGGGAGGAAAGGAACAGCCTGCAGGTGTGCTAGAAGTAGAAGGTTCTAGCACGTGTGCTCTGGGGACTTAGTGCTGGTGTGAATGCAGGACGTTGTTACTGAGTTCTGTTCCAGAGCTCAGGCTCTCTACCTCTGCTCCCTCATCACATGAACAAGAGTGGGGTGAACCACACCAGCACCCCCATCTCACCTGATGATGTGGAGCTTTATGGTACCCACTGGTGGTGGAGGGCTGTACTTTTCTCAGGCATTCTTCACCCTTAATCATCTTTGCTGGCTCCTGCCTCAGACAAAAGGGAAAGAGGTAGATGTCACGTTAAATGCGTTCCTCAGTGACAGGAACTCTCCAATTGAATGCATCTATTTGAGGAATTATCAGCATCTAGCTGTCAAGTTTTCTGCTTAGCCCTCACCGGGAGCCCTGAAAGAGAGAAGAAAGCGTGCTGTTCTCATTGCCGGGGTAGGTATGCAAAAGCAGGTAGTGGGCCTTTGCACTGGGATCCAGGGAGGGACAGGAAGGCTACGTGGTTGGGAACCAGAGGTAGGTGTTGGCCCTGTGTGTGTGGCCTCAGCTGCAGGTAGAATGGTTTTTGGCCAGTGACTCACCCATAAGGTCTGGAGATTCTCGGCTGCCCTTGTCAGTCAGAGCTCTTCTTCCTTTCAACTCCTGTAATTCTTGGCAGGGAACATGTTTGGAGGAAGGCTTGGGTCCCGTGAGCTAGTCACCATCTTTAGAATTGAGAAAAATGGTGGCAGGGTTTAACCCACAAAGGGGCTTCCTTTTCTGCCTGCTCAGTCTTTGGGGACCATGTGTTGTCCTCCCTCGAGAAGGGGGCAGCTGGCAGGACAATGGCCCATGGCTCTGGACCAGCTTGACTTCTGTTGTCATGAAAACTAATGTGGTGGGTGAGACGTGTAGGGCTCTGCAGCATCAGGACAGCCCAGCCAGCGTGGGCAGTCAGAGGAGGTTCCTCTGCTCCCGTGTGCCCCGTGCTGTGTACGCTGAGGCACGGGGAATGACAACATATCGCATTCTCTGCCCTCAACGTGCGAACTCAATACTAGGAACATAAGACACGTCCATGCGGAGGCCCAGCAGTGGGCGTGGTACTGAGCATCCAGGCTGCCCTTCAGGACCATCCGCGTGGGGCCGCCATGCTCACATCTTTTAGGTTTCAGGCACTTTGTCTACCTCCTTACTCTGTGACTCTAGGTGAGTGTCCTGTACAACATGTCTAAAGAGACCTTGCCCCTCTTCCTCAAGACTAAAACCCTGAGTTCCTTCATGATTTTCTCTCTTCTGTGGCTGCCTTGGCTTAGTCTTGAGATCCAGTTGCTGGTTATAACTTCCCTTTTCCGCTCGCTCACCTTTGACCTCACGCCTGGCTGCTTCCGAAGCCTCTTGACTGGCCTTTCTGGTCCTGCCTTGCTCCTTTCTAGCTCACTCAGCTCAATCTTTCTAAAACAACAAATATCTTCAGTTGCTCTCCACCTCCTAGAGCCGTGACTTAACCCAGGATGGTGTCAGGGAGAAGATTGAGTGGGATGATTGGAGTTATGAGGGAATCCATCCTGAGGAGCCCCCGGTAGTAGTCAGAGAAGTGACCATTTGTATCACTCAGTAACCTCCACGTAGATTACCCACATTGTGATACATTTATGGTGACTTATAAAATCTGGGCCTAGCTTCTCTCTGCTACCCAATTGTGGCCTTGGCGCCTGTCCTCACAACCTGACTGGTGTGTGCTCAGGATTTCGACTCTTTGGGATATCAGCTGGAACCAGATGCCCCTAGGTGGCTAAAGCAGCTGCTGGTGCCAAAAGTCAGAGCATCCACTGTCAAGCCAAAGGTGGTTGAGCTGAACAGAAAAGGGGGGGCAAGCACGAGAAGCCGGGAGGCCTGGCTCTAACCCAAGTTCAACCATCAACGGTGTCACTTTGTGTGCAAGTTGCTTCTCCAGTTTGGCCTCAGTGTCTTCAGATGCAAAATAAGGTCCAGGTGCAGATTGTTCATACCACTGCTCTCCTTTATTTTCAAGGGACTTTGGGAAGTGACTGTGTTTTCTAACTTTAGGTCAGTTCTCTCTTGTCTCAGGCCAGAACGGTACCCTCAAGCCTTGGCTAAAAGGAGTGATAGAATGTTGGCCATTAGGAGGGACCTTGGAGATCATTTGATCCAAACTCCATCATACTCAGAAAGCAAAGGAGATAGCAGATTGATTTCCTGTCAGACTCCTGGGGCAGAGAGGCCCACTGGGCCCCCAGGGCTCTGAGCACTTAGTAAAGATCACCTGACCTTCCGTGAGAAGAGGTGGAGACGGCCTCTCTCTTGTTAGAGGGGGACAAAATGCCTGGGTGGGCGCCACTGTAGGGTCAGCTGTGCTAACTGGCTTCCTTTGTTCTCACTCCCTCCCTTTCCATGCCACCTGGGTCTGGGGGCTCGGCATGTGTGGTTGGAGACCTTTGCATATGTCCTCCCTAGAGAAGGCCAGCCACCTCCCATGCACTCAGGACCAGGCCGTTACTGAGCAAACACAGACTCAGACAAAGCCCTCGTTGCCTCTCTGCAGCATTTTAAAGGCAGTGAGTATCCTGGTAACCTTGACCATAACCTAGTAGTCTAGTGAAAATATCAGGAATGACTGTTAATTGCGAAGAGTATGAGGGAGGTGAGGGTTCCAAGTGAGTCAGGAGCTTGGGAAGGGCCAGAACGGGTCAGAAGATGCTCGTGAAGTGCTGTCGAGGAGTAGGTTTGAAGGTTGTTGGAGGTATTGTATTTTAGTGACCAGTAGCCCAGAAATTTCTTCTTGTCCTTTGTAGTTTCCCAGTTTCCTAAACCCCCTATCTTTGCGAGTGGTCACAATCTAGTCATTCTATTGCTGTGTAATAGTTGGACTTTCCTGTAGCCACTTGGTCTAGGCCAGTGTCTCCTGAAGTATGGCTTAGACCACTTGCATCGCCACCGCCTGGGGCTCTTTCGAAAGGCAAGTGCTGGGCTCCACCCGGCCATGCACGTCCAAGTAGTGGCATCTCAGTGTTTGCCTGAGATAAAAGAAGAGCACAGTTTTCATATCCCTCTTGTTGGGTCCACAATATGCCTCTTTATTAAAAGGGTAATGTTTAAGCAACACTAAGCAAACAGTACAAGGAAGGTAATTATTTCAGAGCAAACATTTAAAAGAAACAAATGAGGATGGCCATTTAGCTCAGTTGTTAGAGCGTGATGCTCTTAACAACAAGGTTGCTGGTTCAGTGCCCACGTGGGCCACTGTGAGCTGCGCCCTCCACAACTAGATTGAAACAACTACTTGACATGGAGCTGATGGGTCCTGGAAAAACACACTTAAATAAATAAAAGTTTTTTTAAAAAAAATAAATAACAATAAAAGAAACAAATGCCCAAGATACATAGCTGTATCTTCCACATTAAGCCACAGCTTCCCCTTCCTCAGTTTCTGCCAACCATAACATACAAAGGTCTGACAATTAAGTTCGCGAACTCATCCCAGAAAAAGTGCTGCATACCTTATTGTTGAATATCACTATGGTCACCTTCGAAGTACTCCCCTTGGGAAGCTATATACTGACCCAGCACCTAGTCCACCCTTCAAAGCAATTCTGGAACTCCTTTTCTGGAATGGCCATCAGAGCTGTCGTCATATTACCCTGATGTCCTGAAGGTCATCAAACTGTCTTCCTTTCAATATTTCCTTTATCTTCAGGTAGAGAAAGAAGTCATTGGGGGCCAGATCAGGTGAGTAGGGAAGGTGTTCAGATACAGTTATTTGTTTACTGGCTAAAACCTCCCTCACTGACAGTGCTGTGTGAGTTGGTGCATTGTCGTGATGCAAGAGCTGTGAATTGTTGGTGAAAAGTTCAGGTCGTCTAACTATTTCATGCAGCCTTTTCAGCACTTCCAAATAGTAAACTTGGTTAACTGTCTAGTTGGTACAAATTCATAATGAATAATCCCTCTGATATAAAAAAAGTTTAGCAACATCGTTGCAACAAGTTGGCAGACTTAATTGTCCCACCTCATATGCACAAACTGAGCAGGACGGTGCTGAGTTTGAGCTTGGGGTCGCTGGTGGGGATGAGAGTATGCGGCTTTTCTTGATTTCATAGCTGTGGTTCTTCTCAGCTGCTTGCCTTGCCTTTGACCTTCTCTGCTAGGGCTGCTCTGTTTCCTCACCTGCCAAGGGAGGCTGTAGTGGCTTTTGGAAGGAGCACCCTGGCTTTCCCTTCGGCATCCTCCTGAGCAGTTCCAGACCCGGCATCTGTAGCCCTCCAGCTCCTGCCTTGAAAGCCACACTTTTCCGTGATTTGGGGAATGGAGACTCGCTGGTTCCCTAGACTTTCCCTGCCAGTTTGCTCTTCTGCTTTAGCATTTCCTTCCCCCAACTTTCATCAAGAAAAGTGGAACAGTTCACCTCCTCTTTTTCCTTAACCTAGAAAAAGAAGAGTAGGTGCAATGGGAAGTAATGAGAAGGTCTATGCTGATTCTTCAAAAAGAACCAAGTTGGAATCTTGGCCCCCACCACTTACTTACAAGCTGTGTGACCTTGAGCAGGTCATATCACCTCTTCAATCAGTCTCCTCATCTGAAAAGTGGCAGGAGAAGATGACCTGTCACAGGACTGCTGGGAGGTTTCAGTACAATAACAAGAGAAAGCTCTAGCTCAGCGCTCCTCACAGTAGTTACTCAGTAAATATCATCAACCTTCCACTTCCCTCCCCTGCTTCTCTTTCCCACACAGCTCATCACTCTCTGTTCTCCTTCCTCTCAGTTCTGCTTGCCCCGCCCCCTGCCTATGTTTGCACATCCCCCTAATTCTCACGTCCTTTCCTATAATGAACGACACCCTTCTCACTCTACTGGGATCTGTAACCCCCACTTTCAAATGGATTATATCCAAAATTTCATCAATAAGTCAGATGTCAGAACTAGGCTTGTGCTTTTCTAAAAAACAAACAAACAAATACATTTATGCATAATGGTTAAACAGTCCCAGGCTAGACCCAAAATAACTCACCACATATCATATATTTGCAATGAAAAAAAAGTAGAGAACAACATGGTTTTCATGGTAAGCATAGCAAAAAACTTAGCGAAGAGATGTAATATATTTTTTTTTTTTTCCGGAAAGCTGCTTGTGATTGAAAAACAAAACAAAAAACAAACAGGTTAAATTAAATGAGATGATGATGAGGTGGGAGGTTGGAACTTTTGTAGAGGCTCTGACGTTGATTTTTGGGGTGCTTTCAAGGGCTCGGCTGGCGTTTGTTCTTTATTAGCTCTAATTTACTTCAAAATGCAATGGCTCTGCCTTTTTCCTGATGCAGGTATAAATCCTTGGCACTGATCTTGCACTCATCATCCATCATTAGAATTATTTTTGGCTCAAAAACGGAACAAAGCAGGGAGGAGAAAGTAGAGGGGAGGGAAAAAAAATCTTTTCCTGAGTTAGTTTGGAAAGAATTGGAAATAAAGAAGACAGACGGATAGACCTAGGATGGATATGTATGTGTCGTAAAAATACTGTTCACAGTAGAAAGTGATTCCTCTGATGGATAGTGAAGCATAACATCTTTCCTCTGATGGGGACGAAAGGAAGAAGTAGAAAAGAGAAGCCAAGTCAGGTGGGAAAGCGAGTGCTCTCAGGTATTTTAGGACAGGGTACCATGAACTTGTGGTACATCGGGGATGCGAATCTTATTACCAGCCTAAGTTTGGATGTTTCCACATTGGCAGTTAGCATCCCACGAGTGCTCAGAGTGACTGCAGTCTTTTGCAGTCAGAAAAATCAATCTGATGGAAATTATATACAGGATAAAATTATCCTAAGGGAATTAAACACAGTGTGGATACTGGAAGATATCAATTGGTCGGAAGTCAGCACAATAGGGTGGCAAAGATTTGGGGACAAGACTGACTTTAGTTAGGGCAGTGTATTAGTTGTCAATTGCTGTGTAACAAATGACTCCAAAACTTAATGGCTTAAAATAATTCACATTTATTATTCTACAGTTTCTATGGATCAGGAGTCCAGACACAGGTCCTCTGCCTCATGGTCTTTCATGTGTCATCTAGGGCTTGGGTCTCATGTGAAGACTTGACTGAAGAAAGACCCACTTTTAAGCTCACTTTCATGGTTGGTGGCAGTTCCTCAGGGTTGTTGGACTAAGGACCTTAGTTTCTAGTTGGCTGTTGGCTGGAAGCTGATCTCAGTTCCTTGCCCGTAGGCCCCTCCAACATGGCAGCTTGTTTCATCAAAGCCAATGAGAGAGAGAGAGAGAGAGAGAGAACTCTAGCAAGATCTAATTCACTGTCCTATGTAACCTAATCACAGAAGTGACATCTCATAACCTTTTCCATATGCTATTGGTTAAGAAGTAAGTCACTAGGCCAGTGTACACTCAAGGAGGGGATTTCATGAGGGCATGAAAGCAGGAGGTGGGGCTCACTGGGTACCATCTTAGCATCTGCTTGCCACAGGCAGAGAGTATAAACCAAGACAAGGGCCCAGGAGATTGAGGGATCCGGTGCCCCAATCCCTTCGGGTTCCATCTACTGGCTCTTTAGCCGTCTCATGATCGGCCTCCAGTCCTGTACGATACCCTTCCTGCCTGGATCCTTGAGCTGCTCTACTGTTCTGACGAAAACAGCATCTTCACAGCTGTTCTTCCTCATAAAAGATTTTCATACTGAATATAAATAAAAAGAAAAGGAAAGTGATGGGGAAGAGGGGCAGAAAAATCCAAACTACTAAATATTTATACGTACACGGGATGCTATGGGCTGAATTGTGTCCCCCCAAATTCATCTGATGAAGCCCTAACCCCCAGAATGTGACTGTATTTGGACATAGGGCCTTGAAAAGGCTGATTAAGCTAGAATGAGGCCGAAACTGGTGTCCTTATAAGAAGAGGAGAGTAGGACACAGGGAGAGACACCAGAGGTTGTGTGTACAGCGGGGCAGCCAGGCAAAGAGGCAGCAAGAGGGTGGCCATTTGCAAGCACGGGGAGAGGCCGCAGGAAACCCACCAGCCAGCAGCTCGTCTCATGCTCAAAGCCAAAGCTGTCCCAGGGACCTCTGCTTACTCTTGAATTTCTCTCTTCTCTGTCAGAAAAGAGACCCACTTGGGCTTCGTTTCTTCCCTGCTACTTCCTTGTTCCTCTCAAAGCTCCAACTGAAGCTCCTAATCGTGGGGCTCCTGCTCCGTGTCCCTTCGCTGTGAAGCTCCCAGGCTGCAGGTCTGACCTGGGAAGGTCTATGTGGGGCTGGCTCTTAGTGGTCGCTCCAGTGTGTGCTCCTTCCTGTTCCTCTGGTTGGGGTCTCAGCATGGCATATCCTGGCCCAGACAGCACCAGCTGCCCTCTGCCTCTCTCTGGGGAGCCATGTCAGAAACCCACAAGACCGCCAAGGGAGGGGGGGGAAGAGGATCCGAAGAAGACCCAAGGCAACCCCAGGGTCATGTGTCCGCCCAGAACGCCCCATGTCAGCTTCAGCACTCAGCTGGTGACAGTGCCCTTCCCGTGCTGTCAGCTACCCCTCTGCGTTTCATTTTCAAGGCTATTGGATATTCGTTTTGACCAGGTTTATAAGCATGTTCAGCAGAGAGTTGAGGGCAGACCTGTGGGGTCTGCCCCTAGGCCAAGGGAACTGCCGTCTGAGGCAGGTTGGAAGCCAGAGACAGTGTCACATCGTCAGTCACACTGCAGTGGTGACTTAGAGGGGAGTCACCTGGCTTGTGGAGCCCAGCTTATTTACTGTGGTTACCTCCTCAGAGGAAAGGGAGTGTTCAGTGGAGGATATTCACAGGACCCTGAGGGGCGGTTCCTACCATGACAACGAGACAACGAGACAGGAATCCTTTGAGCAATAGCAGTTCTAGTGTGAGAATAATGCTCCTCCTATAGATTGCCCATGCGGGGGACACCACTCATGGGTATTTGGTGCCACTGGTCTCTTGAAGACGGTCACCACAGTGCTTAGGTTCTTAGATTCTGGAGCCAGACTTCATAGGTTCAAATCCTGGTTCTATTACTTCCCTTCTCTATTCCTCAGTGTTCCCAGTTGTAAAATGCAGCGGCAAACTCTATGGGATTGTATGAGTTAATATTTTAAAGGTGATTAGAAGCATGCCTCGCAAGTGAGTCATGGATATTATTTTAAAAGCCTTCTTTATTTTGCCAATTTTTAAAATTGTGGTAAAATACCCATAACAAAATTGGCCATCTTCACAACTTTTAAGGGTACAATTCCGTAGTATCAAATACATTTATCATGTGCAACCATCACTACCATCCATCTCTGTAATTCTTTTTATCTTATAAAACGGAACCTCTATACCCATTAAACAATAACTCCCCGTGCTCTCCACCTCCCAGTCCCTGGCGGCCACCATTCTACTTTCTTTCTCTATGAATTGTCTACTCTAGGCGCTTCGTATAAGTGGAATCATACAGTATTTGTCTTTTTGTGACTGGCTTATTTCACGTAGCATAATGTCCTCAGCGGTTGTCCGTGTTGTAGCACATGTTAGCATTTCCTTGCTTTTTAGGATTGAATAATATTCCAGTATGTACGTACCACATTTTGTTTATTCTTTCATCTGTTGATGGATGTTTGGGTTGCTTCCATGGTTCAACTATTATGAGTAATGCTGCTATGAATATGGGTGTAGCAATACCTCTTGGAGACCCTGCTTTCAATTCTTTTGAGTATACGAAGGTCTGACAATTAAGTTCGTGAATTCATCCTAGAAAAAGTACTACACACCTCATTGCTGAATATCACTATGGTCACCTTTGAAGTACTCCCCTGGGGAAGCTATGACTGATGCCATTGCCTAGTCCACCCCTTGCAGCAATTTTGGAACTGTTTTTCTGGAATGGCCATCAGAACTGTTGTATTACCCTTGATGTCCTGAATGTCATCAAAATGTCTTACTTTCAATATTTCCTTTATCTTCGGGTAAAGAAAGAAGTCACTGGGGGCCAGGTCAGGTGAGTAGGGAGGGTGTTCCAATACAGTTATTTGTTTATTGGCTAAAAACTCCCTCACAGACAGTGCCGTGTGAGCTGGTGTGTTGTCGTGATCCAACAGCCATGAATTGTTGGTAGAAAGTTCAGGTCGTCTAACTTTTTCACACAGTCTGTTCAGCACTTCCAAGTAGTAAACTTGGTGAACTGTTTGTCCAGTTGGTACAAATTCATAATGAATAATCCCTCTGATACCAAAAAAGGTCAGCAACATCATTGTAATAAGTTCGTGAATGTAACAGTCAGTCCTCGTATATGCAGAAGTGGAATTGCTGGATCACATGGTAATTCTATTTTTAATTTTTTGAGGAACTGCCATCCTGTTTCCCATAGTGACTGCACCGTTTTACATTCCCACCAACAGTGTGCAAGGGTTCCATCGTCTCCACATCCCTGCTGAGATTTGCTATTTTCTTTTTTGTTTTTGATAGTAGCTATCCTAATGAATGTGAGATGGTAGCTCATTGTAGTTTTGATTAGTATTTCCCTAATGATGTGGAGCATTTTTCGTGTGTTCTTTGGTCATTAGTACATCTACCAAAAGTCTCCTTAATGTGTGGCTGCCTTTTGAGGGAGGCTCTGGAGACAGAACTTGTCTTCTATGTCACTGAATCCACGCGGTGCCCAACCAGAGCCTGTTGCAAGCAGGTACCCAGTTATTTACTGAAGGAAATGCTGAGATAGCTGATAACTTCCTACAACTTATGTCTTCACTAGGCAAGGGCTGAGGCTAATAAACTTGTTCCTTTTTCCCAAGAATAAAAACCCTCTCACCATCCCTTAGAGAATCTCTCCCTCCAGCTCAACACAGCCCACGTTTCGACCATTAAAATAGCTCATTCCTTTGACACAGATGTTTCCCTGCAATATCTCATCAGTGCTCCAAGGCTGAGCATATCAGATCCCTCCTCAGTGGGGGTTTTGGCAGAGGTGACCATGGGGACAGTGTGGGGATGTTCTTCTGGGAGGAGGGCGTGGCAGAAGAGAGCAATGATGCTGGAGGAAATTGCTGGCGATTTATTATATACATGGATGGACCTTAATGACTTGCCAGCACTGCCCAGAACTCACTTTGGTGGGGGTGGGGGGTGTATTTCTGAAATGCCCAGCGGTTAGGACATGGAACATGTGGATTGTGCCGTCTTTAAAGACACATTCCTCCTTCCAGGATGTGGAACGGAGGCTCTGTATATACTCAAATATAAGAAGTGAATGTAATATGTTTAGAGATACCCAATTAAACGGTATCCTCATGGGCAGAGTGAGAGGGAGGCAGGCCTTCCACGTAAGACCTGCTCAATTTAGCATCTCAGTAGAAGCTTCTACAGCATTCTGGCCATCCGTTCAGATGCAGGGAATGTGTGCGGAAGGAGAGGCAAGGATCTCAGCAGCTGTGCAGACTCCACTTCATTAGCAAAAGTTCCTATGCCCCTGGTGGGGAAGGGTATCTTCATGCTGGCCCCTGTTTCCCTGAGGATTTGGTGCTGAGAGGAGGGGCCAGAGAGGAGAGAAGCAGGAAGAACTGACTGTGATTGGCAGAGCAATAAGCCAAGAGAAACCCAGTTGTTTCCGAGGAGGTCTTTAGCCAGGCACGTAGGGAGTGATGGTTACATGAACTGCACACGGGTTAATTGGAGTGGCGAGGTAGAGGAAAAGAAAGGGAACAGGCCAATTAAGTCTATATCGTAGGGGTGGATGTCTATTGTTCGTGACTATTAGAGAATTAAAAGGTGGGGGTGAGGACTTAAAATTTATGTTTGAAGCAAAGAAGAGCTAAATGAGTTTGTTGAAAGGCAATTAGGATGTTGGAGCAGAGCAATATTGGACAAACTCCTCAACATATGTGTTTTTACCTGGTTCCTGTTCCCATTAGGGTAGATAGATTAGAGGTTTGGAATCCCAACTGCAAATGGGGTCTTGTAGGAAAGCATTTGAAAGATCGCGGTTCAGGTCCCACTCCAGAGAAATTAATGAGACTCTGTCATGGGGCCCAGGTGTCATATTTCATACGTAGCCAGGGTTGAGTCCACAGTGTTTATTATTATAAATCGTATTTATTAATATAAATCGGATTCTGCAGTAGTATGAGTATAGATAAAGGATTGGGGCATGTGGATATTCAAGACAGTAAAAAAACAGTCATGAAGGGTCAGGGGTTGTGAAGGAAAAAAGCTCTGTGGGGAAAACGACATTTCTGAAAAGATTTCCCTTCAGAGCAAAAGCTGCTTTAGTTAGGGTTGTTACTAACTAAATGATACCCTCAGCGTGGCTGGCTCTGACAGAAATTGGTGTTTAGCACGCAAATTAGTTACTTAATTACATTTATCCCCAGCTTCTCTTGTCCTGTGCCTGCACAGACAGTGGATTTTGTAATCACGGTTCTGGCAGAAGGAAGTCCTTTGCACAGGAGAACGAGAGAGGTGGGAGCAGGTGTTTTGGATGGGAAGGGCAGCTACTCTCTTACATACTGTCAAGAACTGTGAAGGGCCCGAGACCTTACCTACTTGGAAGCTAACAAGTTAGCCTGCCCTGGTTTTGTGGATGCTGGCGGACGACGTGAGACTCCTGGGTCAGAGGCAGAGGACTCAATCACTCGTGGCAAAACAGGTAGCATGCGCTTTAGCATATCTGTGTTGGCACCCCTCACCCCCATGTCACAGGGGTAATGCCCAGGGGCCCTGGTGGATCCTGCCCAGGGAGTAGATTTGCATCTACAGCTGAGGAAACCCAACTTTAGGAAACCCCAGTCTTTTAAAGGGGCGGCGCACGCAAATCTGCCCAAGCTTTGTCCCGGAGGGAGACGTTCTTATACGTCAGCAAACAAATCTGCTCTCTGCCTCAGAGAGAGCCAGACGTTCACTATGTGAATACCCTTGAAAAGGCAGTCGGGGACAAAAACTGACAGGGCCTTGGTCACAAGATGTGAAGGAATGCAAGAGACTGTACTTGTAGAGAATCAGCTAACACCTAGCACCTAAGGTCTCCCAACGGGTAGGTGTTGCAATGAGACGATCGCAGCCTTCTCACTGTATGTCATGTGCTGCAGGGAAGACTGAGCCTGCTGGTTCACCTTGCTGTGGAGTGGAGCGTGTGCTGAGACACTAAGCCAAGTCCCCAAGTATTCAAGTCTGAAAGTGTTGGTATCATTTGTGAGGTCAATTCCTACTGTCAGAGCATGCGAGGGATTCCAGACATTTTTAAAAAGGCCTAGGAAGTGGGAGGTAGAAATACTTCTCCATGTGACCACCCAGTTCTTGGCTCTGGAAAAATCGTACATATAACACTGTATTAAAAAGCAACACACAAGGGAAAAAAATTACATATTGTTTTAAAAAGTATATGTAAAAGTATATATATATATATATATATATATATATATATATATATATACATATATATGTATATATATATATATATATGTATATATATATATACGTATATATATGTGTATATATATACTTTTAAACAGTGCTTTACAGTACACAAGTACTGTCCCAAACTATCTCATTTTAGTCCACAATTATTTCCCCCATTTTCTGTACATGGCCTCTGAGAAAATATAGGAAATGATACAAATTAGAACGAGGTCAGATCCCACTTATTTCAGGAAGCAACTTTTGAACACTTGGAAGGTGGTGAAGGGGTGGGATGGAGAAGAGAGGCGATGGGAAGAGCAGAGGGCGTTCGGATGGGTAGAGTGTGTGGAAGCCCAGAAGCTGAAACAAACAGGGAGCTTGGGGTGGTTGATTCTGCCCACTTCTCCGCTGAACCCTTTCAGGGCCTCTGACTTTCTCCCTAGTGGTTATATGTCTGAGTGCTGTCATTTCTCTTCAAGACCCTCCCTGTCCCCTTCCCATCATCACCAACCCTGACACGCATCCGTGGGCAGGGGACTTGGAGCCTCGTCCTACTTGAAGAGGCTGGGGGCACGCCAGATCCCCTCCAACCGCTTGCCAGATTACTGGCCATGTGTCCTGTTTATCTATTGCTGACCTCAAAATAAAACAACTGTTTTATTCTCATGATTTTGTGGGTCAGGACTTCAGTAGGGGTAGCTTATCTCTACTTCACAAAGCATGGGGCCTCACGGGCCGTTCCAGTAGTGAGAGAGGACTGGGGCAGGTGCCGTATGTTTGGGGGTTTTACCCATAGCTAGATTCTCTGCGTGCCTCCCACCCCCCAAACACACACACATTGTGTCTGCTGGGGCTGGAATGTCTGCGAGGGCTTCATTCATGTCTGATGCTGCTGGAGCTGCTGGGCTGGCCAGTCACCCTTCTCTCTTAATGAGGTCTCTCTACATGGCTGGCTTGTGCGTCCTCATAGCATGATGGTCTCAGGGTCCTCAGATTCCCTACATGGTGGTTGGCTTTCCCAACACGAGTGTTTTACGGGCCTTGGGCAGATGCTGCCAGGCCTCAGAAGTCCCGGAATGTTCCTTCCACCTCATTCCATGGGGCAGGCAAGTCTCTAAGCCCAGCCCAGATTCCAAGGAAGGGGGAGTAGACTCTGTCTCTTATTGGGAGGACTAGGGAACAGTGTGTTGCCATCTTTAATCCACTACAGCAGGTCTGTGCGGATCAAACCCGTATGTCCGGGTAAGGGGCCCAGGAACCTGTGTGTTTAATAGGTGACCCCAGGGGACTCCAGTCACCAGGAAAGTTTGGGAAATGCTGGTATGAGAGTTGCATTTGCCTGGAATTAATTGTATGTATATAAAATGTATCTTCTCTAGAAAGTTGTGAAAACGTGTACTTTTATTCTTTATTGACCTGACCTAGGATCTAGTTGACGTGTGATCTAATTTTCACCCCCTTCGTGCTGGTCCTGGGACAGATTGCCTTCAGATACCCCCTTCCCTGTGACTCTCCTGCCCTGACCTTTTACCAGGTGCCGCCCGCTGCAGACTGTATTTCCCAGGCTCCAGGAG
Source organism: Rhinolophus sinicus (assembly GCF_057876585.1). Classification (NCBI taxonomy): domain Eukaryota; kingdom Metazoa; phylum Chordata; class Mammalia; order Chiroptera; family Rhinolophidae; genus Rhinolophus; species Rhinolophus sinicus. The sequence goes on along the minus strand of NC_142517.1, from coordinate 60,690,770 downwards.
AGCTGGCTCATGGCTGACTGTGGTGAGTGGAGAGCACTGGCAGGAGACTGAAAAACGGAACAGAAGAGGAAACAGGAGGAGCTTTCCCTCACTCTCTGATAACCACATTTTCTGGGCCAGGGGCTGAGGCTCAGCTCTCCTGATTCCGGTTTCCTTGGGTGACCCTGGCTCCTGGTAACCTCGGGGGTTCCGTTCCATCCTGTTCAACGTCTTAGCTCTTCTGTCACTTTGGATAACCGATTTCCTGCATTGGATTCTGTTTTTAATTCCTAGAGTGATTTTTGTTTATGTTTGGACCCTGAAGGATGTATTCTTTTAATAGTTTTGCCTAATTTAACTGATTGCGTACACCTCTCTACTCCCAAGCACACTCCCACTACCTCCTCTACAAATAGAATTCAATTTGACATTCATTCTAGAATTCTTTCAAAGTGCAATTTCTGGCATTTCCAAAGGAAAGACAAAAAACTAAATGGAAAAATAGCAACCTTTCATCGTGCCACCTGACAAAGATAAACCTTCTTTAACCTTTGGTATATTTCCTTCCCGTCTTTATTTTCCTTTTTTCTTTAATATATTTTCTCCAATATTTTTGTGTGTTTTTATATAGTTGAGTTCACACAGTGTATCTATTTTTGTATCCTATTTCTTTTAGCGTGACATTTTATCATACGCATTTCCCCATTTCTTTAGAACTCTTTGTAAGCACCACTTTTATCTTGTGAAAGGGACCACAAAGGTAGAATTAGGGAGAATTCTGACTTTTGAAATTTGTATTCCAAAAAGATGGTTTGCATCTGTATCTCTCCAATTAGTTGTGTGACAGGCAGTCACTGAATGCTGATGGTGCCCATGGAATAGGGGGAGAAATGAGAGAAGCAATGCTCTAGGCTCAGGCACGGGTTAGGAAGCCAAGAGGACACATATGAGGCAGTTAGACAGCAATGGGAGATTTTTAAAAAATCAGTTGCCAAGTGGAGTACTTCAGACTGAGGGTCAAAAAAGAGCAGAGTGGGGAGAGATGAGTATGAGCTGGACTGCTCCCCAAAAGTCTCTTCCTGTGATGCCATCCTAATAGTGAGCCAACAGGGGCAGAATCAGGTGGGTCTGGAGGAGCAGGAAGCGGTGCCAGAGGAGGAGGGTGCAGCTGAGGGGCTCTAGAGTCTGGTAGACCTGGGTCTAGTCCTGGCACCATCGTCTCTTCCAGATGTGTGTTGACAGGCAGGTTGGGAGCCTCTCTAAGGCCTGTTTCGTGGCAGTAATGATAATACCACCTACTGCTTGGAAGGCAATGCAGTATTCGAAAGAGTAATAACTTTGTTTCTTCCCACCAGGATTAAGACTTTCTTCCACGTGAGCATGGACATGAGTAGTCATCCTGTAAGCACTTGCTGTGGGTTGTCACCTGTAGGTGCAACTTCATCTCCATGTTACTGAAAGTATAAATGCCCCATCCTACAAGAACAGAGGAGTGAAAGTGGGACTTACGCTCTGAGCTCTGTCTCTCGGTGCAGCTGAACCCAAGGGGAACTAAGCCCTCCCCCAGTGACCCTGAAACTCCACGGTGCTGCCAGAGCCGAGGGTCAGCGTGGCTTCTCAGATTTCATCCTGGCCCTGTTCCCTTCTGGGTGGGTCCTCAGCTGCAGCTCTGTGGGAGGAGGGTGGTGTGTGGGGAAGTATTTTTTCTCGTGTTTGAGGACCATGAGCTATTGGCCTGAATGTCCGAAAAAGAAGGTAGTGATGGTAGGGGTGGGAGGTTGGGGGAGTTACAAGCATGAGAACATGTGTATGTGGTCGTTGCAAATACTGCAGACTGATGCAGATTCTAAATACCGTTAGCATCTATTTGCAAAATTCATGTGTTATTACTATTAGAAGAGACGTGGGGAGAAGAATTAGCGAGTAGTTTAAGACTTAGGTAGAAACCATATACACGTACACTCAGAAGGTGCGAAAGAACGTGTACTGTAACCCCATGTTAATTCACTTCTCTCCGGGAGCTTAGCCAAGCCGGTGAGAGCTTACCAGAATTTACAGGGCCTCACTCCTCCTCCGCAGTCACTCTACTCAAGACCTGCTGTGTGACATGCTCCTTGGGATTCTGTGTGCTATACGCTGATAGCTGCCCAGTTTCCTTGTTACAAGGATCAGACTGATGACACATGGAGAAGTGCTCTGTCATTGGTGGGGAGGGTGCTCCTGGGGAGTGCTCCCTGACTTTGAAGAGCCATAGAGAGCATGTCGACATTTCCAGTACCTTCTCCTGAGGCTCCCCTGTGTGGGCAGGGTAGGAGGATGGCAAAAGTCTTCTCCTTCTCCTCTCCTTATACAGGGCCTTATACAACCACTTGTCTTGACCTACTGCCATGAAACAGGTAGGTCTTAAGATCCAGAGCCTCAATGAATCACCGCCCCTGGATACTTATTCCTGAGCCCAGAACTGGCTCCACAAGAACGCCCGTCTTTGCTTCCACTCTCCTCTACCTCTTGACGCGATTGTTTGGATAACAATGAGGATCCGACTTGAGCAGTGAACGTGCGGTACCTCGTCGAGGCTTCTGCACAAAAGGACAGCTGCCGAAGCTTACAAAGGCCTGCCAACCTGCCAGAAACCTAATTTCAGACACTTGCATTAACCTTACCTGCACTGTAGGTCATGTCTATCCTTATTTTGGTTCTTGTCAAAAGTGCTCTTTGCCTGGGGAGGAGGCAGAGCTCCACAGAGCCGGGAGGGAGGGTACTGGGGACCTTTCATCTTCAGCTTTGTCCTCAGAGACTGGAACTCTTTCCCCAGCTGTCCATGCTGAATAACAGGGATAAATGGGAAGGGGTGAAAGTGTTTTCCATGACTCCGCTGGTCCTCACCACGAACCCTTAGAATTGCCCCTCAGGGATGTCTGCTCAGTGTACGCAGGCCTCTTCTGGTCTGTGTGGCCGAGCAGACATTGACTTCCTGGCCCGTGTGGGGCTCCAACTGACAAGCTGCAGGTGGGGTCCTTCTCAGGATCAACGCTCAGGTCAAGTTTGTTTTAAAGACCAGTCTGGAGGTGTGTGAAGGATTCTGGAAAAAGGTGAAGTGCTCTTCCCATGAGAGGTACTGCTATTGTCATTCTTGATAATACTGATAATGATGGAGTTGGCTGCTGCCATTTCTGAGATTAGAGAGGCCCACATCCCAGGTCACGCACCAAAGAGGAGAGAGAAGAAGGATAGGGTCGGGGCTGGGGCAGGCCTGACAGTTAGGAATTTTCTATAAGCTCACATCAAAGAAATTCCTCAGGAGCACATTCCCTTAGAGCTTTTTTTGGTGTCTTGAAGTTGGCCTTTTTCTTTTTTTTCTTCATTCCTGAGGGCAAAGTACTTTCTTGTTCCCCTTGGCTATTTCTTTCGGAATCTTCATCTCATTTTCTTAATCATCTAACTACATACACATAAAAATACGATGAACACACATTTATAAATATATGCATAACAAAAAGAAAGCATAGGTACTTAATAATCTGCTTTTTAAAGCCTAAAACACATTGTTTCAATATCATTCACTTAACAGCGGTCAATAGCATTATATTTCTATAAATTATTTTTAATGGCTCCATAGTATTCTGTCTTATTAATACATCTGGAGAATGACAACAATACTACTCGCTAGCATTTATTGAATGATTTCTTGCTATACAGTTATTTAGGAATGTACCAAGCACTGTGTAAGTTAAAATACCAAGAGGCAGGCACTATAATTATGCCCATTTACAAGTGAGGAAATGGAGGCCTAAGGAATTGAAGCAGTTTTCAAAAGGTGACACAGTTCTTGCGTAGCAGAGCCAGGGTTTAGTTGAAGCAGTCTGATTTCAGACCTTGCACACCTAACAATTATACCACAGTGATTTATCTAACTGCTCTTATTGTTGGACAATTAGGATTTTTAAAATGATAAACCTTTGTTAAACCTTTGCGTGCATCTTTAATAATGTCCTTGACTAGATTTGCCTTATGTCATTCTGTTTTTAGAGAACATGGTATTGTGCAGAGTCAGAACATGTTAAGCTTTTTATTTGCATTCTATGTAATACTTTTTTATTTGGTTTCCTGAATGTCCATGATGCTGGGGAAAGATACCCACCTTCTCTAGGTGCTTTAATCTAGACCAGCCCTGTTGCTTACTACCAAGCTCTTGCCTCTGGCCTCTGAAAGCAAGTCCTGGGTGCTAGTTGTAAACAGACGCTCAGAGTGCAGTCTTCTCCTGCTCCCTACCTGCTTCACTTGATTCTGTCTCCTGGATTCCAGACTCTGCCAAATCAGCCCTTGACTTCGTCCCCACCCCTGACGCTCCCAGCTGTGGCACTCCTCCAGTTGTGGGTGACGTCTTTCCTGGATGTTCTCTGCCTGCTCCCCCTCCCACCCAGCCTTAGCATTTCTCACACATAGGTGGGAGATGGCAGTCTGTTCTGAATGCCATTTCCAACCCCCACCTCCCTGCAGCCCTCCAGCAGGTACCTGCCAGGGCAGGTCGTACCCTCTGTCCTGACACTGGGCTGCTGCAGTGCTGTGAACAGGAAGGAATGTGTCAGGAGTCTTACCTTTTCTTGCTTGCTATGCAGTTTATCTAGGAATATTCCTTCTATCTGCTTGCTAATTGTCCTCATTACATCTTCAAAGACTCTCCCCTGTGTGTTCTTTCCCCCCTCCCCACCTTTAGCTGTTCTCCCATTTCCTACTGGGGTGCTACCTGAACCTCTCTTCTGGTTCACGCTCACTCACTCAGGTGACAGGTCCGTGAACTGCCCAGAAACTCACAGGCCGAGGAGCAGATGCTTAACCATGAGGTGTTATTACTTCTCTTTGGAGCTTGTTTCCTGATTATGGAATTAAATGCTTTGTGCAGCATGCAGGGAGGTGGGTAGATTCTGGATGGTGAGAAGAGGTTTCCCTTGCTTGGCCCTAAGGGTAACCGAGCCTTGGGAAGGCTGTAGAGTAGCCTGGTTAGTGGCGCTCACGAGAGCAGGCAGGGACCCTGGACCAGCCAGGGTTTGATACCGCACGCACCGTTACTGTTTGTGCGGCCTCAGTCAGTGCCTTACCTTTTTGAAGCCCAGTTTCCTCATTTGAAAGGGGATCATATGAACTTCACAAGTTCATTGTCATGATTCGGTTTCCAGAAAATATACATCAAGTCCTTTGGCGTCCCACAGCTGGCCACACAGTAAGGGCTCAGTGCTTTTTCATTAAAGCCTTCTGAAGTGGGAGGGATCCCAGAGGGAGTTTGTGTTCTTACTGTTCCGAACGCTTTCCTGGGGGGAGGACAAGCTGAGTGTCACCTGTCTGAGCTACGGGGGCTTCTCCCAGGGACAGCAACAGCCCTAAAATGATAGAGATGCATGGCCTCCTCTGGGCCAGGAGTTCTGATTCTGGGTCCGTGAGTGGGCCTTTTTGGAAATCTGTGCAGCTCCTATAATTGTAGGAAATTCCGTGGTTGTATGCATATGTGCAATTGACTGGGACAGAGGTCTGTGGTCTCCTTCAGGTTCTCAAAGGGGTCACTGACTCCGGAGAGGCTCGTAACCGCTGCTTTGGAGGCTCTCTCGGCGTCTGCATCCTCTTCCTCCATCAGCAGTGGCTGTGGGCTGCAGAGGGCAGGGCCTGGGAACTGCCCTCAGCTATACTCAGGAAGTACATGGCAGCGTGATGGATCAATTCCAGGAGAGAGTCAGGGGCAAGGATGGGCCAGGGGCCAGGGGTCAAGGCAAGGCAGTGGGGCGGGCTAAGAAGACGAAGGAAAGGCCTGGAAGGCCAGAGACGGGGACTCTGAAACCGAGTCAGGGCTGCCTGTTTGACTACGGCACTGCTGCCCTGAATGGTGGGCCCACATGAAGTGTTGGCACTGCGGTGCCCGCTTGGCACTCAACTCCTGATGCTCCCAGGCTGGGCTTCTTCCTGCTTTCCTTCTCTGCTTTCCTTGAACCAAGAGTTCTGTCTGCTAGAAGTTCACAGCCCATTTTCCTCTCCTTCTCACACACCCCATGCACCCCAGAAATGCAGAAAGATCACCCCCAATGCCACAGACCTCAACCTCCCTGGGTTCTTTTATTCTAAGAGGTTTCTGTATTGGTGCTGAATGGCCCTAATTGAACCCTCCTTGGGATCTGTGGAGTCCTAATTGGGCACCCACAGGAATGGCCAGCTGTTTTCTTCTTCTACTCTGGAGAGGGTAAAAAGAAATGTATGGACACTATATTGAGAATTGATGTTTTGCATTCATTTATTCAAATACTTTTTTATTAAGAACTTACCACGTGCCAGGCACCATGCTAGATTCTGCAAAACAATACTGAGTTAGATGCAATCCTTTTTTCTTGAAGAGTGAAGGGTCTCGTGTGGAAGTCAGAACAGTAGCCAGGCAATCACCGCGCCGTGATGACAGTGCTCTGCCGGGGAGTCCGGGGCTGGCCTGAGCACTGGTGAGTCTGTGCAGCAACATGCAGCATACGGGCACTCGGACACGTGCCAGAGAACTTCCAGGTCTGTCCCTGCTGTTGGAGGGGGGTGGAATGAGGGAGACGGACGGGAGGACGACCCCGGGAAGGCATCTTCTCTTCTTGGCTTTGGTGTCTTGGGACCTCTTTTGGATGAGCATGGGGAGAGCATCCAACCAAGATGCACGTTCTGTTGGCGACAGGTTCCTGGTCTTTTTCAACCTTTGAAAAAGGTTATGCCAGAGTCCCCATGACCTATCTTCTCCTTCTGCATTAATCTAAATTTTAAAGTGGGAAAGGGTCATCATGAATGGGAAGGGTGGGGCGTTGCAGCAGTAGCAGCCACAGTCAGGCATGACCCGTGGTATAAGGAAAAAAGCACTGGCTTGAGAGTAGAAATCTGGGTTCGGAACCTGATTTGACTACTTATAAACTGGGGGATATTTGGCAAGTAACAGAACCTCGCTGAGTTTCTCCTTCTTTATCTATAAATGTGGGATAGGTTATCCCTGCCTTAGAGAATCATGGGGAAGAATACATGAGAGAATGCATGTAACAGTGACTCAGCATTTTAAATGGGAAGGGACACGTTTGGGAGCCAGAGAGGCTTTTCTGAGTCGGGGTATATTTTTTCACAGCCCTTCATAAGTGAGAGAACAGACAAGAGGCCCCCTACACCATCCCTCTTGGGAGGGTATGAATATCCTCTTGATTTGTGAATCTGGGTGGGTGGCACAGATATTGCAGCTTAGGGTACTTAAGTTCCATTCCAAAGACCTTCTTTTTCCTTTTTCTTCCTTTATTATGAAGCGTGGAGAGTGAAATACTTAAATTTCCAGCTTCTTATGCTGCTAAGGAAGACCATCTGAGATAATTCTGACTATTGTCCTGTAAGCACAAGTCAATGAGAAGATCTTCTCTTCTTAAGTACAGATAGAGCCATCCAAAGAGAAAGCTGTTGTCTCTTCACCCTTTTTTCTTCCTGGAATGGGGACATGGTGCCAGCATGCATTGCAGCCATCTTGTGACCAAGAGACAAAAGCCATGTGCAAAGATGGTGGATCAAAAAGAAAGACACCATTGAGGCAGCCTTGGACGGCCAGGTCCAGGCTTCTTGTTGCTTGAGATAAATAAGCACCTTACTTATTTAGCCATTATAGTAGGGCTTTCTGTTACTGTCAGCCAAACGCAATGCTAACCAATGCAAGACTGTGGGGTCCGGGCAGTCCCAGCTAAGCTTGGGCTCAGAGGGTGGTGGAGACGCTGGGGTGCGGGCCATCCTTCATAGCGTGCAGAACAATGGCTTTCCTTGACTCTGGCTGGCTGAGCTCCTGGTCACTCCAGCGTCTTGGCACTCCCCATGGAAGATTGGAGCCTTGTATATGTTTTCTTTTCTAACAGAAATTGCTAGTTTTAAGAACTTTGTTCTTCCTGGAGACGCATCCTTGGGATTTAAAATGCCATCCTCATCAAAAAGCATTCACAAAGTTCTGGTGTGTAGAGGCTGTGCTGGGGTCTGCACAGGTTGGTGGGTGTCATTTCTGTTCCCCCAAAGCTCCTGGTGGGAGGGAGGTGGGTAGCGCTGTCCTGGGAGCTCCGGATCTGACGGAGCCCATCGAACATAAACAAATGATGGACTTGGGAATGTTTACTTTTTGAGAATGTTTAGCTTTTAAGGACATGTAAATTAATTTGGTATGAACTGAATCCATAAATGTAGTCAAGGGAGTGCTGCAATGATGTGGCTCCCATCTTGGGAAGAAGTGGCTTTTACTTGGGCTGTATCCTGAGCTCTAGTTAAGCTTGGACCTTGGAGCTGTGACCAGGAGCTGCTGGGAATGGAGGTCATCCAGGCAGCAGGCCAGGGCCCCAGACAGCGCTGCTTGTCTCCTGCTGTCACTCTCCCCCTCTCCCCATCTCCTCCTTCCCATCACTTGCAAGAGAAAACACAGGGGTTTCAGAGCTAGCTTAGGTTGGCAGTGTGAAAACCCATGTCTTTGAGGTACTTTATTTACATGGAAGTGATTTAGAAAATTTAAATTAGGAAAATGTCAGCATGAAGGTCTAGAATTTTTTGTGGAGAAGTGACAGCCCGTCTACCCTAGTTCTTTAATGAGAACTTGGGTAAGCTAATTTTCTTTGATTAACCCCCCCATCCTGGTCTCCTCTCTCCCACCTTTCTTTCAAGCTACCTTTTCACAAACCCATATACCTACCCTTCCCTTCTTCACAAGCCTGCCCCCTCTACTTGGGACATTTGTTTGTCCCTCCTGTGATTATCTCTTGCAACACATATAAGTGGGGTCCTTCCCCCATAATTTTGCTTCATCACCTTTTCTTCAAGACACACCTCGCACCCTCTCTTAGAGAACAAAGTGTCATTCCCTTAATTCCTGAGAATCTTCTGGAGTCTCCAGAGCCCTCAGTGCCGCGGCAGCCCTCCTCATCTGTCCTGCTGCTCGTCTGGCTGGCTGCGTCTCATTTCCAGTGTGTCGTGCCAGCTGGCAGCTGGGCCAGTAGCACTCTCTCCACCCTTCGCTTTGCTTGTTTCCTTTGCTCCCTGACATGTTCTGGTGGTGGCTCGAGTTCCATTAATATTTTATAAGCTGCCCCCAGGAATCTTAGTTCCATTACTCTGGGGAGGTTTCCCATTCTTCCTCTTCCTCAGTGCAGTGCTCTGGGCCTGGAGAGATCATTTTGTTTCTCAGAAACCTGGTGTCATCTGTCCTCAAACCTCCAATTAGGTGAAGCTCAATGCAGCAGTTTGGAGGTGCCAACAATCTCCCTGACGGGGGAGGGACAGCTCCTGGGGACAACGGCAGGCTGGCTCGTTACCCCTGAGCGATGTCAGCCTTCACATTACCTCATTCTTCTGGGCTCTTCATTAGAGCTTCCGGCTAAGACAGATTCTATTTAATTGTGCCCATTTAGCAGGGCTAGAAATGAAGACCAAGGGAAGGAAGCAGGAGGCTTGTTCAAGGTCATAGAGCGGGTGGAGGGCAGAGCCAAGTGCAAGCCTCTCTCTTGCTTTCTGACCGAAGGTGCTGTAATTAGCCTTCTGTGTCATCCTCAGAGGATGCCAGGCTGTGAGCCTGCTGTCTAGCTGTCGCGGGAAGAGGGAAGGTGGAGGCGCCCAGGAAGCAGCTTCTGTAGTACTTTGGGCTCTGGCTTAGGTAACGTTCCCAAAACAGAGTGAAAAAGAGAAAATAATAATAGAGTAATAACTAACAATGACTCTTCTGTGCCAGGAACTGTGACAGGGGCTCCCCGTTCTCCGTCAATGTGAGTTGTTAAGCGTGAGTGCCCCGCATTTTACAGAGGAAGATTTTGAAGCTCAAAGATGTTAAGTCACTTGGCCTCCAAACATGGCTAAATAAGTGGCAATTAGACTTACCGCCTTACCCTCAGAGTCCTGCTTGGTCTGATGCCTCTTCAAAGACCGGAAGCCCTGTCGGACCCCCCCCCCCATCCTACGTCAGTGTTTTTCCCTCCCCTGGCTGCAGGTGGGTCTGTTGGTCAACCTTACTTAGGTGTCTTCCTGGGATCCTTTAATCTTCATAATTATTGTTTTGCTGTGAGGCTTTCATGAGTCTTTCAATTCAGTTCTGGCAAATACATAATCTCTTCAATTCACTGAGTCTAAATCTAAATATAGTCACCAGAGTCTGTATTTTTAAAATTTTTCTCAACCAAATCTGATGATCCGCGAGTCAGGTTTGGGAACAACTGCTCTAGGCCACAAATAAAAACACGCGTTTCTTTATTTTCCACAAGGGATGATTTCCCACACATGGAATGTTTACTTAAAAAGAAAAAAGTGAATGCAGGCTGACTGCCCCTAACGACTCCATCAGCTTCTATACTCTTTTCCCCAGACATGGAATCACTGCGTGTTCATCTAATTAAGATGCACTTTGATTCCAGAAGGTAAATCATGTGCTGTTGATCAAAGAAAACATTCCAGTCATTTATCTTTGGCTTCGGAATGTATCGTGTGATTTCATCTTCTGCTTTGGGTTATCTGTGCCGCTGCATTAACGTGCCAACTGCGCAGCCTTTTTTTTTTTTTTTTTAATCCCTGTTTCAAAATTTACCTCAAGGGGGTTGTGATGCTTCCCTTATCCCTTAGTTTAAAACTAAATCTCTTAAGATGTTTCTTTTCAAAGCAGTCCTCCACATTGCCCCAGAATTTAACTGCCTCCCCAGCTAAAACTAGTATTATTCTTCCTAATTGTTTTTTATTTTTTTTACCAGCTTGTTAGAAGAAATCTCTATGAAAGTCAGAAGCTTAAGCCATGTTAAGGGAGACATAGTTCTCCCTCGTTTCTTTGTGTCTTTGAAACTTTTGCCTTTACTTTTGTAAGTTTTTGTTTGCAAAGCCTGCAATCCAGGCACTATTTCCTCCGACTTCTTTTTCCTGCCATCTCAGCAAAACGCAGTGTTGCCTTGCCATATCGGTCCAGATATAAAGGTGTCATTACTGATATGCTTGTGTTTCCATGGGAGATTAAAAGCCCTGAGTGTAGCATTTGCTGGTTTCCATGGTGTAAATACTCCTATCTGTGGCAGATTTCAAGCTACTAACCTGTTCAACCACCAGTGGGCAAAAATCCTGAGAATTCCAATTGGCTCGTGGGAGCCAGAATAAACAGTCTCCCTCACACCACTGGGTGTTGTTAGCTGTTTAAGGGAGGATTCCAATCAGCCATGGTGTTTTACGCAAATGAAAATCATTCGTACAGTTCTATTTCCCAGTTGTCTGACTTTGGGCAAATCATTTGACTGCTATGAGCCTCAGTTTCCACATTGGTGAAATGCAGATAATATCCATCTGAAGAAAGAACATAAGAAGCTTTAATGAGGCAATTACTGTAATGGGCCTGGCATATGTTAGGTGGGAAGTAAATGATTATTCCCCTCTCTGACCTGATGGAGACACAAAGCTGAGCATAGTGCAAGATGGTGAACTTTGGGTGCCGTCTAAATGGAAATGACTTCTGGTTGTTGCAGACGCAGCTGGAGCTCGGCCAGGTGAGAGAGAAGGCCAAAGATTTCAATTTGAGAATCAGAGCAATCATAGTACCTTGTATTCATATTGCTCTCTAAAATGTATCTGGTACTTTCACGTGTGTTTGTCAGAGGCCTGGGCATGGGTGAGCTCTTAGAAGAATGGAGAGATTGACTCACTACTGGTAGCTGGCATCTAGGTCCTTCCAAGTTTTCTTCTCCCCTGTGTTTATTGCTCTTTCTCTTTGATGTTCTCCCGCAGGTTTTGTACCCCGATCACTCACATATCCTTACCAGTCTTAAAAGAGACAATGTCTACCCTTTGGAGAATTACATTAACAGTAGATGTAAGATTTTGAGATGGACATGGAAAGTAATTTCTTCAGTCTCACAGTTCGCCACCCTGATATTTCACCAGAAATTACGTCAACAATGTCAGTGTCCTCTGTGTATTGGTCAGCGTAGGTTGACCGCTGTAATAACCTGAAAATATCATGGGTAACACAACAGAAGCTTATTTCTTCCCCATGTCACAGGCCACTGCAGTCCTCTCCTGGAACCAGTCTCCATCCAGTCTTCAGAGGAGGGGACAGAGAGAGTAGAGGATACACATGTTGGGTGATTTCATGGGCCAGTCCTGGAGGTGGCATATAACACGTCTGCCCACATTCCACTGGCTAGAACTCAGTCATTGGCTATGCCTCACTGCAAGGGAGTCTGGGAAATGTAAGAGTTGTGTCTTTTGGAAGAAGAGGGAAAGGGTTTGGTGAGCACCTAGCCCATCTCTGGGCCATTCTCACATGACTTGGTGGAAACAGTCACTGCCGTGGATACTGGTCAGTCCAGGTGACCACAGACTTCTTGTGCTTCCCCCCTCGGGTTTTCTGGGTGGTGTGGCACATTGAAAAGTACAGCTCCCTCCCCGTAGTCAGACAGAGACCTCATCTAAGTTGGACTTAAGAGTTGTTGAAGTTACTGTGTTACACAAGTTCTCGAACTTTCCAGGGCTGGAATGTCTTGCTGACTGTAGCAGCTGGTTTCAAGTTAACACTTGAAGTTGGTAATATTATTTGATGCTGTGTTTATAATGACCATGTCATTGACAGTAAAAGGGGTGCGGAGTTTCATGGTACTTTTAATTTAGCTACTTGTTTTCTGAAATGCTCAGTCTTTTGTGGAATGTTTTAGTCCCTTGCCTACATGAAGACAACTGACTTCCCTCCTCCAAACAAGATTGCTGTTGGCACTTTTGAAGGGGTTGGCAGAGTGTCTGGCTGAGAGCTCAGGGACTGCTCGGCTGGCCCGGAAGAGGTGAACGGTCAGCCGTGAAATACACGGGATCCAATGGAGCATCACAGAAGCAAGTTGCCTTCAGGCCAGCATCACCAGCCAAGGTGGGGAGGGAGATTTGGGCAGTCCTGGGAGGAGAGTGTCTCCAGAGGGCGAAAGAGGTCAGGTGACTCAGTGGTCCTACACTACAGGGCCATCACACCATCCTGGCAGGCCCCCAGGCAGTGACGTGGGAGGGCAGGAACCGCTTACATACTTCCCTCTAGTCCCTGCCAGGAGAGAGGTATGGCAAGGGATGAGCAAGAGCCTAACCAGAACACAGTGGTAGCTTCAGGGTACACACTGCGGCACTCAGCGAGAAACTGAGGCCAGAACTCTGCAGTCTGGCTGTGCTGTGGCTCCATAGAAACTCAAGGGCTGGGGGCTCATCCAAACACAGCTAGATCTCCACCTAAAAGGACTGAATCTCTGGATGTGCCTCGTCCCGGGTGACTTGGGAACGCCAGGAGACAGATTCCTGTGGCAGGAGGACTTGTACTTGGGCTGTAGAATGGGGCAGACCTGAGTTCAAATCCTGACTTCATCATGTCCTAACGCTGTGGCCTTGGGTAAATTATTTGGTTTCTCTCATCTTTAGTTTTTCACATATAAAATGTGGAAAATAATACGTCCTTCCTTGCCGTAGTTGTGAGACATAAACAACAGTAAGTGTGTAAGATACTTAGGGAGGCGACACCTAGGTAGGAAGGTAGGAAACTTTAGTCAGTGGGAGCGACGTCCATGGCAAAACCCCACAAACGCAGCCAGAACGAAACAACAGCCAGGCAGGCTTATGAAGGCAGGAGCTGAAATTGGGGCTCGTGATGCTCGGTTTACAAAGCCCGTGTTCTGTGAGGTAAGTTGTCACCGGGGGGGGGGGGTGGTACCTTGGTTATGCCAGCTGGTGTCACCAGCTGGGCTTTCCACAGAGTGGTTCACTGTGGGGCTGGGCCATGCCTTCCCCTCAGTGAGGTGTCCTTAAAATGGAAACAATGTTCAGGCAGCCCACGTCCTGGCTACTTTTCTGTCACTTTTACGTCCCGGTGTGAGGCCCGCCCTTTCTCCTTAGAGCATGCATCAGGCTTCTCACACATGATTTTCTAACACAGATGTGACTAGAGGCACAGCGATCCCTAACAAGGGAGGCAGGGCCTTTTCCTGTCGTGGCGCCAACCCCTGATGGTTGGAAGGTTGAGCATAGATTACTTTGAGCTTGAGCTTCAAGTGGCTATGAAGCTATGAAGTCACGGTGAGGGCTGCCCACACCTTGGAAAGGCATTGGCCTTCACTTTAAGACAAGCAGGATGAATTCTGAAAGGAAAGGAACTTCTTCAAGAAAACTTGAGTTTTTTAAAGGCCTCATATCAAAATGTAAAGGAAAGACAGGAAACTGGGTTAAAGCCAGACGGAGGCACGTGGGTGAACAGTAATGACAGAGGAGGTTTTTGGTTTTCTGCTTGGGAAGCTAGTCCATTGTAACGGGAGATGGAAAAGCCAAGGATAAAGGCCTGTAATTCTGCTTCCACTGTCTCCAGCCAGGAGAATGTACTGCACATTGAAAAATGCAAGATAGATTATTCATGTAAGAACTGATGGCCAAGAAGGTGAAAGGAGAGGAAAAGCACCAAGTGCCTCAGCAGTCGTAGCCGCAATAACTGCCATCGATTACTCACCTACTATGTGCCATAGGAACTTGATATGCGTTGTCTCTATATGAGGTTGGTGTTATTGGCCTTATCTTATATATAAATCCGCAGGCCCAGGGACATTAAACATGCTGGGTCCTAGAGCTGAGAGGATTGAACTGTTCTGTCCCCTTCACCCACTGCTTTGAGAATGGCTCTGTCTCAGACCTGAAGGAACTGTCTCCTGGGACTCCGAAGGAACTTACCTATGTGATCATAGGGAAATCACAAAGAAATCATTGAGTAGAGATGGGAACGTGCCTAGAACTTGAAGAGACAGGAACGGGTGATTCAGAAAACTATAGACTTACGAGATGGATCTTGTTACCTGGTAAAATTCTAGAATCCTAGCTTTTGCACTAATTGGCTGTGTAACCTTGGGCAAATGATATAATACCTTTGGGCGCTAGTTTCTTTGTCCATAAAATATGTGCTTGTATTACCTTATCTCTAAGGTCCCTTCTAGTTCAAAGTATTTCATCCTAATAAGTTCCTTTAATGTATTCTGACAGTTTTAGTGTTTCAGCCCTGTCTGCATCAGAGAACTCATTTCTGCTTTGTATCAAATTGCTGCAGTCTTTCTTCAAAGGGTAAAGGGTTAAGAGCATGGAGCTTGGAGTGTAATTGTGGAAGGTTCAAATCTCACCTCTTTTCTTCTCTAGTTCGATGCTCTTAGACAAATTCTGTAAACTCTCTGTACCTCAGTTTTCTCCCCTGTAAAATGCTGACCTTTTGCGCATTTTTGTTTCACAGGGTTGTTTTAGGATTAAATGAAATAATACATTAATACATATAAAACACTTAGCTCAGTGCGTAGAATATAACAAGTACCCAGTAAATGCTAGGCCCCATAGTTGATTGATTCTATGAGTCCTCTTTCCCCCACATTTTGCCGTCTCTGAAATCAGGATGAAATCTGACAGTTTATGGTGTGTAGTAGTTTAATTGCAGTTTTTCTTAGTGTACATAAACTAATGATGTGTGTTACCATTAATTAAATATGGTATTTCATCAGCATGATTTGCAACCCAGAGATTCGCATTTCCCCTTTGGGATGTACCCTTCTGTAACTTCTTGCTGGCCATTAGCCCTTCTCCAGCAAAGCAGAATTAGGGAATGAAACATCTGGAGAGGGGACAGCCTCAGTCGGCATCTTGTCTGCCTTGTTCATTTTACTAGTGTTGAAAATGATGGCAGGAAAGGGGAAGAGACTTTGAAAAAGCCACAAGGGGAGCTCGGGTCTTCAGATTCCTAGTCTAGTGTTTTCCTCCCAAGTTAGAAACGATCTTATCCCGGTACAGGACCAAAACCATGACTCAGCTCCTCTTTAAAGCCTGGGCCCCATCGGATGGTGGGCACTTCCAGATCTACATGTGGATTCTGATGGAAGAGTTTGAATCCTAGAGCCCCGAAACTAGGATGATGAGACTACTCTTCATACAATTTTAGCGTCGAAGGGAAGATTTTTTTTTTTTTCTCCACAGGAAGTATCATGTCTACACCATTACAGGAGTCTGAATTTGTAAAGCACACTCTCTGGAGGTGGCTTACGTCTTCCCCGTTATGGTGTCTTCAATTCCAGGAGCTGACAGCTCGTGGATGACTGTCTTAAGTTGTCAGTGGTTTCTGCTGTTTAGCTGCTTCCAGGTTTGTACAGCTGAGCCCAGTGGCAAATCAATCACACAGTCCAGACACTTCATTAATTCATTCATTCACTCCATCTCGTAGCACTTACTGGCCACCTGCTATCTACCAGTCACAACACAGGCACATAGTCTCAGTTAATTCTCATAGTAGCCTTGTAGAATTGGTGTTATTTATGTTTTGAAGATGGGAAAACTGAGGAACAGTGATGCTAAGTCACAGCTTTTTTTTGAGTTGGACTCTGATGAATGTTCCATGTGGAAAATGGGCTAGGGCATTCCAAAAAAAGAGGAAGAATTTTATTGATTTAAAATTTGTCTTAAAATTGAAACAGCAATATGAATTATTTTATACTACAAGATGTGAACAAACACAAAAATACAGCCATAGCTTATAGAAAAGAAACTGAGTATTCATTGAGTAGCTTTTTAGCTCTAAACATTAATTGTATCAGTTACTCTTAACTGAGCCGATAGGACTTAGAGTAGTTCTTTTCCTTCTGTACAGTTCTCATCTGTAGTTAGAACTTCAGGTGTTGAAAATATCCAGAGGGCCTGGTCTTTTTCTAGTCTCTGTCAACAGCTAATTTATTTCCCCCTTGGTTTCATTTTAATGAATGATCCTTTCTATTAAAAAGGATATCTTTATTAGAGGCTTTACATCCAGAAATTTCTAATACTCATTTTTTATTGGCAGGAATATTCTTACTCAAATGTTTGAATAGAGCAGAACAATTCAAATCTGTTTGCAAAGTGGCTTTTTCCCTGACAGGATGTTCACCCAGTCTTTTGAGTGACTTCTCGCCTTGCCAAGTCTTGGGCTGTGGGCTGTGAAAGCTGTTGGGCAGATTGGCTTCTCGCTATAGTGTGGCAGCCTGGTTTCCGGTATGCCCAGTCAGCTTTTTGGTGCTTTGATAGAGGGTGATTGGACACTACAAAGTGAGAGCACACATGCAAGTTTTCCAACTGTCTCCTGAAAACGCCGAGTCTCCTAGCTTTGTGAAGGTTGTTTACCTTTAGGGGACCTGAGGATTTCCCTACTCATTCGGGCTTCTTGGCCTTCCAGCACAGCTGCCTCCCCAAGTGGCAGAGGCTCAAAGACATCTACAGGAGGCTTGGCAGGTAGGAACTGAAAGCTTTGGTTACTGTTGGAGAATTTGATCAGATTTCAAAATGAATAGTGATGCTTTTTGAAAAAGAATGAGGTGAGGAAACAGAAGTTAGTTGTTGTTTTTTTTCTCTGCTCATGTGCTTAGACCAAGGATGGCCATTTCTGTGGCTCCCCTGGTGGCATATCTGTGTTGCGTGGACTCTGGGTCCTTGCTGACTGAGCCCCTTACTGGTTGTATCAAGGATTGTTCTTTTACTCAATCAGTGTTGGTTATGGGGTATGAAGAACATTCCCTGTACATTCCAAAGGAGCACTTGCCATAGACCCTGCCCTCAAGGAACTCAGCCATTGTAGGATATCTATCCGTCCAAATGATTAGCATTGTCGATAGGACTTTTCTGCAGTGATGGTAAAGTTCTCTGTCTCTCCCAGATGATAGCCATTAATGCCTTCAAGTGTGACAAATGTGACTAAGGAGGTGAAGTTTTAATTTTTATTAACTGAAATTTAAGTGGCCTCCTATATCCAGTGGCTACTGTGTTGGATAGCAAAGTTCTAAGCTGTCATCTACCCATCCTTGCATTTTAATATGACTGCATCTCCAGTGGGGGTACTCTGCAGGCCATTGGTGTGGAGCAGAGAACGCTTGGTTGGGTTTCTCATCATGAGGTCTTGAGTCCCTTCCCCTCATTGGATCTCAGTTTCCCTTCCTGTAATTGAAGGACTAGCAGCTCTGCAAGGACTTTCTAGCTCTGGTGTCCCACTGGGTTCTGCTTTATTTTGGCCCCGATGGGCCCTCTAGGAAGGGGCGCATGTTGTCCAGTGATCTGAGGAGAAGGGAGGTGGTTGTCTCTGCTCAGCTCACTGGCCTGGGCCGTTTGTAAAGTCACTGGGCACGTTTAGAAGTTCTTTCTGAATGAGAGCAGTGGGAGAAAGAAGTGACGGGGAAAGATGTTTTACGTTGGGAGGCGGGTGAAGATTTGGGGGGTGGAGGTCCTGGCCCCATTTCTGGATGGCAATCCATCTCAGTATGCATCATAGGAGTTGCAAGGATGCATTTAGTTGTCAGAAGAGAAAGGGTTTGGCAGAGGTGGCAGGACTGCTGGGGCTGGCATTTCAGGAAGAACTGAGTGCGTCTTCCCAGGTTTCATTCGTCTCCATGTCCTAATGGGTGTGCTGAGACAATGACACACGTAGGAATGCAGGGAAGTGCACTTGGTTGTTTTGACACAATCCTTAGCCCACATTGGGAACCATATTCCTGTGTTCCCCAAATGGGAACATATCCGTTACCCAGAATCTAGCGTCATACTTGCCCTGTAAACTAATTCCTGTCAAGAGTTCAAGGTTACAACCAGCACATTTATGGCTTCAGACCTGAGACACTAGGGCAGTGCAGGTAGACCTGGGCTGACCCAGGCTTTCTGTGATCATGGTCACCAGTACCCTGAGGCTGCTGGTGATAGTGGTGTTGGTGGTGGTGGGAGGGCTGTAGCTAGAGCCTAAAAGCACAGGCTTCAAGATCAGAAAGGCATAAAACCTGTAATGGCTTCTGCAAAAAGGCTTCAATACAGACATTATAGTTAATACCTTACTTTTGTATGGGTCTTTGCAGCTTGGCAACCGCTTTACCTGGAATTGAATTTATTTAATCCTTATCAGGGTGGTTTTGACAAATCCACTGGAGGAAATTGAGGGCAGAGAGGGTATGGAGCCTCCCAAAAGTTGCTAAGTTGATATGAGTTGAACCCAGGTTATCTGACTCCAAGTCTAGTGTATTTTTCTGCCACCCCATGAGTGGCACAGTCAAAAAGTCCTGGGAGAGGACATGTCACCAACACCTAGGAGTCCTCATGTGGATGAGGACCCCAGCAGACATCCAGCAGGAACGTGAGGACAATAACACGCCAGGCCCACTGACTGGGGCTAGTTCTCACCACATGCTGGTCTAGGCGAGCTGCTGGCTGCCTTCTCCCAAGCCTGTGGGCCTTTACCTTTCACCTGTGAGCCCACCGCAGGACAGGGTAGGAACCTCAGTCCCAGCTTTAGAGGAGTGGCGGTGACATGAGTGGGGAAAATGCCCAACGAGGAAGCTGACTGCCTTCCCCTTCTGTGATACTTACGCTGACTGTAGTACTTCTGCTGGCTGTTCCTGGGTCATAAAAATCTCTCCTGCCTGGTCTGGGAAGGCTTCCTGGAGGAAGCGGGACTGACAGCCCAGGTCAGATCCTTTATAGGGTCCTGCTTCTTATTCTGGGGATTAATCCCAAGGAGCAAATTATAGAACATGCAAATAAATTAAAGAAGAGACAAAGATGAAGAACATGGAGATTAAGAGATCAAAGAGGGGCCGGCCTGGTGGCTCAGGTGGTTGGAGCGCCATGCTCCTAATGCCACCACCGAGGTCACCGGTTCAATTCCCACATGGGCCTGTGAACTGCGCCCTCTACAGCTAAGATTGTGAACGATGGCGCTCCCTGGAACTGGGCTGCTGTGAGCAGCCAGAGGTTGGCGTGAACTGCTGTGGACCACTGAATGCTGCCGTGGGCTACCGTGTGCTGCCAGGAGTGGTCGGCGGCCAGCATGAGTGGGATGGGCCAGGGAGCTGTGTCCTGCACAACTAGACTAAGAAACAACGGCTTGAACAGGAGTGGGGCGGGGTGGGGGGGAGGTGGAAGAAGGGGGAAAAAAAGAGATCAAAGAGGCAGAGGATTGTAAAATCTAGACCTGAGAAAACTGAGAGGTGGTTTAATACAGATTTGAGTCTTGGGTGTTTCATCATACGTCTTTACATAATTGCACAACTTTAAAATTTTAATGGATATTCATTGTAGAAAGTTTGAAAACTATAAAAAAACTTAAAGAAATGAAATACAAAGGTCTGACAATGAAGTTCACAAACTTGTTGCAATGATGTTGCTAACCTTTTTTGATATCAGAGGGATTATTCATTATGAATTTGTACCAACTGGACAAACAGTTAACCAAGTTTACTATTTGGAAGTGCTGAAAAGGCTGCGGGAAAAAGTTAGACGACCTGAACTTTTCACCAAAGATTCATGGCTCTTGCATCACAAACAGCTTACACGGCACTGTCTGTGAAGGAGCTTTTAGCCAGTAAACAAATTACTGTATTGGAACGCCCTCCCTACTCACCTAATCTGGCCCCCAATGACTTCTTTCTTATCCGAAGATAAAGGAAATATTGAAAGGAGACATTTTAATGATATTCAGGACATCAAGGGTAATACGATAACAGCTCTGATGGCCATTCCAGAAAAAGAGTTCCAAAATTGCTTTGAAGGGTGGACTAGGTGCTGGCATCAGTGCATAGCTTCCCAAGGGGAGTGCTTCGAAGGTAACCATAGTGACATTCAGCAATGAGGTATGTAGCACTTTTTCTAGATGAGTTCGCAAACTTAATTGTCTGACCTCTTATCTCCATAATCCCACAACCAAGAAATATATTCATATTTGAGATCATACCAAATTGCTATTTCTGAAGGTAAAAGACTACCTGAGTCTCACTCCTTTCATATGATTCAACCTAACATATGTAGTACATGTATCATTAGTGTCCTCATTTTTATTTTATGTATTTTGAGCATTCTTCCATGAAATTATAAATTACTTAAAAATAAAAATTCTAACGGCTAATTGGTGTTCCATTTATAGCTGTCTCAAATTTATCTAACTCGTCCCCTTCTGTTGGACATTTAGGTTGTTTGCAGTTTGGGACCACAATAAAAAGTGCTGCTTGAAACCCGTTGTCCTCAAATATTTGTTCATATTTTTTCTTAGTTCCTGAGCTAGACATCCAGAAGGGGAATGCCTACGTCACTGTTTATGCATCATATTATTATTCATGCTTCATCTTATCAAACTGCTTTCTGGAAAGGTTGTACCACTTTCCTTGTACTAGCAGGGGTGTGGGCAGGTGGGCTCACACTGATCCCTCCTCAGCGCTGAGGATGGCTGCCTTTTCAAAATCTCTGCAAATTTAATGGATTTTAAAATGTCTCATTGTTTAGTTTGCATTCCCTTGACTACTAATTAGGTTGACTACTTTGTCTTATGTTTATTAGCCATTTCTCCTTTTTTTTTGGAAATGTATATTTATATTCTTTGCCTGTTTTATAAAGGGAATACTATCCATCCTTTGTCAGATTTTGTTGTAAATATGTTTCCCAGCTCATCATTTATATTCTAAATTTTGTTTATACTCTGATGTGTAGTTTACAATTTTCCACAGACAAAGCTATCCATATTTTCCTTTCCAATTTCTTTCAGAGCTTTCATGCCTACAGAGCTCTTTCTCATTTGAGGATCAATTAACTACTCACCCATATTTTCTCTTTGGGTGTTTTTTTATATGTCATTTTTAAGATTAAGTTTCTAATCTGTCTAAAATTTATTTTGGTGGATGGTATGAAGATATGAGTATTAACTTGATTTCTTTTTTTCCAAATAGTCCATTTTTGCCAGTGCCATTTATTGAATAATTTGTCTTTTCCCCATTGCGTTAGAATCTTCCCTTGTCATATATTAAATTCTTAAATATGGCAGATCTGTACTAGATCTGTAAATTAGGCACCATTCATTTGTATGTTAATTCTTGTGTCTGTTCTGCCTTTTAATAATGTAGTTTAAAATTATGTTTTTTAATATCTAGTAGGGTAAGCCCAACTCATTACTCATCTTCTTTCCAAAAAAAATGTTTAATTACTTTCATCCATTTATCCCTCGAAATGGAAGTCTAGTTTAAAATCCCTTTGGCACATAACAGGTACTTAGAGATTCATTCAACAGATATCCGCTATAATATTTAGCTTCTTAATCCAATAACATATTGATTTTATTTCAATTTTATTTTTCTTGAATCTTCTATAATGGCTTGCATTCCTGAGGTAAACCCTATTTGCATACATGGCAAATCTTTAAATGACATTTAATGAAAAATTAATTTTCTTTTTACAGCTCTTTTGGACTTCAGTTCTTTTAGCCCTAAGACAATTTTCTGTGATGAATGGTGGCCATTTTTTACTTGCCATGTAATCACATTACAGAGTGAACAGCTGCATTAACACAGTGGTCCTAAACTTTAAATAAGTTTGCTTTTAAAATGTTCTTTGCAGATGGTAGCATAACAACCTAATTATTAAACTTTTTAAATGCATGAATATTACGCAAAGATCCTGTTTTTGAAAGGTTGATATACAAAGGAGGGAATTTGCCTTTCTCTAATTATTTCAAGAATAAATAAGAAAAATTGGACAGTGAAAAACATTAAAGAAACATTCACAACATCAGCCATAATCCCATTTTCCAGAGGTAACCACTGCGTGCGTGTATGTATGTGGTTTTCATACGTACACACACTCACACTCACACACCCACACACACCCCAGCGTGTATAATAATGGAATAAGGTCGTGCATGTGAAAACACCAGGACAAATAATCTATTTTTCTTACCTAACAATGTACCATGCAATTTCCCATGGCATTAATTATTCTCATACAGTG